>NC_055661.1:15813482-16120513 GCF_017976325.1 Chelmon rostratus
TTGTGTAGAGGAATACATGAAGCCTTTGGCCAGTCAGATGAACTGTACCATATTTATAACAGAGGAAAGTTGTAATCATCATTAGTATGGCTGGATTACCAAGTAGGCAAAGCAGGCAGCAGCTCTGGGCTCCCAGACTTCTAGTAGCCCCAAAAGCCCAGGTTCACTCATTAGTTTTTGGTAATTCTTTTAACTGACAATTTTTCACATATTCGCATCACTAAAGCACAATATTAACTTCTCCTGCATTGGTGATTATGTGGTCCTGTCTTGTACAGGGACCCTGTGGTGCCCTGGTATCTTACCTGGTGCAAAGTGTAGCATGCATCAAAGCTGAGGTTGAGGTGGGGGGCCTTTTGCTGCATGTCATCCCCTCTCAATTACAAGACAGCATACAACCGTTTTCTCATACAGTTGCTACCTGTGATAAATCAGTGTCAAATCAGTGTAACCCGCCTTTCACAAAGATCTCAAGCAACTCACTATTATATAATCTTTTATTCAGTAACAACTAGGTATTCATTCTTCAGCATTCAGTTTCTGATTCATTTCTCACTCATTTATTGCAGCTATTCAAGATTTTACATAACTCCTGAACAATTTAACTTCTCCCTCTTCCCCTTCTGGCCGGTATATGAGGTGAACAAAATGTCCTGCAGGCTCAAATCATCAAGCGTCTTCCATGTCCTCTGCAGTGGAGCGATCACTGACGTATGGGCCAAGAAAAACAGAAAGGCCCGTTCCCCACTGCTGCTTCAGATGTACTAATCCGTGCTCTTTATCACCTCTGCAAACAGAATTCCACCTTTTTATATGGGACACACAGTTTGTTTTCCTTTGGCCCAGTCTCAGAAGGGACAGAGATGAGGCCCAGAGATGGAGCAATGCTAGCTCAGCATTCATCATGACATCAGAGGGCATTAATGGAGTAAACACATCTTTTTTCCTTGTGTTAAACAAATAGTTTCATCAACCACAAGACGGTTCACAGCTGAAGTTCTCAGCTGGTTTACAACGACCAGACAGATAAACCTATTACAATAACAAAGTCCCCTATAAAGGTGAAGACATATTTTGCAATATGAGCTCCTGCGACTGTGTGTGATGTTTGATCTTATTCAGCATCTCAGATTTCAAGCCTCTTTACCAAGTCACACACATGGGATACATTCCTATCCATCAACAACATTAGATTGGCTTAAGCAGCAGGACACACTGAATGGCTTTTCATCTTGGGTTTATTAGTCCCATCTCAAAAGACAAAACAGTTGAAGAAATAAATATGTATGAAGGATTGACTCAGTTAAAGATGTAAAAAGTATTTCCACCACCAGTAGGACTGAACAATATTATCTCTAAATAGAGATGATCACAATATTAATAATGATTTTATGACATGCCAAATAATGCAAAATTGCACATAAAATAACACTGAAAGCAATTAATTTCTTTAGTGTTATGGAGACATGGGACCCAATTCTTCATTAGTGTGAAAAAAGAAAATTTCAGCTTGCACAATATTGTTCATTTAATCATTAATCATTACAGAAATAGGCAGAACAATAACATAAAGTCATCTTTTTACGATGTTGGTGATATTCCATAAACAATATTAAATCATCTTGTTTACAGGCTGAACAAGATGTTAAGTTTATTAATTTCTACTGCTGATACCAGAAATTGCTTAGTTCCACTTCATTAGTTGTTTCCCAGTGATTTGTCTCAGACAGACATCTCATTTGAGGAAATGTAACAGGGAGGAGCAAAATGTGCTTCATAATTTTTCCCTAATCTGTGTATTGTTCCGTTATCAGGTTCTAGGAAGTCCCTTCAGTTAAAAATGCCCTGGTGTGTTGCCCCAGCATAATCGTCTAAACCACGGAGCAAGCAGATGGACAGAGGTCAGAGGGATGATGGAGAGGACGGTGGAGCCCTGGCCTTCTAGTTTGGGGCTTATCTTCTCCACCGGGCTTTTTCCCAGTCCAGCCCTGATAACCCAGGTCGACTAACAAAATACAGGATATGACCCAATAACCTTGCAAGGCAGCAGGGGCGCAATATTGTTTTATTAGGGGAGGTCTTTTCTGTAAACCTTGGCTTGATGAATGCGGTCAGGAGTTTTAACAGTACCTGTAGTTGTTCTGTGCACTGACAAACAGCCATGTTACAGACAAACGGACTGCACCATCCAACATTACCCTCCAAAAGCTGCAGTTTTCACCATTTTACCAACACTGGTCAATTGGGGTGAAAAGGGAGAGATGCAGTATTATTAGACACATTATCTAAACTGTAAAACAGTGCAGTAAAACAACACAGATGCCAGGTCAGTGTTAACACATTTTTTATTCCCCCTCAAATGAACGCACCAGATGTGTATCACAACATTTCTTTTTCATTTTGCTGAGCTCGCTGAAGAGACACTCTCACCCTCTTCTGTACCAGACCGAGTATTCTGGGAGAGTCCAGACGTGGCATAGGTGCAGATGTTAAAGGGTTTGGGGTTTGTTGGCCACTCTTGTGGTG
The DNA here is from genome assembly GCF_017976325.1 of Chelmon rostratus. NCBI lineage: Eukaryota > Metazoa > Chordata > Actinopteri > Chaetodontiformes > Chaetodontidae > Chelmon > Chelmon rostratus. Next base: position 15,816,009 of record NC_055661.1, read on the forward strand.
GAAACTGTTGTTTTGCTGTTGGTTCACTCCACTGGGCATTTGCCTCTTCAAAATCCCACTGAAAAATATCGAAGGTCAAGATATTATAATGGAGAATTACAGGAGGAATATAATATGTAATAGTCTATATTTCTGGAGCAAAGGAATGTTTGTTATTACTTTTCCCAAGACCCTGATCCTCATGTCGTTTAAGACTGGCTATTTGAAATGTTATCCTGAGAGGTTTAGACTTGTTCAGTCCTGGCCAGCAGTCATCACACAAGAGGCCATAAACATCTCCCAAAATAGCAGAGGGTAACACTGGCCCCCTATAGACAAGGCAACCCCTTTTGCACTACTTCCTAGGCAGACAGACCCAACCCTGTTCTGGTCTTTAATCAAAGATCCTTTACAGCAGAACAATTGGGCCACAAGGCAAATCTCAAACAATTCCACCCCTCACTGTACCCCTCACCTCCCCCCACCCCTCACCTCCACCTCAGTCTCACCCCAGCAGAGAACCGGCACTCAGCAGAAATGCGCAAGCAGCACACAGCACAATAGACGATTCAAGCTGCTGGCTGCAGTGAACTCTCACTGCTCAGTTTACACAGGCAGCACACTCCAAAATATTATGTGGTTTTATCATGATCAGCGATTATGGTTATGTCATGTAAAGCAGGCAAAATTCATGTATAAATATATCTAAAATTGTTCACCAGCACTATGATCTTTTCTTTTCTGTGTTCAGCTTGCTTTGAAACGTTTTACAGTTGGGTGACCTCTGGGTTTGATGTACTGGAAGAGTTTTGCAACCAAATACAAAGTGGCAGTTTTAAATGAGCAGTCTTAAAGTGATCTGGAGTTCTGTGTACTGGAGATTAAACATTAGACACCGTGGCAACTTGTATGGAAAGCATCCTTCCATTAAATCACCAAGTAAACAGCTTCTGTTAATTCTAACTAGCAAGTGGAAAAAGTGCCAGAGATGGAGGAATTTGTCTACCTGCTGTTGTCTTTGTTTGGAAGGGCTGCCGAATGGAGATTTGTCGAGCACTGAGCAGCAAAGATTAGCTGTTATTATCAGGAGTTTAGAGATTTGGTTTTACAGAATCGCAGACTAATCTGAGCTGCCCCCAAAACACTGAACATTTGGAAGCTTGTGTAGTGTTCGGGGCTCCACCGGCCAGTGAGAGTCGAGACTGAATGATTTGAAGAGGGGGAGTTTTCACACGACCAAATAAAGTTGTATGCTTAACCACATGCAGCATGAACACACAGCACATGTTTAATACTTTGTTAAAGCCTTCTGACTCCTCCAACACACACCGACTGTGCTCAGGGTGTTCACGTCATTTGCTTTTTCCTGTTTGGTGAGCAGTATCAAGCTGCAATTGTTTGTGCGCACACCATTTGCCTTTGTTTGTGATTAAATGACATCCTCCACAGCTTGGCGTTCTACGGCAGCACAGTAAGGGAGTTTTCCTTGTGGCTGTGAGCGTCAGGGCCTGAAAAGGAAAAAGCTTGTAATTTCATTCTCCCTGCAAAGTCAAACTGTTATTTTAAACGTGAAATGTCCTCTAAAACGAGAGTAGTCTTTGCTCTGTAGCCAATATTTAATTGTAGGCACAATTGTACGCTGCTGAGTGAAGCCACATTCCACTTCTACTTATAATTAAACCCTGCTTCTCACACTTCCATATACGTTTACCCACAACCCTGCATGAACACACAGGGGTCTCAGTCCTTCCAGAACATGCTGACTGTTTTCTTCTCACAAGATCCTCTGACAGCTGTCTGACTTACTTCCCTCAGAATCACATGTGAAAAGCACAAAACTATGTTTATAGTAACTCACTGTCCTTAGTGCTACTTCTTCTTATGGGTTACTCTGAGCACACTTAATCTCATCTAACCTTAGAGGCAGCCATACATGCAATACAGAGGTACAAGGCAAATTCCAAAACAGACAGGATAATCCTTTTTTGGCATGCACTCAACTGAAAACCATTCAAAATCAATATATTTAATGTTTTACCTCATCAGCTTCATTGATTTTTGTAAATATCTGCTTATTCTGAATTTGATGCAGCAACATGTTTCAAACAAGTTGGGACGGGAGCGACAAAAGACTGGGAAAGTTGTGGAACGCTTCAAAAACACCTGTTTGGAACATTCCACAGGTAAACAGGTTGACTGGTAGCAGGTGATAGTATCATGATTGGGTATGAATCATCCTCAAAAGGCCCAGCGTCACAAGTGAGGATGGAACGAGTTTCACTGCTTTGTGAACACATGATTGTATAAAGGATGGGCTAAGGAACGCTTTGTAAAACTGTTGTTGGAAAACACAGAGCATTGCTTCTGTTCTTATGTATGTTTTATACAGTGCCCCAACTTTTTAGGAATTTGGGTTGGATATATTTCTAGAGATACTTGTGGTAGGTTTGGCTCAAAGATGGACAGAAGAACAAATAGTCCTGTTTCAGCCATTTAAGTAGGGATGGTGATTCATTCAAACTAAAACTACATTGTAACTTAAACTAAAGTCTGTGGACATGTCCAAAACAATGATTTCAACTAAACTTAGTTAACCATTAAGGTACATAATCACATCTGGCTCTGTGAGACTGCAGGGTAACTCAGGCCAGCCCACACTCAGGGAAACACAGTAATATACTAAAAGCAACAAATCCCATCAGTTAGTCAAACATTCATCAGACACTATCCGCCTCGACTTTAACCCCTTCATGAACTTCAGTGCTGTGTTGTGTATGGGACAACCAGTTGCAAAGGCCAAAGGCAAAAAGGCAAGGACGAGCTGATGCAACACAGGTTAACAGCATTTCAACACATATTCATTCACTGCAGTGCTCTGCCTGCAGACCCATTGTGTCAACATGCCATCACCACCTAGTGGCACATTATGAGAAGTACACTTCACAGCTCACATTGAGTCTGATCAAAAACCTTTTCTTTCTCTGCAAAAAGGCAAAGCTATTATTGACAATATAGTAAAAGTTGTAGAATAAATGCCTTTGTAACAGTGTAAAGATTACTGAAATGATTTAACTGAAGTGGTCCAACCCACCTCCAGATCTGAACTCATGAGTGAAGAGTCATAGGATGTATCTGAGGAACAGAAACTGCCGACTCTGATCACTCGCACCTTCCCGTTAAGTAGCTGTGCCTCCACTTCCTCCCCGAACATCACCTCCTGATGGCATGTCTGAGAAAAATATAAATAAATAAAAGCCATACATATTCCACAGCAAGACGTCCACCGATTGATTTCAGATCAAGAGTGCACCGCTGTTGTTCGAACAGATTCCTCACTTACTTTTCTTACAGGTTGGACACTGACATCCATATAACGGCCCACCTCAGTCATCTTCTGGGCATTTTTTGTCTTCAAAGAAAAGGTGGAATAGCATAATGTTCAAACGAAGACATCAGTGAAAAAAAGCGTTATTTGCATTCATTTTATAGAAACCACTGAAATCTTGCAGAGGAAAATTACTTAATAAGAAGTTGCACGGTGACTAAAATTTCTACATTGTCAGTGTTAAACAAAGCAGTTAGTACTTTATATACTGAAGGAGACTCACTGAGATCTCGATCTCATTAACACGAAGAAATGCAAGCAGATAGATATAGCAAAAAATATGATTCCTTGAGTTTAAACATAGAGCAAGAGAACTTGCTTTTGTTTGTGCTGATGACTGAACTTGTTGTTTTCTCTGGCTCTTCGCGACAGCTTCATCCTCAGTGCAACCCAGAAGGTTCTCTGTGTCAGGAGAACATCTGGTAAGCTGCTGTCTGGTTCCTCTCTTACACCAATGGGTGACGAGAATCTGACGATGTTGGACTAAAGATCAACACCTGAATTAAAGTCTGTTCAATCCCCATGCGTTCAACGCATCATTTAAGTCTAAGTGTACTGCACGCTATTTCCCAGAAAACAAACATCTCGGTCAGAATTGAAATCTGTTTTTTTTTTTTAATTGTTGTTCTCTTTTTCTGTTCATTTGTGGGATCTATGGCCGGTGCTGCTTCTAGTTTGTTATCAATGGTATTTAATTCTACCATATTAGTGTTATTAAAAAATATTTTATAGTTTATATCAAGTTTCATGTCTGTCAGGACATAATTTGTCAAATTTCAACAAGGCATTTGTTGGTTACATGTTCGAAAAAAAAAGCTTCATTCCACAAAAATAATAATAATAAGAGTGTTGTATCAAACAATGTGATACTGTGAAACTAGTCTACTTGAAACGCTTGTCACAACATGAAAACTGTTGCAACCTTACTCCAGAGAATGTTTTTCAGGAAAAAGCTACCAGAGAAGAGTTTAAATCATGAAGAAGCTTTCATAGGTGGAATCAATACAGTGTTACAGATGCTACCAGGCACCATCTCCAGTTCTGCAGACAATGCCCTGGTGAAGGGCTTAAAGTCCTCAGCCTGAAGGAGTGAGTAAGATGTGGTCACACTGCACTATATAAGGATACAAGGAGGTCCAGGGTGACACAGCATATTGCTGACAGCAGCCACGGCATGACTCTTAGAAGGAACCCAAACTGAGTGTCGTAGAGGAGCATGGCAGCTGAATAGAGGACACCAGCCAGTGAGCACAGCAGTCCAGACAACATGCAGGCCCGGGTCAACATCTGTCCCCTGTACTGAAGGACAAAATTAAAAGCTATAAGAAGCCATTATGACACCCAAACACTCACGTACTGTTTGTCACTTACTGCTCCGCGGAGTGCAGGGAACCTGGAGGTAAAGGCCATGACAAACGACAGTAGGCCGAGTATGTAACCCAGGATTTCAGTGTTGTCCTGTTAAAAGTTCACAGTTTTAAGCCTGTTATAGTCAGATACAGTCAAGTCAGATACAATACAAAGTAAGAACATTCAGTATAAACAGATGGGACCGAAAAACTTGAATATCAACCCACTCTGCAGGTATTGATTTAAATATATAAAGAGCACAGGTCAATATTGTTCAGTATGAGCAAAGTATTGATGATTCAAATTGAACACACTGGCAGATTATTTCAGTAAACCTATCAATACCCACAAAATATAAATGTATTGATCTATGGACCCCACTCAGTTGTATCATTACAACTACAACTCCAAAAGCAGATTGGGAGCCAAAACTACAACTAGCCACAGCAGTGGTGTGTGCTTACACGGAGGGTGACGTGCAGCAGTCTCCTCCCGCTGAGAGGCCTGTCTGCTGGGTGGCGGGTGACCCTGGAATTCAGAAAACCTCCCGCGACCACCATCAGTACACACACTGCAAGGAAGTGCTGCCTCCTTCGCCTCCTCATCATCCTCCCCCTCCTCTCTGAGGAACACACACACACACACACACACACACACACACACACACACATACAGATTTTTGCATTTGGAAGCAGTTGGAACACATCCCCTGCTCATTTGTGTGGTTATCTGAGGAGTGTCCCTGATACGCCTCCTAACTGTTTTGCCTGTTGAGTGCCATCACTAAAACACCTGTGCTTACCTTTACCTTGTCTGAGAATGATGTGCTTTGCATTATTAAGATACGGCATCTTTCTAAACTTACCTGCCTTTGAGTTCCAGCACAGGAGCACAGGGAAGCAGGAAGATATGAAATGAACAGCATCCACAGCAGCAGCAACAGCACCCATGAAAATCTGCAGAGGAGGGCGCAGAAATAAGTTACTGCTGGCTGCTGAAAAGATGAAAAGCTCCATGATTGAAGTGAATCACCTGAATATGTAGCTGTCTGGACAGAACGGCTCCAACGGTGCTGCACATGTTACCGAGGAGGCTGTACAACAAAGTCAGGGCTTCTCCCGGATTCTCTCTCAGACATCCGCACCTCTGACCCACGAGCCTTGAACAGTTAACAAGGGTTTAGCGCCAGAACCTTTTCAGTAAATCACTGGATCAAATGCTGGGATCCAAAACCACTTACAGAAAGCATGAGATCAGTAAAAGCAGCGCGGAGAGAGTGCTGAGACCGATGGAGGCGCAAAGTTTGCCTGCGTCGCGGGAGGAACAGGTAGAAACTGAATCCACGCAAAATTCCACCAGACTGGAGAGAAAAGAGTTGGGATTTTCTCTCCCCGCCATATTAACCGCACATGTGTCTGCATTTACAGACGAGAAACGAACCCTTGCAGCCGACGCGCGAACCCACGCGTCAAACGCTCAGCAGTGCTCTGCAAGGGCGTGCACACTTCAGGGAGGAGCTCACCTGTGATGGGCTACACCTGAGGAAATGCTGCATGCTGTGGGAAATAATAAATGGAAGTAACAAATGCACGGACTATTTTTTCTGCATCGTTTGAGACAGGAAGTGCCTGATTTTTGCAACGTTACATTGGTTAAAAAAAAAAAGGAAGTCCTTCACATTTGTTTTATGTAGGAGTTAACGGACATATCCTGAACAAAGATAACTCCCAGATTCTTTACAATGGTGCTGGAGGCAAGTGCAATGCCATCCATAGTTGGGATAACTTCAGATCAGTTTTCGAAGGTGCCTATGGCCAAATACTATAACTTCAGTTTTGTCCAAATTTAGAAGCAAAAAGTTGCAGGTCATCCAGGTCTTTATGTCCTCAAGACACACTTGGAGTTTAGTTAACTGATTGGTTTCTTCTGGCTTCATTGGTAAATATAGCTGGGTATCATCTGCACAGCAATGAAAATTTATGGAATGTTTCCTGATAATGTTTCCTAAAGGAAGAACATATTGGGTGACTAGAAGCACAAGCACAGAACCCTGCAGAACTCCGTGACTGGCTTTAGCGTGCATAGAGGAATCATCATTAACTCGTACAAATTGAAATCAATCTGAAAAGTAGGATTTAAACCAATGCAAATGAACTGTTCCAGTCTCTGTAATAGGATACCATCTTCAACAATGTTGAATGCAGCACTAAGATCTAACAAGACTATCAGAGAGACAAGTGCTTTGTCTGATGCATTTAGAATGTCATTTGGGACTTTAACCATTGCTGTCTCTGTGCTATGATGCACTCTAGATCCTGACTGGAAATCCTCAAATAAACTATTATTATGTAGAACGTCACACAACTGATTAGCAACTGCTTTCTCAAAGATTTTACAGAGAAATGGGAGGTTAGATACAGGCCAATAGTTGGCTAGAACGCATGGATAAAGAATAGGCTTTTTAAGAAGAGCTTTATTACAGCCACTTTAAAGGACTATGGTATATAGCTTGTTTATTAAGACAGACTGATCATATCTAATAAAGAAGAGCCAGTTAAGGGTAAAAGTGAAGGTTGACAGGATAAAACTGCACTAAACTATTACAGGTTTCATAGCTATTTCTGTGGTTTCAGTGTCAATAAATCAGTACCTACTGAGGGCAGGAGGTCATGAATTTTGTCTCTAAAAGTAAAAATGGTATCATTAAAGAAGCTCATGTAGTCATTACTACTGAGAGCTAAAGGAAAAGATGGTTAATTGCAGTTATGGCTGTTTGTCAGCCTGTTTGCTGATGCTGATAGGAGCTACACAACGATGGGCGCCTGGCTAACGACACCGGATGAGTTCCATGGTGCGTGGCCGTGTGTCGAATTCACTAAGCCTCACCTCCATTGCAAAGAAACTACACTGTACTACACACTACACAGATATAGACTTATGAGAACTTGAGCAGAACTAATAATAATAGTGGGAAACAACTGCTGTAACAAAAGACAGAGCAATTTTAAGTTGGACAAGCAAGAGCAGCAGAAGCCCACCGCTATGAAAGCAACAACCGGAAACAGGAAATCTGCTTCAGACGTTGTCGTCTGTCCAGTCCAGTCGTCCTTAGAAAAGCAAAATAGCAAAATATCAATTTCCTCCCTTTCACATTGTCCCCGCAGTCTAATATATATTATTAACGTTGTCCTCCACCCACCCTATTTTCCAAAACTGTGTCATTATTCCTTGTCGGTCAGGTATACATTTTCTGCATGATATAAGTATATGCTCAACTGTCTCCGCCTCATGACCCTGATCGCAAAGGCCTGTTGAGACGATTTGCTTCCCTCAGCACGTCAATAAAAAAATGTAATTGCCATCTGTATCTGTACTCAACATTGTGCTGAATCTAATGTTGTCACATATCAGATTTTCTGAGGATGTTTCCCTGATACATATCAGTCATGATATCTGTCATGCGCTTTTCTGTGTGCACTGTTGTAGAACTTGAAGGTGACCTGGTACACACACACACACACGTTGGTTAAATATGGGCCTGATCCATGCTCACCCACCACGTTCATCTGAAAGAACAATGAAATCTGGCAGGAATAAACTTGTGGAGATTTAATATTATGCTTTAATAAACAGGGAAATCTGATAAAATCAACAGTTATGATCAAAATGAAATAGAATACATTTTGATTGCCTCTGTCAGGCCATACTGAGTCATACTGAAATGTATGACAAGATCTCAATTTAATATCGTTTAAAAAGACACAACATGTCCATTTTACAGTTGACAAAACTCTCGTTTCCTTGATGTGTTTTCACGTTTGATTATGTTGTACTATCAAGAACACGGAAAAAATTATATCAGATTTCCTGTCACCACTGTTGCTGTTCTAGTTGCAATTGCGCGCCCTAGCTACAAGCTTTATCAAGAAGGAAATTTTAAGCCTACTCTTAAATGTAGAGAGGGTGTCTGCCTCCCGGACAAAGACTAGAAGATGGTTCCACAGCTTGATAGCTAAAGGCTTTTGCTCCCATTCTGCTTTTGGAGACTTTAAGATCCAGATGTAAGCCTCCATTCTGGGAACGCAGTGTTCTAGTGGGGTAATAGGCTACTATGAGCTCTTTAAGATAAGATGCTGTCTGATCAATTTAGGGCTTTGTATGTAAGAGGGATTTGAAATTCTATTCTGGATTTTACAGGGAGCCAGTGCAGAGCGGCTAATATCTGAGAATTATGATCTCTTTTCCTGGTTTTTATCACAACACATGCTGCAGCCTTCTGGATCAGCTGGAGAGTATTTCGCAATGAATACATACATCAATTCTTGCACAGTTAAAACAAAGGTCCTGTTTTAACATCTGTTTAGAGATCAATCTGTCACACTTGCATCCAATGTTCAGACGCGCGGCGCAGCACACCTACGATGAGCTGTGTCTAACTTCAGGTGCTGAAGCCTCGAAGGGATGAGGCCTTCAGGGGTGGTGCTGATGATGGAGGGATGCTCTGTTGTAGTGTTCACATGTCGTGGATGAGAGAGAGAGAGAGAGACTCCTTGCTCTCGGGTCTTTAGAGGGGAGCTTGCAGTTAGTGGTTACTTACGTCGGTGGGGGTGGGTTCTATGGACATCCACTGATTTATTGTGGCCTTTTAAATACTTGACCCCAGTTCTTTCTTTTGACAGGAAGCTGTGGTGAAGTGTCAGCTACTTCATTAAATGCTGAGGTTAAAATACTGATTAATGTATGTTTTTATACTCCTAGAACTCTGCAGCAAATCGAACTTTTAAAGAAATGAACCCCTACATGAATGCATATCTCCTCGTAGATTCATAATTATTTGATGTGATTTAAATTTTCGAAACGTTTGCAAATACACAAACATAGAAATCTGCCATTGCACTGTGGATAATAAACCAATGGAGATGGAGTAAAAAAGTGAAATATCAACATGAAAACAATCAATTTATTTCATAATCTTAGTTACAATAATCACAGCTGTATATGGATACAAGCAGTATCCAACATTCAGCCATGTATTTGGTAAAGATAGTCCTTTGTGTTTTTTGAAACAGCTTCAAAATAGAAATTGAAAATGTCCTTTTAAATGTCTTATAAAATTCATACCCTCTGGACGTCGAGTCCGTTTCCGATCACTGTGGTGAGACCTGGTGTACAACTGGTGATCCAGTTGATGGAATGCATTACACCATTATGGTCTAAACAGAGCAGTGCAGGACAGATTATGCACCTCATTTGTTAATATGAAGACAGCCTGATGGCTCCACACTCAAGGGGATTAAGGGGCCTGAATCTACCTACAGATACTGCTCAGCATTAAATCCTTTGGAATCACATGTGAACCGTACGTCAGGGTTTTTTCATTTCTGCTGAAATGATCTGTGATTAAAAGTGCTTTGATTTTCAATCATCCTCAGGCATCCAGATGTTTGTTAAGACGCCGCACTTTCTCCTTCTTGTTCCTGTTGCCGTGTTTTTTCCAGGGTTTTCCCTCCACCACCTCTGATCCAGCTTTTCCCGGGCCGACGGGTCCACTGCCTGGTTTGTAGCCCATGACGGACTGAACCCCCTTGGAGAATGCCCGCACATTTTCCTGAAGACAGAGAGCCCATCAACACTCACATTATTTCACAATAAACCACCACATTTTGGATTTTCTGACAACTATTCAGCCATTTGCTACTACAGTTGGGACTGGTTGGGACTGGCTTTACAAAGTGTTCCTGAGTCCATGTAGTAATATCCTTTATACAACCATGTTTCACAAAGTGGTGAACCTCGCTCCATCCTCGCTTGTGAATGACTGAGTCTTTTCAGGATACTATCACTTGTTACCAATCAACCTGTTAACCTGTGGAATGATCCAAACAGGTGTTTTTGGAGCGTTCCACAACTTTCTCAGACTTTTGTTGCTCCGGTCCCATCTTGTTTGAAACATGTTGCTGGCATCACATTCAGAATAAGCAGATATTTACAGAAATCAATGAAGCTGGCAGGTAAAACAATAAGTATATTGTCTTTATACTGTTTTCCACTGAGTATATGTCAAAAAAGTTTAGCACACAGCGTCTCAACCTTTTTGGAAACGTGGCTGTTATAAGAACAGTGTAGGTGTATCATACCTGGTGGAAGAAGTTCTTGTCGACCACATTTTCAATTCTCTTGATTTTCTGTTTGTTTGTTGCTGCAGAGAGGTCACAGCAGTCTGAGTCTCTATTCAGGAACTTTTTGTGCTGCGGCTGGAAGTCTTCAGCATTAATATGTGGAGGAGGATGGCAGTACAGAAGCTTGCCCTGTAAGGAGCCAACATCATTAGTGTGTGGTGAGTGTGTTAGGGAGAGGATGTTCTCTTTAGGATGCATTTAATTTAAGTTAACATATGGATGGTATAGCAACAACTGGCCAAATAAATACTTGGTCAACGATTGTTTAATACAAAACAATTGGCCAAAGGTCCCAACTGTCCTTTTCAATATAAAACCGAAGAACAGCAGATTAACAATTATTGTAGTTAATGCTGCAGGTGAATTTATACGCACAGTATATATAATTTCTGCCACTAGGGGTCTCTCAGTCAAAACAATAAGTTGTGAGGTAGCATGGGATCATGAGAGTTGTTGTCTTCATTGGTAAACAACCCCCATTACAAAGGAAAATGTATAATTGTGCTCCATCACAAGTGAGCAACACAAACATTTGTAAACAGTGACTTTCTTCCTCCCTCAGACACTGATGCATTATCTGGTGTTTCCAGTGTTTCCCCAGAAGTTATAACACTTACTGGGGGGAAAGGGCATATGACATAATTGACAGGCAAACAAAAGACAGGTTACCTTGAAAAAAAATCATGGATTACTCTTGGTTTGAACATTGTTAGGACACAACTTGACAAAATATGCAACATATGTGTAGTTGTTTTTAGACATTTTGAGGCAGAAATGTTACATATTACACCTTGAACAGACTTGTGGCAACTAGTAGATTAAAATAACTTATTTTGTTTGCACTCACGTTGACATAATCCTTCAGGATGTACCGAGCTGATCTGGATTGATCAGGCTGGCCATGAGACGTCATAAAGCCTCTCATGTCTAAAACAAAGGGAGACACAATAATAAACACTGTACGGCTCCCATCTAAATGCACAGGCACAATACACAGTTCTTTAAAACGCAACTATTCTTTGTAGAAACACTCTTATTGTCAGGTAGTCTCACATCCATAAGCCATCAGCATCTCCTCAGAGGTGGGGTGCCTGTCTGGGTCTTCGTCTTCTCGGGGTCGGATGATGTTGATGCCGTAGGTGCCTTCTAACACATGCCGAGGGATCGTCTGACATATGTAAAGAATCTGTTAAGGACTGAACTAAAATCAGGATCGAGGAAAAGTCTTAAAGCTGGAGGTGCTGTCAGCCTCATGATGCTCAAATTCAAGATTCTCGGGAATGTATTTTTTGTCAGAAGAACATTACTTGTGTGTAATTTAATGTGTACTTTTAAGGATTAGGTCCACATTTCCCATAAACCCCCTTGGTTCCAGCTATGGAAGATTTCTGGTTCTGCAACTCCTGTTGAAGAAGATACTGCTAATGTCTTTTCCACAGGCCTTTAACTTCCTACATCCCACTGTAAGAAATTCTACTTTCACCTTCTCAAAAAACATGTCATCATGACTTTGTAATGTCACACCCCTTCACATAGCACCTTAAGCTGCTGCTGGATTCTGCATGTGCTGTGACAAAAAGCAAACAAAGGATATCAGGGAGACTGCAGGTACGTGATCTCTCATCTGATCTATGGGCAGAATCCCAGAGCAGATCATCTCAGCTTTGGTGGAAACAAAGGAGGGCATGACCAGACCCGGACAGTCACAGAGGCACATGCCTGGCTCCACATACAGAGTCTGTGATGCATGTGAAGAAAAGACAACAAAAAGCATCACATCCTTAGGGTTTCTGCTGATGGTACAAATGACTTCATATTGAAAGGTTAAAAGAGTAACGCTGTACCTGAAAGTGCTTAGTGTGTCCAGGAGTGGCTGAAACAGACACCTTCTTGTTCCTCAGAATAGTGTTGATGGTGGAACTCTTTCCCACATTAGGATACCCAACCTGTTGAGTTTACAGGCGATAAAAAATGGAATTGCTTTACAATCAACCAAAACACTTGATAGCCCCACTTAAGTCATGTGTTTTCTAGCATTGTAACTTTCAAGACATTTGAAAATAGGAAGCAGAGTTCATTTTCATGCAAAATTCAAATGCAAAAAAACTCCCTGGACAAGCATGCAATGAATTACAATGTTCTTACTCTGCACAGTGTATGCCAAATGCATCTGAGCAAGTAAATCACAAAATTCTTTTTTGTGATAGATTACATAGTGGTAACTTTCAACCCACCAGTCCCACTGTCAGCTGCCCATCTTTACACCTGGGCCCGTTGTGAACAGCCTTGAACATGTCCAGCAGCTCATCCTTGTGTAGTAGACGGCTAGAGTTGTGGAAGGAGGAATCACTGGATGAACCAGCAATCCCTTCCTCTTCTTCGCCCTCATCTTCTGAGCAAGAGTACCATTCTTCCTCTTCTACATGTATCTTTTTCTGATGGTCTTCCTCTGCACCGCTCTCCTCATCCTCCTCCCCTTCTGCTTTCACCTCCTCCTCTCCCTCTGCCCCCTTTTGGGCCAAGACTTCATTGTCTGGCTGCCCTTCCTCTTCTGGGTCACTCTCGTCACACTCTGGATCGTCCACTTCCATGCCCTGTGTGAAGAAAGGTGTTACACTTCGATGCTTCGTTTAAAGGCAGCAGCGAGTCTAAATATAGTGAAGACTGTTCACAAGCATTTCACCAAAATAATCATAAATTACAAACTGATAATACCCAAATACCCACCATGGGGCAATCTGGATCTAGGTGGTTCCCAGGAAATGTTAATAATGTACTAACACATCCAATATATTAAAGTTCACAGGTGACATTCAGAGTACAAGTCCTCAAAGTGCCACCTCCTCACCTTATCCTCTGCATCCAGTCTGTTGCTCTCGGCCAGGGCAGACCAGAAAACTGCCCTGAGCCCTTCTTTCTGGAAGTGCCTGGCCCAGGCTCGCCGCTGCTCCCGGGTCAGCAGGTCTGCCTTATTCACCAACAGCATGTTCACCTTATGCTCTGACACTTCCTTTACGTACGACTCCTGGCAGCACACAAGAGAAAAATCGCACAGAATTATCTATACAATACAGTATCTCTCCTGGTTTTAGACAGTTTCATTAATTTTTTTTTTTAAGTTTGATTATTTTACTTTAAAATTAGCTAAAGTAAGTACAAATGTTAGAGAAAAGGAAACAAAATCATAACTCTGCCTATGTACTTACCAAGTCAGGACACCTGAACAGCAAAGGATTTCTGGCATCAACAATTTGAACGATGACATCACTACGGAAAAACATGAAAACAGTTTTGCCTTAAGCATTACATAAGGAGGACATGGTATGAGCTGACAGCTTTGTACAGCTTCGGTTTTTACCTCCTCTCGATCACTCTCCACAGTTGTCTCCAGAACTCCAGGTTCCTCTCAAATGGGGTGAGAATCAACTTCTGTTCTTCCTCTAGCCTTTAGAGGTAATGCTTGCAGTTAGATTGGCAACATCGATAAACCTACACTGATTTAACCACATATTACAAATGCTGTTCTTGATTTTGCACAATGCACGTGCCACAATGACACAAACGTGACTGAGTTTACAGAATATAACATACTGTGCAAGGTCTCGTCTCCACACCAAGAAACTGTCTTTCTCTGCTTGCTGAAGTGCATCTGGACTGGTGCTTTCATCCCAGTGGGGGCTTAAAATTGAGAGAGAAGTCACAAAAATTAAAACTGTAAACACAAAGTACAGCAAATTCATAAAACTAACTAGATCTGTTCTACTTACCGTCGAGGAATTCTGAGGAAATGCTTGTTGTCTTCATGCAGCTTCACCAGCCTGGTTCTCTCTTCAGCCGTTATTAAGCCTGCTCTAGCTTCCGCTGGCACAAACCTGATGTTGAGTTTCTCTAAGACAACAAAGCATGAAACAGTCAGAGAGAGCAGTGTAATCAAATCTCAAGTAAAAAACATTGACAATTTATGGCCACAACATGCATGTAAAACATGAAATTCAAGCAGTAAACACAAGTTAAGTGAGGTATTACTTACCTGCAACAAACTCTGTTCCTGCCAATTCAGCAGTGGCCAGAAAATCATCCATGGAACTCTGTTCTGTCACTGACTGAAGGTTCAGCCGTCCCCAGTCATAGCCATCATTCAGCTCACTGGTGTGGAGCTGAAAATATAAAACATGACTCAAACAAGGCCTATATCAATAATAGACTATACAGAAAAAATGTGCATCTAAAATACAAACTGACTGCCATGAGGACATACAATAACTCTGATGGTAGTTAGTTTTCCCATAATTGTCTGAGATGAAAATATACCGTGGGTAATAGTAGCAGGGCTCATGAACCAGTCCTAATAATCTTGAGACTGCACGGCAAAAGCAATGCTCCTGTATAATTTACCTCGATGCCGAATTTTCCACAGTGATCTCTTTATTGGGAACAGTTATTAATTTATTTACGTCGCGTTTCCGATACGCAAAGAAGCGATAAAATCACATTTTCTTAACGGAGTTTGGCGCAAGCAACAAATCATACTCAGAACTACTGACAGTGTGTAATACTGACATCTGTGTAGCGAGGGAGTTGAGAAGAAGATCGAACAGGGCCAAGAGTGACCTTGAACTTGATAATATATCAGGAACAGTCAGTTAAATATCTTATATTCTAAGTATAAGGATGTTTAATATAAGCTACTTGTTAGCTATGTCTTACCCATGAGTCGCCCCTCTTGTTTCCTCGGCCTGCCTGGAGTCTCTCTTTTATCAGAGCTCTGCCCAGTCCGCCTCCTCCGCCTGCCTTCTTCTTACCCATACTAAGTTCTGATGTTGTCACTTCACACAAACCACTGTAATATAATATATCGAAAAGGTTTTAAAAACGATAAATGTCACTAGGTGTTGTGACCCATGTGCACTACGTTGTTGCCGTAAGAACCGGAAGTGGGACAAACCAATGGAGTTTCATATCCTGATGAATCGATCTAAAATATTTGGAGATATTCAATAATATATTTGATTTAAATAGTTACGATACAATATCATATTGGAATAGTTAATTACATTACAAAACTCGAGTTAATGCTTACTTTATTGTAAGAAGTGAGAACAGTTTATAGTGACACAGTTATGGTATGGTCGACTTTTCTGTCCAGCTATCAAAAATGATCTGAAGAAAATGGAACAGTACCAACATTAGTTCCTCGTGCCAGCATATAGTCCGCTTGACTAGCAAATAAATATGAATCGAGTCTTCATACATATAGTTCTAAAATATACAAAAAATCACCAATCAAAACTTAGAATGTAATGAATGAATCTAGAATGACATGAACAACAACAAGTAACTCTTTGTCAACCGACACATAAACACAACAAACGCACTTCTGATGTGAACCAAAAGATGGCAGCACAAAGCAACGGTATTTTATATCAGGATGGCTCTCCTATCTTACATCCACATATTCAAACATGACTAAGGGACAGTAAATATTTACCTACTTTATATTGAATTTCTAGATTTCTCAATTTCATGTAAGGCAAGTCTGCTTCCTTCCAACCAATTTATGTTTTTATTATTAAAATTGCAAGTGCGATGCAAATCATTATAATGATTATATGATGATTGTGTTGGTTTCAACTCAGAAGTAGAAACACACTTCAAATTCCAGGTTCATTTTTCAAATAAATAAATCAAATGTAAAATAACTTATTTAAGTATAACTTGGAAAAAAAACGTAAGAGACAATGGCAACACATTACAAACAAACCTTCTTGAATCTTGAATCTTGAAACAAACCTTAATTTTGGTGGAGTGGAAATGTGGTAGCCTAATCATGGGGATACTAAAGACATTAGAATTACACGGACTACTACAAATTATATACATATCATGAATATGATATCACAATATACATAAAATATGCATATAAATAGAACAAGGTTATGCTGCTAAATGTTATAGTGTAATTGTTGCATTCAACTAATAAATGAATATTATCATTTACATATTATTAGTTATGCCATACTTTCAAATTATTGATATTAACTCTATACAAAATTATGCTGCAGCCATTTGGCAATGGCAGGCAAACGTGAGAGTTTGTATCAATGAACAGTCGACACAAACCACTACAGATCTCTTCTTATTTGGTTCAGTCCCCCCTACAGTCACACTCAAATGGTTTCTCCCTGCATATAAACAGTGACGCTCGTCTCGTTACAGTAGACCTTATTCTGCCCTACATTCGGAAGAGACCGGGGACACCACAATGGACCAGAGGACTTTAGGGGATGAACAGATGAAGTACGTTATCTTTGCGTTCAGTTCTCATAGAGTAGCTCATAAATGACCTGCCAGGGCAATAAACACTTCTAGTACTTAGTAGTAATACAACGTTTATTTTTTTCTTTCTCTCTCAGTAGACTTTGTTGCTGTTGACTGGAAACAGCAAGAAAATGCTGCCTTGGAAGAAGAATAAGTTCGACCTGATAGAGGAAGACAAGCAGTCCAAGCAGAAGGGCTATGCGGTGAGCCTCAACTACTCTGCGCTCACCTCCTTCGCCAAGTCCTGCCCAGAGAGCGCACTCAACAGGGTGGGCAGCATGTTCAAGTCCAAGAGGAAAAAGGTGAAGATCACCAGCGAGGACCCCACATACACGGTGCTCTACCTGGGAAATGCCACCACCATCCAGTCCAAAGGGGACGGCTGCACGGACGTGGCGGTGAGCAAGATCTGGGGCAAAAGCGAAATGGGCAAGAACGGCACCAAGATGAGGCTGACCATCAGCTCGCAGGGCATCCGGATGGTCCATGTGGACGACAAGGCCAGGAGGCCGGGACACTTGTACCTGCTGCACCGGATAACCTACTGCGTCGCGGACCCGAGGCTACCCAAGATTTTCGCCTGGATTTACAGGCACGAAATGAAGCACAAGGCCGTGATGCTGCGCTGTCACGCAGTGCTGGTGTCCAAGCCGGAGAAGGCAAAGGCCATGGCGCTGCTGCTGTACCAGACCTCGGCCACGGCCTTGGCTGAGTTCAAAAGACTGAAGCGGAGGGACGATGCCAGGCACCAGCAGCAGCAGCTCATAGGGGAACAAACCATACCGTTGGTCCCCCTCAGGAAGCTTCTGAACGGACAGTGTTACTACAAACCCCCGGTGGAGCGCAGCCGGAGCGCGCCCAAGCTGGGCTCAATCACAGAGGACTTGGTCGGGGAGGAGGAGGAGGAGAAAGCGA
Organism: Chelmon rostratus; assembly: GCF_017976325.1. Lineage (NCBI taxonomy): Eukaryota > Metazoa > Chordata > Actinopteri > Chaetodontiformes > Chaetodontidae > Chelmon > Chelmon rostratus. The sequence continues at coordinate 15,834,135 of NC_055661.1, forward strand.
TGCACTTTGAGTGTGAGGACATTTTGGACACGGACGATGATTGTGTTGCCAACGGTAAACCGGAGTTGACTCAGATTATTAATGACTTGGGAGAGATGAGCATAGGAAACGACGTGCAGACACTGAAAGCTGATCTCAGGGTCACCAGACTCCTCTCAGGGGAGAGCACGGGGAGTGAGTCCTCCATAGAGAGCAACCAGGACCCCCCTCCGCTCACTAATGGCTTTGAGGAGGTAAAGGTGCAGGAAATTGCCTGAATAATTTTAGGTATTTCTGGGCACCTCTGACGCATTGTTTTGTTGTCTCCACAAGAAACATTTCCTCTGTCGTCAACCTTGTTGTTGGAGATTGTTTGTCTAACCTGTGCCTCCACGACTGATTGAGATGATCCAGAGTGGATCCTCTGAAGTTCTGGGACGGTTGCCGCACATGAACGCAAAATTAGGCTCCTGAATGATATTTTACGATCGCATAAACACAGAAAGCGCATAGGAAAAACAAGTGCATGCCCATTTGATAGGCGACTGGTTGAACCGACGAAATCCCAGTGCGCCTTAGGACGCACGGCATTAATTCCATCTCTTTTATTTAAGAGGATTTTGTTGTAGCCTCTGGCTTGTTTACCTTAAGTTTCTGTCCTCTCTCGAAAGTGGCATTTTTCTGTTGAAAATCAAGATCCAAAAAAAGCATTGCGTTTTTAAAGCACGTTATTTTCCCCTGTAAGTGGTTCAGTCGGTGTAAACAGGCACCCTTAATTTTCCTGTCAGGGCGCTTTTGTAACAGCCTGTTCATTTATTTTATTTTGCACTGTTGTACTCAAGTATTATGTTGACTACATGTACATAATGTTTGTCGGTATGTTGTCTGAAACATAAATGTCATATCTTTGCTGTGCAAAAGAAAAAAAAACACTGTTATGTATTAAGATGTAAAGTAAGATGTTTTAAGTATAAATCTGGTATTTTTTAAAGAATAAAAAATGTGGTTTGTTATGTGAACCTCATAGAATTATCAATAAAAAAAGAAAATGATATAAAGTTGTTGAAGTTTATGTGTGTGTTTGTGCTGGAAAACAAGGCTGTGCTTTCCTTTAGTGCTCTTTAATATGAGCGAGGATTTACCTTGAGAGTCCTAAATTTAGGTCAGATTTGCAGCACAGCCTTACAGTCACACAGAGACGGGAAACACAGAAAGACATGTCTCACCTCATATAGTCCACCAGAGTATCTGTATGGCCTTTTCTGGATCGTTCTTCTTTTTGGTGGGATTGCTTTCAGGGAACAGGCTGTCGAGGTTATTGAGCTTAGGTACTGAGGGCCCATTCATTCTGACTGGCCTCAGGGAAGCTAGGCCACACAGGAGGACAACACCACAAGCACATGCAGTTAGAACATCACATGGGTCCTATAATGACAAGGCAGCAGAAGCACCCAAAGCCTTTTAACACCAGGGCTGTTCTTTATTTGCTATTAAGTCTGTCCGCCTTTGCTGAGACACTTCAAACTGTAATATTGTGTGTTCCATGTGTCAACAGATACATTTCATTCACATTTGCAATCACTGAAATCAGAATAGTTGCATTAATAGTGTTATGCAGTCCAAAATATCAGTTAATAAACAGAAATGACGCAGCTGCAAGACTAGATTACTTCCCTCTCTTAAATGCCAGTGCATTTGCACAGTAATATCTGACACCCAGAGACAGAATCACCTCCAATGACAGCACATGTGACCTGCGGCCAGAGATGGATGTGACTTAGCAGCAGTGACACCACTTCTCTTGCTGCTCTAAATGTGGAAGGCCTGTCACTGTCACTTCCTTTCCATGCGCAGCAACAGGCCCACGCACATGCCGCACAGTTCTCGCCAGTCATTTGGGTGAGACAGATGTAACATTATCGACTGGAACGCACACGTACTGATGTATTGATGTACGTAAGCCATTAGTGCTGTGCGTCTGTCTGCCGGGGCCGCACCCCGGAGCCCACACAGCGTGCAGGGATGCTGCTCCAGAGCCAGGCGTATTCTCACTAACACCAGCAGCACAGATGCTGCACACTAACACGGCTGAATAAGACATGCAGGAGGGAGAAAACAGGTCTGCTGCTGACCAGAGGAGGTGGATGTGGGGATTGTTATCTGGATAGGCAGTGTCTCACCAGCTGGCACAATCCCATTGGCCATGCTGCGGTATTCAATGAAAACAAAAGCACTCCCACCATGGATTTAAACATCCAGAGACACAGGGTTAATGTATTTCAGCCAGTGGTTGGTGACTCCTATTTATAGCTTCACAGTGGCACATTATGAATTGATGTGCTTTCAGGAGGCACACACACACACACACACGCACACACATACACACGCACACGCTCTAAATCGAGACTGTTGCTGTATTTGTGGCTTGTCAAATTGCAACCATGCATGTGAGTTGAAATAGACAGAAAAATATAAATTCAGCTTTTTACAGCTGCATTTACAGTCAGATATTTCTTCCTGACCTACATTTTCCTACGGCCTTTTCTTGTGTCCCGCCTCTGCAAAAGCAACCACGGTCTCGCAATTTCCCAAGGTTAACTGGATATCAGCCGCACGTGCAGCAAGTCCCCCCACACAATAAAGGTTTCAAAGTGTTTGCTGACAACAAGTGGCTGGAGAACACGTTTCAAGCTGCCAAGCGAGAGAGCGGAGTTCCTCTCTGATAAGAGAGAACAAGAAAAAGATGCTTTTTGATATTCACGTCATGTTCACGTCTGCTTTGAACAAATGCTCAGGTGTTTGCTTTACCGTCTGGCATGTGTGAGTCACGCAGAAAAAGGCTGCACATTGAACACAGAAATCGTCTGTCAGTCACAGCGGCAAAGTGTGATGCAGTTGGTTTTAATGCTTCCTCTTCTTTCGCGTGTTGTTAAATGTGCTATCCAGAAGAGGAATTCGTATTTTTCAGCGACAGGTGATTACGCAATATTTGCATAATCACAAAAAGATTTTGTGTCTTTTAAGAGTTTCAAGCCTTTAAAGGTAATCTAATATGATAGCCATCTGAATTAACTTTTTGAAAACTATATCTATCTATATATATTCTTCTTTATATAAAACTACAAATTATTATTTTCATATTGAGGAATCTGCTGATTCTTCTTCTCATTAATTGGTCTATAAAATAATAGAATATAGTAAAAAATGGTGACCACAATTTCCTAAAGCCTAAGTGATGTCTTTAATTTGCTTGTTTTGTCTTAACAACAGCCTCAAAGATCTTCAGTTATTCAGTTAGTAAAACCCTTGTGACAATGTGGACACTATGCAACTATTTCACAAACTGTTTGGAAGCTTAATCTATAAAAATATATCACATTTTCAGATCATCATTTGTTTTATATGTAAAATTTAACTTGCAACTGTAGCCGTAAACAACATGTGAGTAAGTAAAAAATATTTTCTTTGAACTGTGGAGAAGTAGTAAGTAGCATAAACTCGGAAAAACTCAAGTAACTTAAAAGTGTACCATACTTGAGTATGCACTTGAGTAAATGTGCTTCCTGCCGCTGTATAAACAAAAGTATCCTGCAGGGTTCAATGAGCATGAACTAGTCTCTGGGTACTTGCCACTTGCTGCTCTCTGCAATGATGCCCTGAAAAGTCCTCAAAATTAATCACACTATTATTCATGAGAGAATTGCTCTGATTACAAATTGAAGTGCACTTAGTCATCCACAAACAAACATTAAATGACTGTGGCGGTCACTGCCTGGTCTGACACAGAAGCAGGAGAGTTTCCTAATTATCTGCCAGTGGAACGCCGCCGTGGGCCATCGCTGTACCAGATCATCTCCAGCGCCGGGCAGACACACAGCTTCACTTTGAAAATGTGCTTGTCGATAATGCATGAGGATGGCTGGGAAAGCACCCGCGCTGTTAGTTACTGCGCCTGGATCTGATTACACCGGCAGCTCTAAGAGGGGTTGAATCAGAGCTCAGAAGGCTGGTGACCTTCTCTCTCTCTGTGGCAACATATAAGCGACTCACCTAGGAATAGTAGCAGAGAACAACATGTCCCAGCATGCCCTAACATCATAATTAGATGCTTTACAGAGACAGTACTTCAGGACTTTGGGCAGGTGAGGAGGAGGTGGCTGCGACACTGCTATTTGTAGCACGAAGGTGTGTAATTAACATACTCTTCCACAAAAGAAACCACTGTTGAGGGTCATTTCATTCGCAACATGGAATTAGAGGTGCAGCAGACCTTATAGGCAAAGTTGTGGTGAACTTTGTTGGCCTTTTTTTCTTTGGAAAGGAAGATGTATTTTGACCCTTCACAGGCAGACAGTGTCAGACAGTGTCAGTCCACCTTTGACTTTACCGGGATGCCGTGAATGTGAGAGAGAGACAGACGGACAGCGAGAGACAAAAAAAGAGAAAAAAAATCCATTCTGGCAGCAGCCTCAACTCTCATTAGTTTGAATCTGACAGCTGTCCTTCAGGAGTTCTGTATATTTGTGTGTCTATGCATGCAAGTGCACTATGTGGGTAGGTACAGGTCATTTTCATGCTCAGCTATTCTATGAAGCATTTCATGTGCTGCGTCCTCAGGTGCAGCTCCAGCTGAAGTGGAGGACAGATACCTCAATGGCGAAGACACACGTGTTTTAATTAACTATTAAGAAGGTGCGTCCATTAAAAGCAGCCGAGTCTGTGAAAAATTCAGATAGATGTCAGTGTTTTAATGCTAAATGCTAGTATCAGCATGCTCATATGCTCACAGAGACAGTGCTAACATGTTGATGTTAAGCAGGCAAACCATGTTAACCAACTTGGTTTAGTGTGGTTGCATGCTAATATTTGCAAGTACAGCGGAGGCTGATGGGGATGTCTTAATGGGGATGAACTTAATGGGAATCTGTGCGATAGTCGTTAAGATATTTCACTGAAAAACACATGTGAAGCTTGTGGCGGGACTAGAGGAAAAATCAGGGGATCAGTTCAAGAATTCATCCTCTAGATGTGCCAAATTTTGTGCCAACTCATTTAGTAGTTGTTGAGATATTTTACAGGATAAGTGAAAACTTTGATCTCCTAGTGGCAATAAATAGAAAGTCAGGTGATCACCAACGCCATTAGGATACATCCTCTGGACACTGCACAGAATTTAACGGCAATCCATCCAAAAGTTGTTGCGATAGTTTAGCCTGGACCAAAGTGCAGGACCGAGCGACCTTGTCCTCCATAGAGCCACACAGCGAGCGTGGCTAAAAATCCGGCAGGAAGCAACAATGAAAACAGCGTGGCTTCAGTGTTCGCTTCCTTCAGCTTGGATCATAACCTCTCCTCCCTCAGTTCACCACATACACAGTTGCGGGTACTTACAGAATATTTCATCACTGTGCACTCAGCCATCATTCAGCTTCAGACAAGAGTCCAGCCTACAATTTTCCCCGTGAATCATACATGCTGAGCGTCTCACACGACACTTTTCAGCTGGTCTCCGTACAGTCTGCTCATGTAATGAGCCGTGTCTGTGTCTATGGGCAGAGCCCCGTGAGGCCGTGAAACTCTAGATCTCGCAGTGTCCCATTCAGCCACTGCTGCTCTTGTTTTCCACTTGTTCCAACACAAAAGCTTTGCCCCTGGAGAGCCATAGATTTCAGCAGGGTTATTTCGGTCTTTCCGTTCACGGGGAGGAAATGGAATAATAACAGAGGGGAGAGAGAAAATCACGGCGTGACCCTCGGACAGACTTGCCATCTGAGCAGAATGCAGAATCCAAAATGGGATTTGTGAAGCCTTTTAGTGTTTTTAACGAGATACCTGTCAGCACATTGTGCAGGGCGAGACTTGAGATACGTGTCCCCAAAACACTCACTTCTCTTTGCTTTTATTGTTCAGTGGCAGGAGAAAAGTGAGAGCGGGTTCTGAGCACCTTTGTATATGAGATACTGTGGCCTACTTTTTCAGATTTGTCCAAATATGAGGAAACCATGGCGAAATCCACATGTGTAATTTTCCTGTTTCAAATACAGGCAGGAAACAGATGCAATGCCCAACACCTCAGGTCTCAGGCTTGTCCCATAGGATGCACATATTTCTTTGTGTGTGTGTGGGTGGGTGAGTGAGTGTTTGTAGGTGCTTTTAGCTGATGACAGGAAAGTTTGGGACACCAGTATATATATCCCGATTCTCAGAAAACCTTAAGCCAAAAATGGTAAAGGATGAAGCTACTATAAAATTCCTTAGTTGTATTTATCTGCTTTGCATTTAGCTGTGGTTTAATGAATGTCTGCTCCCTACAGATGACATTTTATTACCAAAGCTATGCAGGCTGCACTTTGTGGTATGGCTTTGAGACTAATATAGATTATTCTTAAATGTCATTACCTTACACATCAGTGAAGGTCCTCCAGTTTTAAGCACAGTGACTTAATCACTGAGAGACTCCGAGAGCTCAGGGGCGCTGATTAGATGAATCAACTTTCGATTTTCCATTGGCGGCATGACCTGTAACAGACAAACCCAGTCTGATAGACACGTCCCGACCACTGTATGTAGATCAATTCTGTGCGGGGCCTTTGTGTACAAGCATGCTGCCGCCTGGTATCGACGGGCTGTTGGAAGGGTTGTCAAAGGGATCAGGGTCTCCGCTGTTGTAGCTTTGTAATAGCAGGTCAGTTAAGAGTGAATAGGTGTCCTGTTGACAGCCCGGCTGAAAGGTAACCAACAGGTGGCACAGTCAGCTGGGTGCAGTCTAGTTTGAACTCACAGAAAATATAGTTTTTCCAACTATTTACACATGTTAGCGCTTTGGTCTCATGAAATGTTTAGAGTGGACTGGATGACAAGATAATGTGTCATAAAAGGAATGACACGGTGTTATTTCAGTGCTGCCGTGATTCATAATCAACATACTTTCATGTATATATAAAACACTGAACAGTATGGTGGTCCATGTTAGGTGAAATCTCAGAGTGTCAACATTTCAAGCACCTTAGAGTGTAAGCACCAGATCATGTAATCTTTCCCTAAAAACACAAAAAACAAAAAAGGCTGACCCCATGCAGCTCAGTACTGACCCATAATGGGTCAGAGGTAGAAGGACAATTTCTATATTTCTATATTCAGTGTCTCCACTGAATATAGAAAATTAAGGGACTTAATGTGTGCACTAATGACTCAAAGGATGCACAAAAGCTTGGACTGGCAGCTGCTCTGGATTTCCATGTGTGTAAAGCTTGTTGCTCTTCCTTAGACACTATTAAACCAAGATATGTCCTGCGCTGAGCTCGCTTAGCACAAATATGATTTTACAATTACCTGCACAGAACACCAAAATGAGTGGTATTTACCACTTCAGGACTTTTCACTGTCTCGGGTAGGCAAGTTGTTGTTGTTATTTATTATATATGTCCTGCAATAAATCATGGAGATAATAATGTCTGCTTTTAGTTGAAACTGTTTTAATTCAGCTTTAAGGTCATTGTGGAGGCTGTAGTTTGCACTGCTGTATTGCTTTATACTGAGAGGTGTTTTTATTATTTTGTCCACCTCAATTTACATCAATGACGTTTGGCAAAATATTTGAAAAACCTCCACTCATTTGGCATCATGTAGGATACATTGATCCACAAAATACATTTTAGGTCTGGTTCTGTGTAGGTGAATCACTCCTTGTGTATGAGACCGTTTTTTTTTACATTTTCCTCCAAAAACCTAAAATTATTCAAACTATGTTATTCTGACAGTTTGAGAGAAGCTTTGCTCTTTGTTTGCAGCACTCTGTCAAGTCGTTTTAGCATCTTACCAACGCTCAACTTCCAGTGGTCAACAGTGCTTCTCTACTGGTGCTTTGCTCATGGGCACTTTCCAGATGGCTGCCGTTTCCCACGCAGTTTGATGTCAGCTGCAGAACCGAACACCAGAAGAAACGGCGCGACGAGAGCAAAGCAGCATCCAGTGCTGAGCATCTCTGCTGCAGTCAGACAATCCAAACCATGCGTTTCTCTGTGAGGGAAATGTAAACAAAACAGAGTCTTTTGTTCACAGAAATCCCAGCAATGTTTATCAGTTGTTACTTTGTCTGAGAGCCACTCCTTAGAATCACACCGAGAAGAACGTGTAAAAACTCGCTGTAGATGCATGAATCTAAGCTGATGCTGTTTACACTGTACTTTACTGTATTGTAGCCTCTGATGTTGGTGTTAAAGACTGACGTCGGACTGTCCCATCCCTGCTCTGACTTAAAAAGATATCAATGAACCTCAGTGTGTCAAAGGAGGAGGTGAATAGTGGTACTGTACATAAATATATACACATTCAAAACACACAAGGGCTGCATTTTTCACAGCTGACACAGATTAAAGAGCTGCGGGAAGATGAAAAAGGGTGTTTGTGAACTGTGTCGGCCGTTGACAGACCTGAGCAGACTGGTAGAGTGAAGGCTACGTGCCAGTTTGTTCCTTCCCCGCAGGTTCTTGACACAGATGTGGTGTGTGAAACTGTAAACACCCACAATCAAAACCAAATCACTGCCAAGGCACATTAAACCGATGATGCAGCATTTCCAGTGAACTGCTCCTGCTTATTATTTTCTCATGTCCAATAATTGATATGTACTAATCTATGAAGGAAAGAAAAGTGAAAACTCTTACATTGGATAACAAATTTAGAATTTCAGATTATTGCTGTTGCTTGAATTGTGATTGGCAGATAGTGGGGCTGCACAGCAACATCAGTCAGACATAAATAATACTCTAGTGGTGATGAGACTGAAGTTATTTCCTTAATCAGGATCCCTCGCTGTAAGTTATTTTATACCTTACAGTATAAATAAAAACTATTTGGAATGTGCAAGTGTAAATCAAACAAAAAGAAGCTATTCGAGAAAAGTAACATTTTATTTGCAAATCAGACATATTTAAGGTTACAATCTTTCTTGCAGCATCCTTGGTTTCTCAGGTAAGAGAAGCAGCCCCGGTGCTGCATCATCACACCACATCAGCGTTGTCAACATTTTCTCAAACATGTGTGCCTGGCTCGTCGGGATTTAGCCAGATGGCAGTTCATCTCTTCAAGCCTCTTAAAGCCTCTTAAGACACAGGCCATGAGCTTCAGGAAACTACAGAGCAACCTTGCTGGACTTCCACTGCCAGACAGTAATCCCTCGCACACCCTCCGTCCAGCCCAACACACACACACACACACACACACACACACACACACACACACACACACACAATGCTGTCTCCATGGAATTAGCATGCTATCAGGTCTCATGAGCCACACACACCGTCTAGGAAATGCTCAGTGCCCTTGGCTGTTGCTATGCCCACTTGGTCGCCTGGCTCACTATGAGATCAACCTTAAAGTGGCAGTGTCCGAGTGTGATCTTTGATTTGTGTTGATATGTCTTTTTTTCTTTGCTGCAGATTGTGTGTCTCTTGACTGAAGTTTGAGTTCGGCCTGGTTTGTTGTTGCACGTCATGCCAGCTACAAAGTTTTTCTTCATTTTATCCCCCTGTTGCAGCTGCCAAGAACATAAAACACATCACTTCCTGTTCATCAGGGGATTTTTCCTGTCAGCTACCTTAGACTGTGTGCTTACACCAGCAGGTTTTCATGAAAAGGGCGGACTTTGTGTTATATTAACTGGCAGATTTCTCTTTATAAAAACATTACTGATTAAGACACTTATGTTGGTATATGAAAAAGCAAACTCAGCAATTATCATTGGGAATCTCTCTCTCATAGTGTACCACTTTCTGTGTGCGGGCTCAATCACAATGCCTTCAGTTGCCTTTAGTGAATCCGTCTTGGCTTCTTATTTGGTGCCAAATATTCAAGTGTCACTAAATGTACTGCTGTTATGCCACAGAATGTACCTGATTTGTGTCACACCCAGGTGATTAAAAGCATACTTATGTGATGACTCAAGGGCACTGAAAAGCAAAGATGCACACAGTACAAGCAAGTGTACACAGAGCAAACATGACAACAACCACAGACATGAACACACACACACGCACACACAGTCGTGTCTCCACCACTTTTTGGGACATTACATAGACTTGCATTCATTTCCTGGAGACTTACCTTTACCATGACAATAACCATTACTTGCCTAACCCCCAACCCTAACCCTAACCTTTACCCAAGCCTTCACCCTAAAGTTTTATTATTTACATTATGGGGACTTGTTTTTTGTCCCCATAAGGCAGGCGAGTCCCTACAATTTGACTGTTTTAACACATTTATGTGCCCACAACATCTGTAATTATTCTTGTACTTCTGTGCTTGTGAGGATCCTCATTGACATAATGCACCCCTGGCCCCGCAACCTAACCTTAACCACCACAACTGCATGCCTAACCTTAACCCTGACCCAAACCTAATTCCAACCTCACCCTTCAAACCTTCAAATAACCCTGCGAAGTTGTGCAGACTGGCCAAAATGTCTTCTTCTTCCAAAAAGATCCCCATTCTGTCAGTTAAAAACTTGTCACTACATAGCAAGTACAAGTACACACACACGTACTTCCCCCCAAACCCACTTCCGAACTAAAACACCTCTGTGTCAAATATGAGATGCTCATAAAAACATGGGGGGGGCATTGTTTTTCTCCATTAGAGGAATGAAGAAAACTCATTCTGGAGGCTTTTGTTCACAGAACAAACTAAATCAAAACAACATTGTTGGACTGAAAGATGAGATTGTTCCAAAAAAACACAAATTTTCTCGGAACATCAAAAGTGTGTGTGTGTGTGTGTGTGTCCACTCACACATACACTGCACATTTGTGTGAAAATATGTGATAACAAACATGCCAATGACATTCTTGCAATGACCTTTGACCTTCCTTTGACGGCCCTCTCTTGTTTTTGTGTCGGCCTCTGCTGATGAATCATGTTAGCCCCTGAGCACCTGAATGTTGAGGTCGAACAGAAAGATGCTCAGATCAGTGTAGCTTCTTTCTGTGATTTTACATTTTACTTTATAGTGCTGTTGATCTGGCTGGGTAAAACAAACAGTAGGAAATGTCTCCCAGGTCCTGTTTGAGCCGGGCCTGTCGTGTTGTGGCGGCGACAGAGCTGTTTGTGACGCCACCCGACTCTTGCTGCCCTGTGGGTTATCAGAGTGGAAGAACTGGCTTCCTACCCTGCCTCTCTCTCAAGCTGATGTGCATAAATGCTTTATTTGGCCACTGCTCAGCCGACAAATGTGCAATAATCAGTTCAAAGTCTCTCTCAAGAGCTTAATTTCACAAAGAGATGACGGGCATTTGAAAAATGGGATGCTGACTTTGACAAAACGAGCACTGAGTGAAAGGAAAGTTGCTGAAGTTATCAGCTGTTTGAGAATTCTGATTAGTATAAGTCTTGTGGATTCAAAGTAAGACTGGTTGGTATATATAAAATATTTTGTCCCTTCTTTGTCTTTTTCATTCTATCTTTCCTTGTTTCTCTATGACTTTTATCTTCCTTGTCTCTCTGTCCTCTTTCTCTCGCTCTATTCTCCAAGTTCAGTGTTTTCCATCCTGTGTCTCAGATCCTGTGTACCAGAGTTTTCATCACAGTCACAACAACAACAGGTTATGTGTGTGTGTGTGTGTGTGTGTGCGTGTGTGTGTGTGTGTCCGTGTCCAAGTTTCCACACAGACGACAAAGGGAGAGTGGCAGTTTTGAGAGAGCAAGCGTTCGTCATTTCCTTCCCGTTTCCTTCACTCCATTCTCTGGTCCACTGTTGCAGACTGCCCCCTCTTTCCTCCACCTGGAAACACACACACACACACACACACACACACACACACACATACACACAAAGAATCTGAGACATCGAACAAACAAGCTGACAAAATCCTTTCATGCACATACTTTTGGACAAAAGCGAGCAAATACCATGCAGGTGCATCTACAGGATTTTCACAAAAACAAAGCAACAGTATTCCAGCCCTGCAGCAAACATCCTCTCATAAACACAGCTTACACCTATTCATATGCATGAATATATTTCCACATGCAAATACTGCACATGTCTGGCTGGCGCGTGTGCTGGAATGGATGCATGGATCAAGTATTCAGTGAGTTTGTGTACACTTGTGTCCATGTTTGTATATATGTAAGCACTTTTACAGCGCATATACAACTGCTACACGTTGTGCTCATTTGTGTGTTATCAATCATTTCTCAGGTGCAATCATTGGGTTTATTACACTTAATTAGCATATAGTTTGGAATTTCACAGCAATGTAGACTTTCAGGTGCAGCAGGTTATCAAACTGGGAGTCGGCAGGTCTGAACAGAGACCCCTCCGTAATACTATAGCAATAACATCTGAGAGGGTGCTCTTTAACATGAATAATAGCACCATGGTGACATGGTGACATACAGTTGATTGGGGTGTGTATAGTTGATCATAGGTAGTCATAATGTGTTATAAGTCCCATCAGTCAACCTCTAGTTTCTAACTAGTCAAGAGCAACCATAAGTCACTTGAAACTGTAATTCATTATAAGTCGGATCTATAATGTTCTATGACTTTTGATATAGTGCATCAGAAAGCATTATGTGTGTATTATTAATGTTGTCGTAAAATAATATGAATGCATTATGATTTACTATGAACGCCACCACATAGGTATGGTCTTCACAGTTGCCAAACCCTCCTCTGTGGTTTTACTCGAACGTCATATGCATATCATCGTGCGATATGAGTAGGGAAAGAGTTTACAAAGCAGCCAATAAAACGTGTCCAGCTCTGCTTGTTGGGAAAGATCCGCAGGGCTTGAATCCATCTGATTCATCGTCAGTTTGCCAAACTCACTTACAACATGGTGCCTATCGGACGTGGGAAAGCAGAGGAATTGCAGTGCGCTGGACTGGATACAGAGGATAAGCACATCGCTCTGTAATCTTTCAGCTTATGAAAATGAAATTGACAGATACCATTGTTTGCTCTAATAAGCAAATTGTACCAACTCTGTGCGACAGGAATGCTCCCAGTCAGGATTCTTGTGATTAAATGGGATTGTACTTTGTGTGCTGTGTGTGTGCATACTTCACAACCCAAGGGTGAAAGGGATTTTGTGTGTGTGTGTGTGTGTGTGTGTGTGTGTGTGTGTGTTTCTGATCTTGCTTTGTCAAAATAACCTAGCAAAAAAACAAAAAACAAACATTGCTGTTGCAGGAGAGTTCTGATTTTTGAGAGATTTTACTTTTTTTCCTACAAATTCGAAAGCTCAAATCCTCAAAAACAAAACAACCTAAAACATGGAGATTTATCATATGTGTCAACCCAGTCTCCCTGAAAATGATGTTTATGTGCAGTTATTTTGTAGCTGCAGATGAAGTAAATAAATAAATAAATAAATTCCCTAATTTCCCCAGCAGGGGATTCATTAAGTTAACTTATCTTATCTTATCTTAAATGTAACACCCTTATTTTTTCGGTTGGCGTAACTGCGAAAAGTTTGTATTGAACGTATGTGCAAAGTGTGTTAACATATTTCAAAAGTTACCATGTTTTCACTGTGATGTTAAGATACCTCAAAGCACTTGGTTAAGGTTAGAGAAGTACTGTCGATTTGGTAAAACATTTTTTAAAATAACACTCACTAACTAAACAACACTGGACATGTCTCTCACCATTTTTCTCTTCTAATATTTCAAAGTGATGTGTTGTCAAAAACGCACAGGCTTAGGGGTCAAGATGACAACCATGAACCACAATGTCACAAAAGTGAGTGCGGCGGACTTATAACACATTTTTCTATCTCTCATTTCTTGTCATCTTTCTAATCTGCATTATAAAGGCTTAAAAGGCCCTGCAGTGGAAATGCTCAGGACATCGCAACACGGCTAAATTGGGCTGCGACCAGGTACTAAGGGAGCATAAAAAACTGAGAGCATGAGAGAGCAGTGAGATGAGGTGAGGCTCGGGGTGGAGGGAATGGGGTCGGAGGTGGATTCCTCTCGGTCTTGTTCCCATCTGTCACCAGAAGAATCACGTGCCTCTGTCCACCTTTCCAACTAGACACGGCGGAGCAGACAGGAATGCGATGCCGCTCATATCTGGCCTCTGAAGACTTTGGCATTCCTCCAATAGCTTGAGAGAAAAGGAGATGAAAGAAGAAAAAAATGAGAAAAAAGCTCAAAGAGAGGGAGCAGAGAGGGAGCACGATAGAGACTGGAGGAGGCTGACGCAGAGAAATGCAAGTTTAAAGATCAGACAACCTCGTCTTTTCTCTAGTGTGTGTCTGTTTAGTTACTTTTCTCATTCTGTTGTACAGTAAATTCCCCAAATTTCGCTTCATCGGCTTATATTACAGAAATCCATACAGATAGTTTCCTAGAGGGAGCTATGAAACACTGCTTACAGATCCTTTCATCCATACACTCATCAGGCTGCAGTGTTGGTGAGTGACAGAAGGTGCACCCTTCATCATTCCCAGGGTTCAAACAGCTAAAGCTGACAGGTCACAAATGGAAATCCTTCAAAATGAACAGACAAGAGCAAGAGCCACAGAATCATGTAGAACATCTAAATCAATGCATATTGCATATAACATACTGGTGAAGTTCATACAGCGTATAGTTTATGAAGACTAAAGTGCAATATATTTGCAAAGCTGTGAGGTTAAAGCTGCAACATCCTGCATGTTGTCACCCTGCCAGCAGTGGCAGGTCGAAAGCAAACACTGAGAAAAGTTGTGTAAAATGCAGAATATATGAATTCACCGTTGGCAAACTTGGGCGTGCAGCAGCTCACAAAGTGTGATGGTAGTGGGCTTTGTGCTTGATTTCAACACGTTACAAAGATAAACGTAACGTGAAATGTGCCACTTTCTCTGACCTGCCTTTGTATGAACTGGTTTTGTCGGCATGGAAGCATGTGACCCAAAAAAGCTATGGACAATACCGCCACCCACACACAGTACGTCTACATATACACACAGTATGTATAATCTTGGCCAGTAACGCACCTTCTGATAAATCCCTGTTCGTTGTATCCTGCCAGCCTGACGCTCCCGCTTTGCTGTGACCTCTGACCTTTCTGTGGAGCAGAGCAGGAGAAAAGTGAAATATCCCTTCAGTTATAGTGGGACTCTCTCAGCGTGGAACACGTGAGGCTGTCGAACGTGCCGTGGTTGCAAGTTGCAGTCAGACAGTCGTTGCCTTTGTTACGCACACACCAGATAGATGGTGGACAAGAGGCTTTAAATCAAACTGATCAAATGAATGAAATGGGTTTGTATAATCCTCTGCCTATGTAATCTGTACGTTGCAGAGCAAAGAGGATTCCATGGGAAATCATTATTGTCCTTTCTTCTTGAGCCATTTCCAGTGATGTGGCTGATAATTATAATTAACGGGCAAATTGGGAGGAAAAAAAAAGATGCACCAGCATGTGAGCTGGGAAGTAAAGTTTGAAGACATTCTGCATGACAAACTACATTAGCAGCAGTGGCATTTAGTTGAAAAGGCCTGTGGTGCATCAAACAATGGAAGCAGATTGTAGTGTGGATATTCCCCATGGAATCCCCACCGCCATGGTGCTGTGCTGTTGTGACTTTTTCAAATGAGAACATTTCCAGTGGTTTGGCAAATTAGATCACAAGCTATCAGGAGACAGCGTGACTTTGATGAAGTTTTCAAGGAATGTCCTTAATCATTAGTCACGGTTTTAGTCGCTTTGCCAAATTCCTCACATTGTGCTGTCGCCGCTCGTCTCCCACAAGCTAACGTGAAAGAGAGAGAGAGGCAGACGAAGGAGAGTCAGAGATGAATGAAATGAGAAAATACCGAAGGTGAAAGTAGGTCAGAAAACTCTTCCCGTGTCAAGTATTGCATATGCATTAAGACAATTACAAACAGCTGCGGCAACAATAACAACAACAACCCGGTGGTGGGATGGCGCTCAGCTCAGCTACGAGGGCGTCCTCCCCTGAGAACGAAAGTTGTCGCTGCTGTCGCTGGTTTGGTGTCACTTATGGCACCTTTCATCAACACTTTTGGGCCTGAGGAGTGAAGCGGCAAAGAGACGGCGTGCTCGTGTGCAAGCATGAGTGTGTGTGTTTTCCTGTACGTGTGTGTTATTCACACTTGTGTGCTAGCCTATACTTTGATTACACTCACGTAATGGGTTCCTAAACTGTTTGTTTGTGTTGTTGAACAAATCCAGTAATTATTATCATTAAAGAAGGTTGTGTACGAGTAAAATTGAGATGATTTTCCACCCTGATGTCCTTGGTCAAGGTCTTTTTTCCGCATGGTCGAATATAAACATACTTGATATCAGCAGCTTTGGTCTAAAAATAATAACTGAAGCCTTGCATGCACATTGCTAGGAGTGTTCATTTGTTTATGTGTGTGTGTGTGTGAGTAGGAGAGAACAACAGATGTACACATGCACACACACACACGTTTAGAGAGAGAGAGAGAGAAAGAATGTGTGTGAGAATGTGTGTGTTTGCTTTGCATGTGTCTGAACTGTGTGTGTCTTCAGCCGGGCCTCATTGTTGTTGTGCAGAGGCTGCCTGTCTGCCCAAACAACACAAGCTCTCTTATCTCTGCGGGCTGCATGGGAAACACGGGTTTACAGCATTTGTGTTGCGAAAGCCGGAGCTCAGCGCTAAGAAACACGCGAAGCCGACTCTGCCCGATACACAAGCGTGCGGTTAAAAATAGATACCCAGCACAGGATATCTGAAGCGGGCTGTCGCTGAGCTTCTGCCTTTTCGGCTGTGTGGGAAAAGAAAGTGGGGGTGGGGGTTGCGGTTGGAGGAGCTTAATACAGATTGCGTGGGTGTGAGGGTGATCCCCTTGGTGTTTTCTCACTGTCTCCACTTTCTCTCCAAAACACCAACACGGGGGAAACATTGACCCAGGTCTTTCACTGCTTAACCGCAAGAGCATAATATACAAATATATACCGCTAAGAAGAACAGTCAACAGTTGCAAACATATAGCTGAGATGGAGAGCCATGGGAGCCACTGACAACTGAGAACAACTTGAGGTTCGGCGTCTTGCTCAAGGGCAGGGATTCCAACCGCCAGCAATCGATAGAGAACTCATTCTGCCTCCTGAGCAACAGCCCCAAGAGGTTGCTGCAATGTTTACAAAAGGGATTTGCAAGGGCAGACAGCTGTAGGGTGAAGTAGAGTGCAAGTCTATAGAATGACTTTTCTTTCTTTGATGACATTATGATGTAGAAAGAACCACCTGCAAATATTCACATGTATTTTAGATTGAAATGCTAGGATGTATGGTTGAGAGGGCTACAACAGTATAAGGCTGCAGCAATCCCATAATAACTCTTTAGTAAATATGTCGTAATCCAGTTTTCAGTGTATAGAAATGCATAATCTCCCTTTCATAGCAACACTGAGCTCCTGTGGTTTGAGGAATGAGCTTTAACACTCTGACCCTCAATGTCAGCATTCACATGAACATGAATCTGGTTAATTCTGCACCTGGAAAGTTTATATATTTATTTATTTTGGATAAAAATGTTGCTTTTATTGGGCTGTTAAATGTTAATACAGACAGGGAGTGAGCAAAGGGTCATATATGTAATAATAATAAGAAGCCAAAAATGCAAATTGTTGCAAAGCAGCTGGCTGATTCTGGTTCACTATGCTGTGCAAAGATGCTCTGTCCATTGTATATTGTATAATATCTGGATGAAACAAGACTACGTGTTCTGTGAAAGCTGGATGGAGCTGAGAGATCTGTCACTCAAAATTATGCTGAGGTTGCGTACCACCTGGACTCTTGCAAACCTGAATCACTTTAATGGAAGTTGCGTGTGTTTTGTGACAGATTCAGAATCAGCATCAGACTGCAACAGAGAAGAATAAAAAACTGTAACAGGAAATGCTCATGTTAGCTATTGTATGTGTGTTTATCTTTATGAATCTAGTGTAAACATATATTTGATACTAAAGGTAAAAGCAGCTCAAATATCAGAGTATAAGGAAACACAACAATCATACAGTGTGTACAATGTGTACAGTGATGCATTTATATATATGCATGCCTGGTTTTGTATTCAGCTGGTAGCTGGTAGCAGGTTATGGGGTTTGTTCTTTAAATGTACAACTGTGACTTAATGTGACTTAATGTGACTGTGTGTGTGTGTGTGTGTGTGTGTGTACAAGTGTGTGTGCTTGTGTTTCTCATCCCTGCGTGTTTGTCCTCTCTGTTCTTCTCTTTATGCAAGAGAAATGTTCGCACACTGCAGCCTCCCAGGTCTGAACTGACACTTTCACAAAGCTGTGATTTATCATTTGGAATGGATGTGTGTGTGCTGTGTGTGTGCGTGCGCTGTGTGTGTGTGTGTGTGTGTGTGTGTGTGTGTGTGTGTGTGTGTGTGCGACAAACAGGGACATGAATACAGATGCAGAAGAGGAGACAGACACAGAAAAATGTGCTCACAAACACATAAAGATTTAGATGAAAATGGTCAAACATGCACAAACACACTGACAAACGCACGCACGCACACATACGGACACAGCATACACATACAGGAAGTGTGATAGATTAACAGGCGTCATGGCGGAAGGCAGTGGGGCCAGAACAGACTGTTGCACTGAAATGTTTTGCTTGATTCAGTGACCTGCGCTCTTCATACCTCCCACATCACCTTTGACCCACCTCCAAATATAGTCTGAGGACGTTTTCCTTTCTTCTGTCTCAAGATCTGTCGCAAAAAAAAAGGAGGGGAAAAACTGTTAGCCAAATCCCTGCATGAAGGCTCCGTAGCTTTTCCATTCTTTAAAATGTCCTCAGTTGTTGCAGTGGAGTAGAGCATTAGCATCAGATATAACCTGTAAGACAGAACCAGCTAATATTGTTTTTTTACTGCGCTGTGGGTGCTGCAATTGTACAAAATAATTCCGTGAGGAATCATGTAATTTGGTTGTAATTTTAGAGAAAATGGAGGCCATATGAGACAGTGAGTGTTCATATGAATTTTTAGAATTGTATACATTGTTGTGTTCAGGTTGTATAGAAATTGGTTGCTGAAGTCCCTGAAGTAACTGCTAAAGTCTAGGAAAAATAACAGGGATCCGTTTAAAGGATTTTTTTCATAATTCTGGGACATATTATTGACTTTCTTGGCACATGAGAAGATCGATACCACTTTCATATCTGTATGATACATATGAAGCTAAAGCTAGCAGTTGGCTAGCTTAGCTTAGCACAAAGACTGGAAAGAGGAGTAGCAACGAGCCTAGCAGCCCTAAGACAGAGCAGAGACCTTGGACGGAGCCAGGCTAGCTCTTTCCTCCTGATTCCAGTCTTTATGCTAAGCTAGGCTAAGATACATGGGTGCTGGCTGTAGGTTCGTATTTGCCAGACAGACATGACAGTGTTATCAATCTACTCATCTCTCTTATGCAAGAAGGCAAATACGTGTATTTTCCAAAATGATGAACGAGTCCCAAGCAAATTGTTTATTGTTGGAAAGTTTTCTCCATATCGGTTGAATGGGAGAAAAAAAATATATTTTTGCATGTTAAACTGTTTTGCTGAGTTCCTTTGCTTGAAATTATTAGGAAACTGCGAGAACCATCAAATGTAAAAGTGTTACCATTATTGTTCAAAACAAACTGTTTGAGATGAATAAACTGCAATGATAGGACAGAGGGGACGAATTTGAGGACACAGACTGTCTTTAGCTGACAAACAGGAAATGGATGAGAAATGACTGTTTGTTTCTGAAGTGTGTTGTCAGTCTAAATGGCAGCTCTCTTCACTTCACTATCCCGGGCTCTATTGTTAAAGCTGAAGGCCTCACTTCTACAGCTAGAGGACAAAAATAGCTATCACAATGCTGTAAACAGGAAACAAGACATGTTGCCTATGTGTGGTTTTCAGCGCGTGTGTGTGTTTAACTTCCTTTGCCCTGTCATCTGCCACCTCTGTCTTTCTTTGTCACTTTCAGTCAGGCTCAGTTCATTTCATCATGTCTCACACACTCGCTGCACTCACTCAGTGTCCACAAAGAATCCCCATCGGACTGTGTCTGAGACAGTGTGTATGAGTGTGTGTGTTTGACCTCCCGTTCTCATCTTGATCAGCTGACCTCACGCACACTCAGGACTGCAGCGTCAGCTGGATGTGGTGCCGTACTCTTCGGAAATTTAAAAAGTGAGCTTCCGCTCACACATTGTGCATGGTACAGTCAACAAGACGAGACAATGGCTCTGGGGAGATAATTAACTGATTTTCAGGAATATTACAAGGAACACCTCTGAAAATATTTACTCAAATGCAAAAATAGAGTTGAGAATTCCGGAGAGCAGCCAGTAGGGAAACGTGAGGGAGAGCGAAGGATTCCCCTGTTTACTTTAAATCACTTAGCTGACAGTCTTATCCACAGTGAGTGCTGCAGTGGAGAACACTCCAGTTCTGTTATCATATCTGACGTGCAGACAAACAAATGCACGGATGATGCAGCGCGACCTACGAGCTAGCTTGGGCTAATCGGTGGAAGGCTGAAATGCCACAATCCATCAAATTTAGCCCAAATCTGAGTGTTCTCTGAGACGTGAACTAAAAGGAACAAAGTGAGGAACCCTGAGCAGCAAAAAAGGCCCTACATTCCCTCAAACCTCATAGACTTTTTATCTGAAAGGTGCCCTGTGGAGTTTTCTTGTAAACAAACAAAAGTTTAATTTACATTCAGTGTTACTCACCAACTGTGTGTATCTAACTAGCATGTGAAACTGATTTCCTTTGTAATAAAACATCTGCACGAAATATATTAATTGCACCCCTGTGCCTGTGCTGGCACATTGCTGTGCTTCTTGGGGCATCACTTCCACCTGAACATCAGTGAAAGGAATGTGTGGAGCGTCACCGGCGTGCACATGCATGTGCCTCTTTATGCAGGAGCCAAATAAAACAGGCACCCACTCATAGCACTCTCTTATTGTGAGTCTTTCGCAATCTGCTAAAAATGGTCCTGAGATTAAAAATCTGTTGCTTTTGTGTCTGTGTGAAATTATTCACCGTCAACCTTTGTTCTATGTTGCTATGAGTGCTTATGTTTACAACGAGCCTTGAAAAGCAGATGTGTGTTTGGATTAGACCATTGACTTGCAAGAAATTCATCAATATGAACAAATCTCTCCTGACATCAGACACCAGAGAACCAAGACAAAAGCGCGTGATGACTCGGGGAAGTGTTGATTGAGGTGTCACAGAACCTGATGTTGTTGCGAGTATTTCAGCTCGGCCAAAACTACACTTCAAAATACAGAGCACACGGCTCCGTCATCTGGCGAAAGGAGACCTACAATTAGTTTCACATTTAAAAGGAGTTACCAGTAATGAGCTCTGCACTATAACTGGCTGTAGATACGTGATGTGTTCGTGTGTTCAAAAGCTTTTGGATGAATTTAGCCAGTGGCTGCAGGTGTTAAAATAGGAAGTGAAACTTAAGTGAACTTCAATAAAATAATCTCTCGCTCCCCTTTCTTCCACAATCTGTTTGATTGCTTTGCTTAAGGAAATGTTTGTGAATACGTATGGGTGGGGAAACACGCAGTCACGTCTAATGTGAACACGTATTTGAATTAATGAGCATCAGAGCAGAAGTACATGTAGGTGTTAGTAATTTTTGTGGGTTTCTATGAGGTTGAGATGAGTGACTGAGCCTGAGTCAGTTTATTCTGGCTCCAATGTGCTGTGATTACTTTCAGTGTGAGTGCAGCCTGGATTTAAGTGGACAGATATTAAGGTGGCTTTTTCTGCAGCGACTAAGGCAGTGGTGAAAGAAGTATTTTGGTCCTTAAGTTGAGTAAAAGTACCAATGTAAAAATACTCTGTAATAAGTAAAAGCCCTGCATTAAATATCTGCTAAAGTAAAAGTACTATTATCAGTTAATTGCACAGAAAAAAAAGAACCCTGCAAAAGTTCTGCTACAAACAGTTGTAATCCATTTTTTCTTTTTTCTAATCTGTGCTGTTTTTGTGAAATATGGGATAATTTGTGTGTCGGACAATTATTTAAATGAAATCATGTGAGAAGTTTAGAGGGGCAGTCACTCTTTGGTTGAACTACAAACAACTCATACACATTTGAAACATGTGACAAGAGGCGCCAGCTAGACACTGCTTTTTTGTACTGAGTCACAAACCAAAAGGGTTGGGAATCATTGGTTTAACCTTTAAAAATACACTGCATTTTATTATATGGTTTTCAGCAAAGTAACAGCTGTGAAATAAATGTACTGCAGTGAAAAGCACATTTCCATATGAAATGGAGTAAGATTATAAGTAGCAGAGCATGGCAATACTCAGTAAAAGTACAAGTACCTCAAAACTGTACTTGACTACAGTAGTTGAGAAAATGTAAATTACTTTCCACCAGTGGATTAAGGTGAAAGTCGAGAGAATCGAAGCTGAAATGTGCCACTCCCTCGTCTCCAGTGTACATGTGTTACTCATGCACATTTGCCTGCAGGTAAGCATGCATGCACACCCAGATATGCACCCACGTTCTTACACACACACACAGACACACAGACACACACACACGCACACACTCCTGACGCCTGCCCCACCCAG
This sequence comes from Chelmon rostratus, assembly GCF_017976325.1. Classification (NCBI taxonomy): domain Eukaryota; kingdom Metazoa; phylum Chordata; class Actinopteri; order Chaetodontiformes; family Chaetodontidae; genus Chelmon; species Chelmon rostratus. The sequence continues at coordinate 15,856,708 of NC_055661.1, forward strand.
CAGAGCCTGATCTGCGTCTGGCTCGTGTCCTGCATCTTCCTCTGTCTCTGCTGATTAGCGGCATGGCCGAGGAAGTCTTACAGGAGACGACACCAGCAGCACTCTGCTCCGACTTGGCCTGCATGCCGGGGCTATTTCCAGCCACCGCCTGGCCTCAGGATGCAGCCCAGAGCAAGAAGAAAGAAAGCAGAGGGCCCCGACTCCCATCTACTCCTGGCTCTGGCTCGTGTCCTCAGTGACTCCGGAAAAGGCCCTCCAGAGGTGTTTAGATCAGTGCGGCCTCTGAAGACAACAACCTGGTCGTGAACCCCAGAGCTTTGTCTGAACTGGGACAAATAAGGGATCGCTCTTTTTGATCAGATTCAACACAAAGGGCCATTGATGTTTCAGGATACTGGGCATTGTGACGCTGCTCGCAGCACAGCTGGCTCAGCATCTTTTATGCTGGATTTATATGAAAAGTTTGCAGCTGTGATGAGATCTGTTTAACCTCTTGTTACCTGTATTTTGCCATTTTATTTGAATGTGTGCTTACCTTGAATTAATATCTTTTGTAAATCTGCTCTGTTTAGCACTCACACACTTAGTCACTGTCACACAGGGTCACAAAGACAATTCAGCAAGTGTTGTCCTGAGAGAGGAGCATTTCATCCTGACCATGCCCACCCATATATTCTCTAAAGAACCAAACCGGCAACCTCTCATTCACCCTCGATTACATCATGTCTGTGTCATTCAGACATCTTTCTGCTGCTGTCATTAGTGGTGCCATTCACAGTAACTAACATGTTTACCAGAACCTGCTCTTATGCCAAGGAAATGTGTGCCTGTGGTGAGTGAGGGGTGTGTCTCTAAGTAGCGTGTATGGCGTTTGCACATGGTATTTTTACCAGCAGCCAGGTTTAAGTAGAGGACTAAGAGTGAAAGATAATCACAGGGGTCCTGACTTTACTTATTCTAAACCACAGATCCAGGAATAAACCTTTAGAGATGTTAGAAGCAGTCAAGCCCCGGAAGACAGTGACCTGATTTAAACCTCGGTGCAGTCCCTGCATTTTCAAAAAAACAGCCTGGATGTTTTCTGATGCTTTGAAACATGACATCTGTCAGACTGAAACTGCCACCTAAAAAAGAGATCATCTCTATTCTACTTCACTATTTTACTAACATAGTTCAGGGACTGATGCTGTTATCAGCCAAACCACGGGTGAGCGAGCAGGTGGGCGTTGGCTGGCTGTTTCCGGGGTAAAACCTGAACATAGTGTCTCACTGGTCACCCCTCTACTCACTAAGGATATAAGATGGGTGGAGATAAGAGCCTATCTACCTCTTGCATAACACTGTGTCACTTAATGGCTGACTTGACAGAACTTTTCATGTGAATTTATACTCACAGTATTCAAGTTTTTGTGAGTGAAGCTCTGTTCTTTGTCTGCCCCTGTTCATGCAAACTTACCATCTATTTAAGAAACATGAAAAACAGAAAATTGTTTGCACCTGGGAGAGAAGTACAGCACCAGACACAGTGTTATTGTCTGAGATGAGCAAATTCAACACTTTCCTCAACTGCGTGCAGGCTGCATCAGTATTGCGTTACATAAATATATATTTCATAACTTAAAAATGTTTTTTTACCTTTTATTCTTAGTCTTCTGAGGTGTGAAACAGTTTAAAATGTGTAGTTAACAGCGCAGCAAAAAACAAATGAATACAGTACAATGTATACATATATTCACATGCAGTACTGTATACAGTATATACAGTACAATGGTGCTGTGAAATTCATTTGTGCTCTTGTGTGCCTGCTGTCACATGTACATACTGTGCTGAATGCAGAGAATGCAGAATGAATGACTCTGTAAATATCACCTATAGAGCCTGTTGTTTGTGTTAACATGGCTGGATTAACCTTCTTGGTTGCCCCTGGGTGGAAAGAATAAGCCTCTGTGTCCCTGTTAACCCCCCCTGGGCAATGCAGTTTTTAACAGACACTACTCAAGCAGAAACACTAGTGAGTATTTACAGCTGCAGGACAGTTGATGTTGGAGTGATTCAAAATAAACTACAGTGTTCATGTTCATAATGAGTGCAGCAGGGCGGCTCATTGATTGTTTTTAACAGGTTTTTGTACAACAGTGGTGGTCTATGGCACAGAGGAATAGATTATGTGAGGTTTCGGTGACAGAGCACCTTGTTAGCATTGTTTTTTTAGTCTTTTCATGGGGTTTATCAACCATAAACAAAATATCAAATATCAGCCTCAGATCGTTATTACCAAATTCCAGCTCATGTGGCAGCTTGCTGAGTGAAAAATACTAACACTATGCTCTCCCTGCTGCTGTGAGAGCTCCACGAATAAGAATTTCTGGCACAAATGAATAAATGTGTTAGTTTTCAGTGTTCGCCTCCCGCTGGGAACCAGGATGTTGTGCTGACTGTAAGAAAACCTGTGGAATCTGTAATCAGTGCGACCAGCTTGATAGTGTGCCAGCTGACTCGCGGGGTGCCGCGTGTTTGCTGCCCAGCACCCCACTGGTGGCAGCACAATGACGGCGGAAGCTGCACGCATTCCTCGCAACGCACGCTCATCCCTAGTTTTTGAGCGCGTGGCCCCAGTGAAATGGATTACACATAGACTGACACACACACTGTACAAGAGAAGTGAGTGAGTGTGTGTTTGTGTGTGTCCCACTGATTTCTCAGATTGATAGTGACATCTTTTTTTTTTTCTCAGTTCTGTGTAAATCCATGAGTCACTGTCTTGTGATAGTAGGCAGATCCACTCTGCAAATTCCTCTGTACTAGAAAACATGCTGTGATATTCAGCTGAAATTAATGTGCAATGTCTGCTGGGCTGCAAGTCTGGACATGGTGTCTGAACGATGTACTGTAACCCAGTATGGTAAGACAACAAGTGAATACAGGAGCAGGACTTCAATCTACATGTTTTTTGCCCTGCACTCATGATGATCTCACTCCCACAGGCAGAGTACTGCTCCCTGACTCTATAGATTCAGCTGTTAGCCTGTAGACCAAGGTGTAGTCAAGCCTTTAGGACTTTGCTCTCTGTAACCTTGAAACAGCTTAACCTTTAACTCCATGTCCCCCTTGCATCAGTGCCCCTCCCCTAACATCGACTGTAGTCTTTGGTTGACTTCTTGTTGGGTTTATGATGAAGACATGGCCTCTTTGTTTCTCTCTGTTAACTTCAGTCCCCCCGAATGTTCTGTCCTGCAAGTCTTGAAGAAGTGATAAAGAAGTCTTGACGTATATTCTACAGGGTGAGCATCATGTGCAATCTACTCTAATTCTGCTTCACTTTTGATGATTCAGTAACTGTTCAACGGGCACTGGTGACTGAAATTTCATTACGCAGGATTCCTGTCATGAAAGACACAGCGAATTTATCCTGATCTGATATTCTTGGTAAATCACATTTGACCATAACTGGTGGTGCATTGTGAACAATTTATCAATATACCTCTTAAGAGATATTTGTACTTGAAAATGTTAATTATGTTGGAATATTTAATCATTTGTATTCTCACTTTAGCATTTGTGCCTCATTTTTGATCTAACAGCCTGAATCTGACTTCAAAGAGAAGAAAATAAGAGGACACATTGTAAAAGTTGTCAGCACATATAAGGATCTCATTAAGTTATTACATGACTAGATAAGCATTTGCACAGAAGATAAAAAGTTTTCACCACATACAGTATTGATATCCGAACAATGTGACTGTCGGAAGCAGCCATGATTCTGCTATTCCGTGACATGTTTTAAGTCCTCAGGCATACGACTGTCTTTTAAAATCACATGTTCACATAAACAGGTTTGAAATCTTTAATCAAAACCATGCTCTATGAATCAGTGTACAAATAATTCAGAATAACTGAGTTCATCATGGCTCACATTTCCAACCAGCTAAGTGAATCAGTCACAGCAGTGAGGGAATTATATACAATGTGACAATTTGAAAATGTATGCAGCAAAGACACAAACAGGAAGTGACCCATATTTTCACAACAGTTTCTCCTCACGTCACATGGTCAGAGGGTAGACGCCCTTGTGCTCTGCTGTGATTTGCTTAGGTCACTGAATTGCTGCTTGCATTTATCATTAATCAATATTTTTAGAGTAGGTTGTGAAATCCTTACTTTTGTTGCCTCCTGAGACAGTCCACCTGTGAAACGGTATCTTGGTCTATGAACAAAAATCTTCTTTTGTCCAAATCGGATGCAGAAATCAGCAAAGCAAGGCATTGTGTGGCCTCCCTGCCAGCGTCCATTCAGTGCTGGATCTGTTTAGTATGATTGTGTAACAGCAGGTGAAAACAAGTCTCTTTCATTGGACTTTTACAGAAGGGCCATGTAACAATTGTTTGAGGAGAGATTTAATGATGCTTATCCTGCATCCATACTTAGGCCTTACGAAGAACTGGTGTCACTTACAGGTTAAAGATGAGGCATATAATGAGGACTGCACAACAGGAGATGGTGTCACCTCTGTGTGGAAGTAGATCTTTCAATGACTGATTTGTTTGTGATTTGTTGGATGTGTGTGTTTGTAATGAGCATTAACCAACAGAAATAGAAAATTGACCAAATAATTCCTTATTGGGCCTAATTTTAAAAGAAAGATAATTATTGTGGAACTATAACACTAGTGGCTGCGACTATATCATTTACTCCTCTGGCATGTTAACATGACAATTTTCTATTTGATCGCTCTAACTGAAGTTGAATACAATGGGTTATTGTAGGACTTTTGTGACCAAAACACATTAATCCATGTAGCACTGAGGCTAATCTGCAACAAAGTGCATATTAATGCAAAATGCACTGTATTCCACCAATATGCACACCGCAACCTCGAGAGATTATATACAGAGCAGGAGAAGATCTTTTGATGATTTTTTTTTTTTTTTTGCCATGAACGAGGGTCACTCCATTGTAACTGAAACCTTAGGGGCATAGCAAAGAAGCAGAGAAGCAAGCTGCCCCTTTCAAGTCTACAGAGGAGTGAGTGATGGTCAGAGGAAGGGGCTGCATGCAACACTGTGTTCAACAGGAGAGCAGGAGCCTGAAAACACATTGCATTTGATTTGGTTTGGAGTATAATGTGACCCTGATCTTTCCACGCCGTGAGAGAGGGGTCATATTATAAAGGCTACTCACACTAATGACTGCTCTGCTGCTCTGTCCACTGAGCCCTTCAGAGGAAAGCTCATATTCCAGGTAAGCATGGTGTTGACCAGGCAGCTACGATAACAAGGCTTCGTTAATCTCTGTCCGGGCCAGTTTTATCACCCATATGAGTCTGACAGGCAGAGGCCCACCTACAGCCAGAGCTCAACCTATTTCCCTGGTGTGATGGACAGCCAGCAGATGTCTTTCTGTTGTGCTTCCCATGGGAGGCAGACGTTGGCTCCAGGTTTAGATGAAATAAACACAACATGAGTAGATTGTGAGGGTTATCAAGGCGGGTAATAAAGAACTAGTAAGATGGAGCAGGAAGTGGCAGATAGAGGTTTCATTTTTGTTTGAGCTCTATCTTACCACCAGCTCATATATCATATCCTGTATATACTGTATATATATAACACCCATTTTATAGCCTAGGCAATAACACACACACACACACACACACACACACACACACACTGTTTACTGTCAAACACCTTAAAAAGAAATGGAGAGAGGCATATGACATTTGCTCTCTCTCTCTCTCTCTCTCTCTCTCTCTCACACACACACACACACACACACACAAATACACAAACCAAGGGCACTGTTTTAACCTTACAACCACCAGTGGCAATAAGCATTTATCCAAGCATGCTTGTTATTTTCATTTTTTGTCCATTACTGTGTTCCTAAGAAATGATGAAGCCACGTAGATCAGCTCACACCTTTTAAAGAGCCGTTGAACGAAACTGCCTCGCCCAGTGGAGAGGACAACACAGACCAGATTCTCAAAGCCTGGGTGTAAATCTACATCTCTCACACATCACAAAGATATGTGCACAAAGAGTGAATATTGAATGGGTTTTTTTTAGTTTGATTAAAGAGCAGCAGGTATATAAGAAATGCATTTAAGTTAGTCTAAACAAACCAATCTAACCCCGAGCTATATAAAAAGACTGACTGACTCAAGTTTTGCAATGTTGCAAGAATGATCAGTGAAAATAAAAAATAAACATAAAGTTTGGGGAGGATCAAATACGAAAAATAATGGGCAGAGAGCAGAGCCTTGTGGTACACTTTAGTTCACAATACTTAATGTCACACACACACAAACTTACTTAGGTCGCGCTCGGAGAAAGTACATAGACTTTCATTCATTTCCTGGAGACATGACATAAACCCGAACCACTAATCCCAATATCAGCTGTTTTCCCACTGGGTCATGGCTTTTTTCAAGTCTGAAATGTGTCACTGAAAGTAGCCCAATGCACACACACACACACACTCACACACACACACACACACAAGCACACAGTTTGTGGCCCCGATGGCTGCATATGATGATAATTCAGTAAAATCTGCACACATTATTCAGCCCCTCTCTGTTTATAGTCTATAATGGTATATAAAAGCAACTATACTTTCATGCACCCTGTGCTACTTAACTAAAACTGATTATCAAATTAAATCTGAAACACCCCCATCCATTTAGCAGAATGTCTCATACTATTATACTGTGTCTCTGCAGCAGACCTGGAGGACCCACCGGGGCTGTATCTGCCATCCACACAACACTCTGCACATACAAATCCACTCTCCCTCACACACCGGCTTGTCTGATGCAATCTGCTGAAATCAGCCCACTTCACATTTCACCTGAGGATCCCCAGCAGGTCAGGATGCAGGAACAAAAAGGTGGAACAGCTGCATTTTGGAGGAAGTGGGCACAGTGTTAGTGAAATATTTATTTGGAGTATCAGAGTAATAATTGAGTTGTTCTGCTTTGCTGAGAGACATAAAAGTTTCAAAATTTGTAGTTTGGAGGCTCTGCATCTCCACTCCTGAACTATTCAGGGTGCTTTTTGTTGCAGAAAAAACAAACAAAATTCAAGATGTGAAAGAAAAAGAAGAAAAACTATTAAACTACTTATATGTGTTTTCCAATTTCAAAGTTAGCAGGGATTTTTAAACTCCTGCAATGGGAGTCCTTCCTAACACAGAGATCAAATAGCCACAGTTCACTGGGAAGCAACAAAGCACAATTTTAACTTTCAGTACAATAGTAAATGTCACAACCTGCATCTCTGTGGGGATACTGTGTTACAAGCTGAGCTCAGATCAAGATCTCCCATGAAAACATCTGCTGAGCGCTTTAACTACACTCAAATCCCCTGGTGGCGTTTATGTGTCCAGCTATTACGAGCGTGGTCACCTCTCTGCTCTGGGTTCAGCAGTTTGGTGGCCTTACATCCAAACATGCAGCTGTATGAAATCGAACCCAGAGATAAACAATGGAAACAGACAGAGAGGAAAAACAGCTAGGATTCTGCAGGAAGTCTTACGGCTTGCCAGAACTCTAATGGGCCACAGCTCAGCAAAACACAAAGGTTAGGAATTGTCCCTGTGTCTTCTTGTGTATCAAACCAGATTATTGTAAATGAGCAGACCTTTAATTTGGATCCAAACCAGACATCATGGATAAATGGCAGATGTCTCAGATCGCTGAACCACTAGGATGCTTTGCTTTTCCAGGATACAGGCTCCCTGAGGCGGCTTAAGTAGAAATCTTTCCATGATTGAGACAAAACACAACACAAATTGAGATGTTTAGATCTTTTTTTTTTATATATATATCTTACATCATCACTTCTACTCAGCTCCACTTGCTGTGGATGCCTTGCTCATAGGCAGAATCAGAACATGTAGATGAAGAAAAGAGTATGAAGAACAAAACAATACAAAACACAACTTTACCTAAAATAACATAAACCAATTTTGGAATGATATGCTTACAGTGTATACCTCCAACAAAGCCAAAAAAATCCAGCAAATGTGTTTTTCACATTTTTATTATCTGCATCTGAATTTAGATCTCCATTACAATATGCATATAGTGGTGGATGATAATACTGACATTAAATGATACATAAATAATTTCTGGGACTTTTGCAGCTTTGTATTAAATCGGACAAAATTTCAAAGGTGTCACACTGATGACCAAAGACTAATGTTACTGTTGCTACAGTAAAATGCCATCAGATTTGGAAAGTGTTGGTTCTTGTATTTGCTATCTTCACTTGGTTGCAGTTGCACAATGTGTTCATGAATTATGGCAACCAATCAAGAACATCTGAACAGTATGAACATCTGAAACAAAATGCATTCACTTCATTCAGAAATTGAATAGCAATTAAATAAGGCAATTAGATGTTTCTGGCTTAACTCGTTAATTAATTGATGTTATCAGAGCAGTCATTTTGACTTGTTATAGTATAAAAACACAGGTGTTACTAGTAACATTAACAATAGCTCTGTTCTATTTAAGTGGCCCAGCATGAACAATACCAGGACCCTGAAAATGAGACTGCTAAATCAGCCATCATTCATTTTATTATTTACACCTTTGCTTTTCCTACTGTGACATGTCAAAATGTCCTCCATGAGAAGGTTAATTTCAGTTATTTCTGCCTATATGGTTTCTATCTATCTTTGTGGGGCAGAATAGGTATTGAAAGAGTTGTAGAGAGATGTAGAGAGAAGAGAGACTATAAATCATTCATTTTCCAGTTTTTCACAGTTGGCTGAGGAACTTAAATTGTAAACAAGCCACTTCTCTAAACTTTCAGTTACTTCCGCCCTCTGGGGTGCAGGTTAGGTCGAGGTTGATGGAAGTGTCGCTGCATGAACATGTCTCTGTCTAATGCAAACTGTCACAGCTGTGCACTGGGAGGGCTCAGAGAGCAGCACGTTGTGCTGGTTACTCTCAGCGTGTCTTCAGCTGGGGGGTTGCAATAATGTGGCCTGAAGCCATGTTCAGCTAAATACCGTCGTTACATAACGCGTGCGCGCACACACACACACACACACACACACACACACACACACACATTTTTGGAAACATTAGTAGATTTCCATTCAGACTTACCATAACTATAACCACTATTTGCCTAATCCTAACCCTAACCCACCCTAAAATGCAATGATTTACATTATGGGGAGTCGCCACAATGTGACTGTGTAATCAGATTTATGTCCCCACAATGTGAGTAATACATACCAACACACACACGTGCACACACACTCACACACACACACACACAGAGAGAGAGAGAGAGAGAGAGAGATGCTCGGTCAAAAGCCTTATACAGAGTGTTTATCCTATCACAAATCTGAGATTATACATACAGAAACATATTGCCTGGCATGAGCCCTCCATCATATATTTGCATGTGTGTGCACAGAGATAAAAGCAGCCACATGTTTTTTAATGCTCATACATGGAGTCATATGTTTGTGCACACACTACATCGACCTGTATACATTATACCTCTGTCATCCTACCGTCCTTTATCCGTGGTAGATAAAACTTGTAAAATTTATTTAAAAATTTTTACTCCCACAATTTTTTAAATGCCATTATTTACTATAAGTTCTTATTATATTAGCCCAATGTTTCTGTGGCTAACATTAGCATACTTAGCTACATGACTTGCAGGGGGCTCATTATTACCTCTCGGTTTCTTTATTTATTTAACTAAATACATGGTCTAATTATGATGTATTGATTTCTGCAGGTGGCAGATTTTTCAATGCCATTTTTTTCCCTGTTTATTCTAAACAGCAACCTCAAAGGCTAAATACTGACTGCATTGGAGTGCCTTTGACTGTAGGTCCTGTAAATGCTTGCTCGGTCAAAAGAAATATTTCTTGATATCTGACGAGAGTCCTTGTCTATTGGTGTATTAAAAACATATCCTTTTATTGAGGACATACTAAGGTTGCTGACAGGTGTCTCACCTTAGCTTCAGATTTGCAGGTTATGGGCATTTCACACAATTTCAAATAAATCATAAGACTCGAAAAAGGATACCAAATATAGTTCAGAGTAGTTTGTCTCCCACTGTTTAAACATCTATAACATTACACAAAATTGCTGCTGAAAATCTGCTTAAGCTGCAGTTTAAAAAAGAAAAGAAAGACAGGAAAATAAAAAGTAAAAAGTTTGTGCTGAAGCCTGTTTGACGATCTGGTTTCTGTCTGCTTTGGCACACAACATTAGAGAAACAGTGACACGATCTATGAAGTTTTCACCACTTTCATCTCCCACTGCCTCAAGCTGAAGCTGTTATTTTAAACAGAAACAAACATCACACACACACACACACACACACACACACACACACACACACAGAGAGACGGACACACAGGCTGACAGTTACTGCAAGCAGAAATGACTGAATCTCCTGTGTCTCATCACATCTCACAGTAACAGCCAGCATTGATATTTTTAACCATGACTTTTCCTTAGTCCTAACCAAGTGCATTTGCCTTTACGTTTTATGAATATCCAAGTCGAAAACACTGCACATTTTGTTAATGTGTTCTACTAATTGATTTTCTGTCTGATTTGTTGATCCCCAGCAGAATTGTGCTTCCCCAAAATATATTTTACCAATGTGAAATGCTGCATAATTTATAGGAGCATGAACAAGGTCTAATCCAGGATGTAATCACTTTTAGGGCTTTTCCAGGAATGTTTCATTTTGTAGAGGTGTGTTGGTGCACATGTGACACAGCCTAGAATTCTTGTGATGAGATTTTATTGATCTGTTCACTTCCTGCCGTGTCCAAAAACACGTCCAATGAAACCCTGCTGTGCCCACCTCTAGCACTTCCTAGAAGAGGGTCAAAAACAAAGCACATAAAGCAAAGACCAAAAACACCCCAAATACCTTCTGATGTTAATTATCTCTCACAATAAAGCTATTTGAATCTGGATTTTAGAGACTCAAAGTACAAAAGTCAACCTCAGTCTGTTATACTGTGCCAATCAAGCGATGATAATCAATGCACCAGGAGTTACTTGGTGAAGTTGCATACAGCAATAATGAAAGAGTTTTTCCAAGTTGAGAAAAGCAAGACTTGCACCAAATGTATTGTGTCTGAATTGCTTTTGCTTTTTAAACTACGCCCAGTGAAGACTCTCATTACCTCTCTGCCTTCTGATAGGTTACTCATCCCATGGATGGTGAATAGTGCAAAATGTGTGGGTTCAAAAGTAAATACTGGACTTCTGAACCCGCGGTTCAATCATTCGATGTCAGTGCTATTGGGTTATGCTGCAGAAAACATTCTTTTATGTGGAAGATGAAGCAGAATCTGCTTGTTCGGAGAAAGCTGGCTTCTGTCCTCCTATTTGAAACGTGAAGCTAAAAACTACTTGTCTATTTCAGATGAGAGTGTCTTAGCGAATCAAATGCCAGTTTTTTCTGTAATTGATGTGAAACAGAAAAGCTATTTCAAAACCAAGGAAATGGAGACTGGAGAATATCCCCGAGTCTCCACTTATAAATTGCAGACTTTCAACAGCGGTGGAATCACTTAGTGTGTCCCCATTTCTATTCTGGATGTAAGTCAGAGCATCTCGTTAGTCAAACGCAGTCAGGGTACGGTAGCTTCAGACATACATGCTTCCATGCTGTGAGGGCTGCATGGGAAAACCACTTATAAGTGCTATAAATACCACGATCCAGTATTTTTTACCTCCACAGAGGCAGGCGTGGGTTTGTGGTTTTAATTCATATCCTTATTACTACAGCCCAGTTTGTCACAAGACCACCTTCCCTGCGTGTGCTCCATGCACGTGATATTTAAGTATTAGAGAAAGGTGAGGCAAGAAAAGGGCAGCATGTCCTCTCTCTCTATGGGAACACACACTCACACACACATTCATATACTGTACATGTGCGCCCAGGCACACGCATCACGTGACAGGTGCCTCCAATTCTGTCCCCGGTGGGAAGAAGATGATGACAAGGAGATGAAGGGAGGAAGCTCAGGCATATTCTGCATATTACAAATGTTCCCATTCACGAAAGCCATTGCTCAATAATAATTAACTCTGCTATGATTCATTATACAGTGCCTGATGCATTAAAATATGTTTCTTTTTACACTAAACAGTGCAAAATTTGTCGGTTTCCTGTCTCAAAATACCTCTATTACATTGTACTGCTTCCACCCAGCAGAAGCAGAATAGGACTGTAACCAGCCAAAAAGCTGATTTGGTTTATCTGCTTTGGCAGGTGAACAGCCTTCTGTTTCTAAAATGTGACTTCCTGCATGGCAAAACAGTAAAAGTGCCTCTTAAATTTCAGGAAACCACCAGCCAGGGTTGGGACAGTAACTTCCTGTACCAGTTTGATGAAAATAGCTACAGATTTGGGAAACACTTAAATACACTTTCTTAGTCTGAACCACCTGTGTTCCTTTTTTTTTTTTTTTTTTTTTAAATAAAAAATGCTGTTTATGAAGATCACTAATGTGCTAGCTGGCCACAAGCTGAATGGGAGACACCCCAGGGTGCTGAGGGAGAACAACAACAACAACAGAGAGAGGAAACATCTGCGGAGAGGGTCAGCAGCACATCATGGAATTTCCGTCCATGGAGGATGACTCATTAAATCAGTTATTTCCCAATCTTAAAGAGTTGAAATCCAATAGAGTGAATCCTTAAAATATGATATTAATATTGTTTTAACTGCCCTTCAGTACTCTTTTTTTTCCACAACTGCCAAAAACCTTTAGAACAACAACAACAGACCCTGAACAACTGTCTAAAAATAGTGATAGTACACTGTGTACATAGTGAATGTCCCAACACTTGATCTCACAATACTGACCAAACTTTATTCATTCATTAAAAAAAAGATGTATTTTATTTATATATTCTATTTTAATCTTTTTTTTTTTTTTTTTTTTGCATTTGTCTCTGAACAGTCTGACCCATCTTTGTCTGTCAAAGATGAAACAACAAACATATAAGTGATTACAAAATTGAGGCAATTCACAGATGAAGACAAAAACGGTCTTTTTACATTGTTGTTTATGATTTCAAATTAGCTGCCAACATGCTAATCTGCCATATTTTCTCTGTTATAAGCATATATTACATTAATATAAAAGTTAAAGTTTGTGCATAAGCTGATTATAAAGCAGAAGTGAGCTTTACAAAGCAGCAGGATAACACTTAAGCTGTTTCAGTTCTACACTGAACCAACATTTATTTTTCCTAAAAAAGGAGAGGAATTTCCCTCTAAATGCCAAATTAAAAATAAATACATCTGAATCCTGAAAGGCCATGCCAATAAATGGGTCAGATTTGTAAGCTGCTATCTTCATGTAATGTCTAAATACAGCCTGCTTGGTGTCTGGTATGTTTTTTTTTCTATAGGTGAAGAATAACAACACATTCTTCATTGTTTTGTTCTCTGCTCCATGTGTTCAAGTGGCATCTACCCAGCAGGCATAAATAAATCCCATTAATCAATCTTTTTTTCAAGTACTGCCATCAGATGAATCAAATGTGTTATTGTTTCACTTGCCTATACAACATAGGATATAACATTCATAAAAGTTGCAGCAAAGCAGCTGTTCATGTTTGAAGTGGCAATGCTGAGGTCTATAGCTACTAAACATTATGAGCCTTATACTTTTTTTTTTTTTTGACTGTGTGACTGTTAAAGTGGCCACATGTCCCCGGTGTGAGCCAGCAGACAGACGTCAACAGACAGGTCAACCTTTGGTCAGCTACTACGTCTGTTGTATTAAGGTCTGCTTGCCCCTGCTGCCGGTGCTGTGTTTTTAAAAAATGTCAGCGCTACAGGTTAAATGTTATTAAATTTATGGCACATAGAGAACCAATCGAATCATTGAGGGTTTAGATCAGGTGAGCATCCCAGTCTCAATACAAAGAGCTGAAGGTGCTGGGAAATACTAGCAGAGTCACATTTAACATTAAAGCTATATTTTGGTCCACGGCCTTTTTGCACTACAACATGTTAGCCTTTGTTAGAAGTGGTAATCTTTTCTGCGTAGATGAACATTTACTGTAAGAATAACCCCACTGTTACCTTTTGCAGGTCAACAAAGAAGAGGAAGTATGTTACAAGGGTTATCAAGTGGGCACCTGCCATCACAGACGTTCAGGTGATTTAGGAAGATAAATGATAATGGTGACACATAATTGGGCCAGACATTTCATTAGTCATTTTTCCATCAGGTTGATGAATGTCATGAGAGTCAGAGCAGATGTAGGTCAGTGTTGAGAACTGAAGTATTGTTTGCTTTCTACAGTATCTGTCCAGAAATCTGATTTATGGTGCACCCTACACAAATCCAATTATCCTACACATTGCAATGTACAGGCCAAATGCTTTAAGGAAAGTGGTATCCTGTCCTTGGCATCTGTGCCAATCACTGTTTATTATAAACATCATTAATTCATAAACTTATGAATGTAAACATAGATTTACAGATTAACTCCAACAAAGCTAGAATGCATATTTACCTTATTACAAAATTTAAACAGGTGTTGCCACACAGTTGCTCATGCATCACCTGCGCCTGCAACATTTGGTGATGGGTTGCACTTGTTTATCATTAGCAAAGTCTGAACACCTTCAGGGCTGTAATTTACACATTAATGATAATTGAATCACTTCTTGTACGTTCACCTTCAGGGTTGTAATCTACACTTTAATTATACTTGAATTACTTTTTATAGGTTTGTAGGACACATAAACACACCAAAACATCTAACTGAAGAGGAACAGAGAAAAATCATTACTTTCTTTAATTTGAACATCTATTTGTGTGTGTGTTGTTCACAACAGTAACAATGGAAGCTCATAGAAGTGTGAGTCGCACTTTCAAGGCCTCGTCCCATCTATTCATCCACAATTCACATCCCTCACCCCTCCCTCCTGTGGCCTACATACCTTCCCCATTCAGAGAATGAGAATTACACGTGAGATGGGCACCATCTCACACCTACGTCATCTGTCTCCTCTGTATGCAGTCACCGTGAGGAAAAACACAATACAGTTTGCATATGAAAAGCTGTTTGCCCTTCACCTGTGGATTGGTTTTCATTTTTACCATCAACACTTCTACACATCAGCACATACTGGTAAAATGAGAAAAATGATGACAGTGGAGGCATTAATGGAATGGAAGGCTTCATTTCAAATCAATGACAGAGTAACAAATCAGTAACAAGCAATGAAAAGAGACAATCGGAAGATACAGTGAGGACATATCACCATTACCATGTGCAATTTGTGTAAAGTCTGTGAACTTCTACAGAATTTTTGGCAGTATATTTTTATGGCAATTTTCTTATAGTTCTTTGTGGCAGTATATATTTTATATATATGTATAATTAAAAAAAATATATTTTTTTCTCTTTTATAGTCCTTTGTATAATATGTACATATTCAGTCAGCTTTCATTTTGTACTCTGTATTTTGTATTTCTCTATTTCTGTTGCTATATATTTTTTTTTCCAACTGCTATTACCTGCTGCCTGTAATACCCAAATTTCCCCGGCTGGGGATTAATAAGTCTATTTTATCTTATTTTATCTTCTCTTATCTGATCATACAATGACTCTTCTCCTTGAAAAAGGACATCTGTTTTTATTAATTTAAAGGTATTTTACCACTATTCACTATTGACCTACTTACACTATGCGCTGCCTCCTGTGACCAACAGTCACTTTTGGTGAAGTGTAGTTTAAATAATCTGTGTTGTCAGGTTATAGATTGATTGAAAATTAGAATATAAAATGATTCATGAGTCAGAATAGATTTATTGCTACTGATTAAATATTACTGAAAAATGGCATCCAGCTCAAAAGACCCAATTTTGTGCTTTAAACTCATAATTTCTGTTGACAGTTAAATTCTTTACAGTATCATTGTTGCTAGTGACCTGTCGTTCAGGCAGTGCACATGAATCGCTCTATTCTGCTGGTAGAGATATCAAACGCACCCTTAGCGAGATGCGGGTTTGCACTTTGCAGTGGGCCTACTCTTCAGGTTCGCTTCTTTGCTAACTGTACTGTAAAAGCTCTACTAAACGCTTAATGCAGTGGTATTTATGAATGTTATCAGGATTCAAATTCAACTTCACGGACCGAAAGTCAGATAGTAGCGTTACAAAAGCTTTGTGGAGGAATATTTTACTTTGTCTTGACTCCGTGCGGCTTTTGCTGCTAGCTGTCAGTTCCTAACAGTCGTTTTTTCAACAGTCGTCCTGAAACGTCTTCACACTGACGACGGTGTTTTCCTGTCGATGGGGGGCGACATTTTCAAGGCTTCTTCTCCACCGAGATACTGGTGACTACTGCTTCACTTCACATAGGTGAGAACATTATTTTCTGCTTGTGCTAACACACCCGTGGATGTCTTGGTGCTGTTATATTGTCTCTGTGAATTTGAAATGTGGCTGTGAATTGTGCTGGTGGCTAACTTGGCCTCTGTTGGCTGCTAGTTTTGCTAGTTGTTATGTAGCTAGCTAGCTAAGTTAAACATGCTTTTTGTACTAGTTTTTTTTTTTTTTCTTGTAATGCCTGAGCTTATTTTACTTTTGGCTGTTGTTTGGCAGGTGCCTTGTTATTGCCTCATTCTGTTGATTCATATCGCAGTGAAATTTACATTTTATGTATGAGTTTATAAATGGTATGGGATTAAATATATGTATCTAGTAGATGGATGTAAAAGCTCATTCACATAGTATTTTTTCAGTTGCACTGGCTTTGCAAGAAACTCAACCAACCATGCCAACACAGCTAACATTAACAATAACTCTGGGAAACATTTGAACTCAAAAGCAACAACTTCTTTTATTGTTATAACTGCATCTAAACTGGTGACATGATGACCTGTTCTCAGGATTATTTTGTGTTTTACACTGCTAATTTCACTCAACCTCATGATTAAGACTACTTACTGAGGTCATCTGTTGCTTATCGCCACATTTGATGAAAGCGATTGCACCAAGCTGTGATTTTGGTGATTTTAATAGTGTGAATAATGGGTGAATAATCACCTGGTGCACAGCTGACAATGTCTAGATGTGTTATCGTTTGGATAGCTGGGTGTATTTTATCCTTCACAGCTGATTAGCTTGTGTTTTCCCTGCAGTTGTTGGAGGTGTTTTGTTTGGGGACGGCCTCAGAGCAGTTGGCCCTCGCTTGTGCTGTAGAGTCCATGTAACAGCTGGCGTCAGGCTCTGTATCTAATGTAGTTTTGTGAGTTGAATTTTATTATTGTCACTTCCAAAATCTCTGCTGTGCTGAGTGGGAAATGATGAGGTCAGATATTGTGTTGCCAAATATCAGCTTGGTACAGACTCAATATTCTTTTTCCATGTGAGCTGGTATGACTGAAATAGTCGTTGGGACTGATACCCTTTCTTCGTAGGAAATATCCCATGATGATCATTTCCTCCTGACCATCTCCTGGAGCGAAGTTGTGTGTCACTTTGATTCCAGGGAGTGATAATTCCCTGTCAGGTTATAAAGGTCACTGTGGCAGAACAGTAGATTTGAATTCTAACTGGCCTCCTGGTAATAAGCTCCATTGCTTTGACTTATAGGAATGTCTCTGTACCACTCAAGCGGAAATGTGTAGTCAATTAATCGACAAATCAATAAATTATCTATCTATCTATCTATCTATCTATCTATCTATCTATCTATCTATCTATCTATCTATATTATTCATGTTAAATTGTTAAATTGTGTATAACAGGCATTTTAAAGCCACTCTAAAACATCTACAAAAATGTAAATGTTTGTATTAAACAATGAACATAGGCAGTAAAACATAATATGTTAAAGAATAAATAAATTACTTCTTAATTAATACATGCGTTGATGAATTTACATCATATAACTGGAATTAAGTTATAATAAAACCAAGAAACTACTTAAAGTCATGATTTAAAGCAGAAGTGATTGATTTAAACCTGTGCTTTTTCAGTCTCTCTTGCCCTTCAAACAACATTTATTCACACAGTCCACTTTATCACATTCACAAAGGACTCCATCAGCCTTCACTGAAATTTGAAGATGTATTGAAATGAGGCTTCCATTCTGGATCAATACAGCAGCTCTCAGTAGGCTCACACTGACGAGACAGTGCGATCTGGATGGCAGTGGTTCTGATCAGCTCCTGCAGGATTTCAGACAAGGTCATCTTGCACATAAAAAAGAAAAACGGCCTTCACTAAAGAGGCCAGAGCCAGCTCCCTAACTCCACAACATCCATCCTCTCAGTGTTTGGCCTTCGGCAGATTTAGACCTCGTTCTTGTTCAAGGACTTCAAGACTGTCCGTAGTTATGAAATAGGACAAACAGTCACAGCTGGGTGTCCATGCTCACACACACAAATGCACGGAAATATAGCAATACAGAGAGCTGGTTGTTTATATGGTACACGTTGTGTGTTGTGCAGCTGTTAGAATGTGTACTATTGAGAAATCTATTCATCATCTTAATCACTGTTACCATATATGTACATACTAAAGAACACAAGGCAGAACGGGGCCAGGCTAACACGGTTTTTCATCATCTAATTACTCTCTGTTACAAGCTATGAATATTTTTCCCACAGTGAAGCTGTGCATCCATCTGTGTCATGTGATGTTTTTCATCAATGACTTTAGCACACTTTCTCCATCCACTCCTCTAATAAAGTGCCAGACGTAGGACATCAGATCTTTACCATGACAACTCCATCGCACATTATGTGCTGACATGTCATTCCATCACTGCAGGAAACGGCATTAGCAGACCTTTAGAGGCTGCACGTTGCCACAGAGCAATCTAGTTCAATGCAGCTGATGGCATTTTCACGTGGCAGGTAGTCTGCTAATGGTGATCCTGATATGGTGTGAGTAAATGAGACAGCTGTGAAGAAAATAGGTTGGAAGCAGATTAGACAGACAGCCGCCTCAGCATCATCCGCTTGGCGCCCTAGTCTGAAAACACCAAGCCAGGGTCAGAAAGATAAGGAAATAATCTGCAGCTATGATGTTTTTGATGCACTGAACTATATGATCTATAATGTTTAAAGCATTAAAAACTATTTATGGAAAAGAAATAATCCAAATGATGCGTTTTATCCTGCTTAATCATAGCAAACAAAATTATTTGCTGCCCTTACCACAGTCTTTGATTTTCTCTTCTATAAGCCCTGGCAGTTATAGTGTGTTAAATTTGGGCAAACCCCCTTCTGAAATGGTGCTTAAATGTGTCCACAGTTTTTCCCAAGTCTGTTTTTATGACGCACAGAGGAAAAAACTTCATCTTTCCAAGGTGAAACCATTAACCGATTAGGTGATTGACAGAAAAATAATGGACAGCAATTCTTATAATGGATTAATCAATTAAATAATGTTTTAAGCAACAATTCCAATTATAAACTGCTTCCAGCTTCTTAAATGTGCTGGTTTTCTGGGTCTTCTATGGTGCTGGATTGAATACCTTTGGGGTTTGGACTGTCGTTCAGACATAAGCAAATTTAATTTTGCCTTTGGCTCTGGGAAAATGTGATACAGACCAAACAAGTAATTAAATAATTGGGAAAAATGATGATGATGAATTGATAGTCAAAAGCACTGTTGCAGCCCCACACTGCGCAAGCCAAAATAGAAAAAGTTTTTTGACAAATGAGCCTTTAAAAATGTAACAACACATATTGTCAAACTTAAGAACTTTTAGAACAAGACCACTTGTATGTGTCTGCTCATAAGCAGACACACACACACCGCTGTTTGATCTAGCATCTGCTTATTAAGAACACCCATCACCTTATGACTTCTTGAAAATCTTATGACTTCTAAAATCTCTTGCCCACTTGAGAGAGATAATAACATGAAAGTGAACTCACCCTGCAGGGATTAAGAAGTTCTATCAGTCAGAGCCAGGCTACCTGTCCGCCCTCCTAAGAGAGCTACAACCGCAGGACGAACCTTATTAAGGTGGAAATAACTCAAGTGGATTGGAGCCCTGATACAGAGCATCTAGTGGTTTCAGTCTGGCCCACCAAGAAGCCTGCGAGGTCATTTTGAGCGTACATGATTTCACAGACCAGTAATTAATGTGCATTTTAGCCATCAGGATTTTTAGCTCCTAAACGATAAAAGAGCTATTTGGCATTTCGCCATATGATGCAGATAACCCCTAACATGGAGGAGAAGTTGAGTGAAGTTCTCTTCAGGGTGCCAAGTTTGCAGAATTGAAGTAAGTGTAAGAATAAAGATAAGAAAGTTCATGTTAGTTAAAATTTGTGAAAGTGTTTTATTTGTATTTCCAGGACTGTACTTGTACTCAAAAAAACAAAAATGAGGTCTATCATCATTTTTTAGCATTTTATATCTTTTTTTCTTTAGTTTTGTGTGGCATTTTCTGCATATAGAGGTCCAGTATAGCCCTCCAAGAAATGCACTTTTTCAGAGTCCAAACAAAGATCATGCCCTCCACAATAAATCAGTCATGCAAACATTTTTAGGGAACCAAGGTCAGATTAGAACGACACATTAAATCCAGACGAAAAACCCACAAGAAAAAGAGATTACATAGTCTATATCACTATGTTTGACAAATTAAAGATTGGGAGTTCAAATGAAAAATGGTTTCAATGAAAAATCACTGCATCTTCATTATATTTAGCTGTTTGACCCAAAAGATTTTATTTGCTAGCTGTGAGAACCAGTGCTTGTTCCAGTTGCAAAACATAGTTAAGAAATGGCTGCATGTTCAGTTTCTGTATAATGTTCAGTCAGCACCTTATCCATATATTCCATTTTGTGTTCATCATAGTTCTGTCCATTAGGACAAGACAACATGTACTGTAACTTACATTTGTTGAAATAATATTTTTTAGTTAGAACTATACACATTCAGCAACACTGTGTTGATTGCAGCTGCTGCTAAACAGCAAAAATTAGAATAAATTCTTTGAAAATTAAAATAAAACTGATGCCAATTTGCCAAGGTAGACAAACTGAGAATCATCTTGGACTGCTGAGAATCTTATAGGTCAAGCATTTGTGGCAAACTAAAAATATATTGTTTAACCTGTTTAGTTTAACATGTTAACAACATTAAATTGGAACTTTGCCTGATTCGGTATCTTTACTCTTTTCAGTAACATATAAGGGAGCAGAATTTTGCACTACACCTGTTTTATTTACTGAATTTAACTGCTGCTGTCAAGACAGTGCCTACCTGGGGACCAAATGGAAGTGACCAATATTTGATGGCACTGAATTGCTTAGATCCTATCGAGTATCAAAAAATACCTTGTCATTTGGTTACAAATTTTGATATTTAAGGAGTAAATCTCATCAGTGTCAGTGAGCCAGTAAGCATGCTCAATGCTTTTACCAAGATCTAATAATGCTAGTTTTCTGTCTAATGTTACACGTCTTAGAGGCATGTAGGAAAAACACTACATTACGACCAGGGACGTGGATCACTGTCTTTTTGTTTTGTTTTTTTTTTACCGCCAGATTATCTGCAAAAGTAACAAAATAAAGTTTATGCTGCTTGTTGGCTAGCCAGTGCCGCTAACCTGTATCTGTGTGTCAGTGAGTCTTTTACCTCATCGTCACCTCTGGGAGGATGGATAGCCTGGAGTTGAGACGGAGACCGTTTCTGATGGCATGGTGTTGCTTACATATTGACAGATAAAAGGAGAGAAATACACCTTAGGTTGACACAGCGGATGACTGTGCGACCCAGGCTAGCTGCTCTTTAGTGCAGATGAAGTAAGAGGTCTCACTCTTCCACTATTTTCCAATATTAACATCTAGAGATGAAACGATACGGTATGATAATACCTTGATATTAAGGCCACAGTACAATATTATTGCAATATTAAAAAGAAAGAAAGAAAATAAAATGCATTTTATTAATAAATTAACAATTTTTTTTCATGTACAATTTGTTTTAACTTTAAGTGCTTCTGCTTTCCTTTTTTTGATTAAAAAAAAAAATAGCCAGCCATGACCTAAGCATGTGCAAAAAATTGGCATGAATTGTCTTTGGCAATGAATGGTGGAACCTAGGCAATTTGAAAACCAAAACAGTGTAGCAGTCAGTAGCAGCTGTTTCATAAAATAATTAAAAGTGCTCTTCCATCGGGTGACCACATCCGTGATCAGTTTGTGTACTGGCAGGTTTAACAGTCTCCTTTTGGTGGTCTACTCAGCTGTGTCAGTTGAACTGCAGTGAAAAAACGCTGCTACATGCCTCACATGTTCAAACCCGCTCGTGAAGCGAGGTTTAAAAAAGTATGTGTAAAACACTTAATGTGTGGGGACAGTCCGTTCTCTCTCACCGCTACATCCAGCGGGGCTCCAAATGATTCTTTCAGGCTGATTTGGCCTGGCAGAAGCTTTTTTTTCCCCACAGTATGTTGTTGTTGTGATTTGAGCTTTTCTGGGCGGTGATGTGCCCTATGACTTCTAATGATGTGTTTCCCGGGGTGTAGTTGACCGTCGTCTGGCAGTGTTTGCAAATTGTTTTGCTTTTATCTGTTTCCTTTTCGCCATAGTCAGCTCTTGAAACAAGATAACCGAAATGTGGAAATGTATATGTTTTATATAGTCGAATACTATACAGATATTTCTTAACTTTAGTTTAACATAAGTGTACAGAGAAAGTTTATAAAATGGGTCTAGAAAAAAATATTGGTATTAAACATTTTTCAAAGATATTCAGCTCTAGACACTGCAATGATCTGGTTGTATTGCTGTAATTACTGAAAGTTTATTTTGGTTGTTCTAAATATGTGCATTTACCTTTGGCCTTTGGATATCTTATAACTAAAGATAATAATACCTATATACATAACAAGAGTTTTGACTATTTTCTTTGCGGTTAGGCCACTGAAGTGTTTGCAAAGTCCCTGTGAGAAAAAGACAGCTGGCATGGAACATGCATAATATTCTGGTCTGACCTCATTGATAAAACCTTCTCAGAGGAAAAGGTGACATCATCTGAGAGCTGATCTATTGGTCCATGGCACACTTTTCACCCCAGTCCACTAACCGTCACAAACTGGCACACACAGATGAAATTTCAAGGTATTCAGCTGGAACTGACTTTGGATGTGGGCTGAACTTCCATTTATTATCACAGCTCTCTGTAAACAAATCCTATTGATGGTGCAACATTTTGACTGGAAACACTGGGAACCCATTCTAATAATCTGCCTGATACACTCTTCTGTGACACAGACAAACAAACAAATCTGTAATACATTCCACAAAAAGCCATGTCATTACTGTTGAATAGACTGTTTTTATTTTAAAGCAGTTTTCATTGTGGTCATCTGCTTTGCAAACCTTAATATCCTCATGTAATTTGCCCCAGCTCTGTCAAACTGATGATAAATGGAGTTCCTCATGTGTCCTCTGATTGCTTTTTTTCTGTGACCACATTATAGTTAAAGATAAATGCTATGACATTCAGTCCTAAAAGCGTTACCTCATGTTTTAAGATGCCTCATATTGAATTCAGTGCTCATTGACCAATTATGATCTTAAACCATTTTGAATGACTGAGCAATATTTGAATTGAAAAATTGACAATGGGTAGTGTGACATTTATGCTGCAATGTACACACATTGGTTTGGCTGTTACAACATATTGTGAAATGTTCTTCTGTAAAAGATAAGACACATTTTAAAAATTCCTCAAAGGAGGGAGTGTTTGACAAAGAATCATGCTTGTTTTTAGCATGATGGTGATTCATATTGACATTTTGGAGCTGCCCAGTGAAACGACAGTCCTCTACTGTTGGTCACTAAGGAATCATTCATAAATGGATTATTTGAGGATTGTGGTCATAATGAGACAGTTTTTGACATGTCACAGGATAAAAAGCACTGGTGTGGATAACAACATTAAGGATTGCTAAATTCCATTGACCTGCTTGAGTTTCGGTGTCCTGGTTCGGACCTTTGTCACATTGTCATGGCTGAGAGGGACACTTAATATGATCGAGCCAAGTGTGACAAGTCAAAATGTTTTCTGTGAGATATCACTATTTCATAGTAGAAACAAAAAGGATATTACAGAGAAAGTGTTGTTTGGTTACTTGAGTGGATTTTTTCCTTATAACAAGTGCTATAATGAAACTGTGGGAAAAAAAGAAATTATATTTAAAGTGCACAAATTGAGATTATCTTGACTTTCTTTTCCGCTAACTGCTCAACTGTCCATAATTGTCTGGTTTATGATGCTCACAGGTTTTTTTCTTTTTCAGCAGGTGTGAGTTCAAATGTAGAAAAGGACTTCACCCCAGTAAAAAAAATATATAATAAACACTCAAAAAATATATATATATCAGTAAAAAGCTTTTGTCTTTGGTGACAGTTGTAAAACTCTAGAATTTTATATGAAAGGTTATTAGAATTGCAGTACATCATCGGATGAAGTGCGGATTGAACTTGACAGCAAGATTATTGTGGCTTTTGTTAAAGAGCCTCTGTGGTATCTGATGAAAGAGGCAAGAATTGACATAGCATCATCTCTGCAGCCCTCCTTTTCTCTGGAAGTTCAATCTAGTTTTTGTTCCAAACATTCCAGTGTGAAGGAAGGTAAGTAATGTTAATCCTTGTGAAACAAACATCAATTTGTCCAAATGATCTCTCGGCAGGTACTAAACCCCTGCCTCTGTTACAAAACTGATGTCACGTGTAGTTTGAAGATTGCGACTGAGTGCAGACTGAAATTGTGGGAGAGACAGAAACATGAATAGGGAGCTAGGAAGCTTATTAGTCTCACTGGTAAGATAACTTTCACAATGCATTTTCAACAACCGTGTGCACCTTAACAACAGTAACCCAGTAACACAATGACTGATTTAGTTTTTCAAAGATGTAGTTATCCATGACAGTGTCTCCGAGTGTATTTCACTTTACAGGAACGCTTTATGATTGCAGATATTCACATAAGAGTTTGATGTACATCAGCAGTCACTATGATACAATATTCTCTGAGGCTAAAGCTGCCTACATAAAAAGTGTCAAAAAGTTTCCTCTGAAATATTGTTTTATGTAGCAGAGGAAGCTTTGGCTGGCATTGGTTGTTTTTTCTGACTTTCACTGACCTCCACTAATAACACCTTTTGAGATGAAAAGATCATCTGAGCATAGGCTTGCATAGATAACAGACTGCATTCCCTTTGAATATGACAGCACTCTCACATGACTTATTCCAGCTTAAGTGCTTTATTTTGGCAATTGCGTCTGCTTGAGGAGTTAATGGGTTTGCCTTTCATTGCCACATGATGCAGTATACATGAGGTCTGAGTCACAGGGACACTGCATGGAGGATGTAGCCAGGAAGCATCACCCCTTCAGTCATAGATGCATTTAAATTTAGGCCTTGTGATAAAGTTAGTTCACCTCTACCTCCTGTTGTTGAGCTTGTTTTGTAGGACTAGTCTGCCAGGGAGCAAAGAGTGAGTGATGACTGGCTGAGGATGCAGACTATGAACAAACAAAACAAGATCATCCCTTTGATGCCACCTCAGAGAACACAAAAAACAAGTTGTCTTGATATCGATCAGACCAGGCAAATGGCAAATAAAAACACATTACATGTTTGATTTTTGAAGAAAGCGTCAGGGTCAGCCTGACTTTGTGATTATAGGTCATGATGCCCACAACCATCACTCTCACTGGGCTGGTCCCTTCAACAAAGCTGCTGGATCACTGACCTTTATGACCATTATGACATTAAAGGACCTGGAAAAAATAGAGTAGTTTTCTTCCTGTTGCGTACCAATATGCACCTCAGTTAGACTGTAGGAATTTGTTGTTTACATTTTGCATATTACATCCTAAGCTCGAGAGCCCTGTTCACTACATACAGTGAATTTATGTAAAGTCTGGTATTAATCTTTGTACAGTATAACTACAATTGTAAATCTGGAAGCAGTGGTCTGTTTTGACACAAAGGGTTGTCCAGTGCTTGTTCATAAGAGCTGAAACAATTAGTTTATTAATCAAATCGTGATTGATGTTGATTGATGATTAAAAGCAAAAACATTTTTGGAAATACCCTTATTTGTTTGTTGAGTTAGATGAGACGATTACAGCTCCCATGTCTGCATGGTAAATGTTAAGCTATAGCCAGCAGCTGGATTGCTTAGCTTAGCACAAAGACTGGAAACTCTGCCTAGCAGCACCTCTATAGCTCACCAAAAAACCTGCTGTAGCCTGTTTCTTTTATCTGCACAAACCTGAGTGTTTATGTGCCAGACTATTGTTTTGGCCACAAGCAGTCACCTTCTGTGGTCCTATTGTCATAGTAAAGTTGCCTTGTAGTCAGTGGACACATCAGTGCACCCAGACAAATGATAAAATAGTCCAGCACAGAATAGTGTTGAACTCATAGACATGAGTGGTTTGGATAATGTCATCTAAACAGGAACACAAATATATAACAAAATGTCAACTATTCAAGAACAAGTGCTTCCAGTTTTTCAATTGTGAGTATTTGCTGCACTTCTTTGTCCTACATATTTTATGTCTTTCTAAATTTTCTGACATTTCATAGAACAAACAATTAATTGATTAATTCATTAGTCTGTTCATGAAAGTTGGTTTTACAGTGCATTGTCACAGGGCTGTCAAACTCATTTGCACTCCCCTATTAAAAGGGCATGTATGCACATGATTTGTAGGTCTTAGGGATATGGAAACAACAATTGTAATATGAAACCAGAATTATCCTTAGCTGGAACTACAGAGGTCTCAAGGGAACAAAAATACATTGTTCAGTTCTCTGCAAATCTTCCTTTTAGTATCAGTGGTAAGTTGGCTTTGCCTGTAATTCCAAATAATCATGCTTGAACAGAGCCAGTGGTCCACATAAGAATACCTTGACATAAAAAGTATATTTTTATAACCCAGATGTGAGTTGGTGGACAATGGTTGACCGGATGGCCAAGGTCTCCACTGGGGAGTCATTTTTTATTAAAAGAAGGGGGAGTGGTGACAATGCTGTCATGCTAGAAGAGAGATAAAATAGAAGGTTGATTCAGACACAGTTTTATACAATAACAATGGAGTTTTTTAGTATGATGCAACAGGCTTGGAAATGTATCATTCTCCGAAAGTATATTGGTGTCTCAATCCCTGCAATGCTATCTACCTCCTGTGGATCATGTAGGGATACATTATCGAGGTCTTCTGAAATGTTGTGCTTTCTTGCGATGACTGCAGCCAAAAGTCCTGATGATGTTATGAATTTCTTTCCGAACACAAGTTGTTTCATATGGCAGGAAGAAATGGAGAAGTACAGGCTGTGCTATTCTTGTTGCTGCTGTTGTTTTTGCACTTAGCACCTAGCATTGTACCAAATGCTAACTTTTTTTTGTTGCATTTTTTATCAAATGAACTGTTATGATTGTGAAACATTACACATAAATGGCAAATACTGCAAGGAGTGAGAGACAACACTCTAGAGAGAACCCTGCATGGGTTTTGTGTATGTGTGTGTGTGTGTGTGTGTGTGTGTATGTGTGTATGTGTGTATGTGTATGTGTGTGTGTGTGTGTGTGTGTGAATGTGTGTGTGTGTGCGTGCGTTTGTGTGTGCGTGTGTGTGTGTGTGTGTTGATCCACAAGTGCCTCATTATTGCATAAAAAGTTGAGCAGATTCTCAGTAATGTTTTTCCAGGCTGGTTATGTGACCTTTCCAATTATCTGTGGGAAAGTGTTGCTTTTAGGGCCCCATTATTATCTATTGATAATTTAGGGCCTGATTTGAGCACACTCATTATGCCTAGCTCTAGGTTGTCTCTCCTTGCCAACTGTTACCCTGGCCCAAACCCCCCCCATTTATCATTGTGTGTACTGTATAATTGAGCTTTGTGTTCATACAAGCTCATTAGCTTGCTAACAATGAGCTGCTGAGACAATAATTAGACATGGTAGTCATCCTGTGTTAATGTAGTCCCTGCAGAAAGCTTACAGAAATATGTCCAACCAATTACTGTAGAGTGGTAAACCCCCCATGTCCTTGAACAATAGAGTGCAACTTCATTTCCTCCTATAGAGAGGCTCTTCTCTGACTTTCAAAGGACTTTGCTGAAGCCTCACAGAGGGCCTTGCTTTCTAGTAAGCCTCAGTTGATCGCTTCTTATCCTTCAGTGTTGATGCAAACAATAGGAGGAATACACCAAATCTGGTGCCTGGCTGTGCAGATATATTTCTGACCCATATGCCCAATGTCCAGAAGGCCTGTCTGGAGCCTTTGTAGCCCCCTGGTCCATCCCTCCATTTGTCTTTATTCATTAATTCATTCATCACAGAGAGGTACAGCTCTACCTCCCTTAGGTCTCAGCAGGCACTAGTGAAGATGGATGTAGCCCCCCCTTAGTTTGTGCCTCTATCTGTTTCCCTGGACAATGCAATAATCAATAATGACAACCAGCTCTCATGTGCCCACATTAGCTGCTGATGTGGGGCAACATCCTGAATCAGTTACATAATCGAGAGGGCCAAGTCTGAAACCACAAAGTACAGACTGCTGGCTCTGAAAGAAGGATCAGTGAGTATTTGTTTTCAGCAATGAAGCTCTGATTGCCAGAGAGATTTCAGCAGGTTGGTGCTTCTTGGAAGATTCAGAACTTCTGCCTGGAAATCTGGAGGGAGAAACCATGTCACATGGTTCGCAGCAGTTTACAGGGGCATGAAAACGAAAAGGTGCGTTCAAAGGCAATAAACAAATAAACCAAAACAGATGGTCTTCAGATGTTTTTGTTTTTTTTTTGGCATATTATTTTATCAAACCTGTGCAGCAACTATTGAAGAGGAGAGACAAAATAAGTAACTGACGACTAGTGTTGCAATTCAGCCACATTACCAAAGAAATTTGCATCCAAGGCAACACCAGATCATAAAGTAAGCATGAGTTAGGGTGCTTATATATATTTACATCCACATGTATTCAACAAACTAGTTTGCTGTAAGATATCAGGCTTAGGAAAGACACCAGATAATGTGTTGTACATCCTTTGCAACAGTCTGATTACTCTAAAATCTATTTACACTGACTTGGTCTGTAATATCATACATTTTCTGTCCTATAACCTATGTATAACCTCTTTTTGACCAGTATTGGTATAGTTCAGTTGTAAATTAGTTGTATGTTTTTACTATGAAATTAGTGCGTGTGTTTAATTGTCTATTTTTCAGCTGTTGAAATCAACTTAAGTTTAAAGCTTTAGTTAACAGGACAATGCAGTTTTGCCCACTGACAGAGGTTGGGTAGAATTATTTTGGCATTGGTTCAAAAAGGTACTTTAAAAATTGTGATTAAGATACATTTCCAAATAATCAGGTTTCGCCTTCAGATATCTACCATGTCATCTGCATTTTCTTAATCCTTCAACCTGATAAAGTGACCCTGGTCTCTCATTCAGATGGTGGTTCACAGATTTAGGTTACTGCCAAAAGCAGCGCATGATCATATTACTTAAGTGCATGTGAATGCAGCCTATATGTGTGTTCATGAGCATGTGTGTATGTATTTACATGTAGCTCTTAGTGTCTAGTGGGAAGTGTGCTAGTGGGAGCTTTTCCAGGTGCAGGGGGCCACTGCAGACTTGAGTGCAGATGTTGTGTTGATTAGTTCATCTGTGCCTCTTACTGCATATTCCTCAGGACAAGCACTGGGCCATCAGAGTGTTAAATCCCTCACAGTGGGTTTCTTGTTTTATGATGCAACTAACACCACAGTCAAGCATTCCTGAGAATCACACTGCTGAATGCCAAGCAGGGATTGTAGCACAATGTCTCCTTTTTTTCTTCGCAAAATATAGCTGATTTAAGTGTTGCAAATGTGTAAATCTACCTTGTGTTAATATATTCTAATTTGTGTGTTCTATGGTATTGCCTGGCAAAATTGAAGACATTGGGCAATCCAGGAAATTTGTTATATTCAACGGCAGCATTTCTGGCCATTCTGTACAAACGTGTTTTTAATTATTAATTTCTTCAGTATCTGTGTATGGCAACTTCTTATGATGGTTGCCTTGTCATTTCCAGGTGATGACAAGACTTTAGGAAGTTTCAGTTCGCGGCCAAGAAATAGGGGGCCCATTATTCTGAAACCCCAATAGTCTGAAAAATGTCCCTTTGGACTGAAAGCCTACTTGTCCAAAGGCCCAGTGCCCAGTAAATACACTTTCTCCCTTGATATTCATTTATTTTTTAAATGAAACAAACAAGACATAATGTGTTTATTAGAAAGCCTTAGAGATGCTTGTTGTGTTTTCCCCTGTTTCTAGTATTTAAAACTAAGCTAACCTTCTCTAGTTTCATGTTCAATAGACAGAGTGGTGTTGATCTTCTCATCAAACTCTCACCAAGAATATGAATAAGCAGTTTTCCCAAAATGCTGATAGGGAAGGGTTTCAGGCAAGTCACTGGCATGACTGTCAGAAGTGCTATACGACCTTTCACGAACACAACTTCTGTACAGTTATTTTTTGTCTTGCTACATAAGGCTGACAGATTAAATCTCACACTGGCACTGAACATTGAAGTGGACATAGATTGTGTGCTGCAGAACCATCTGGCTGGACTTAATATGCACATGTGGAATAGTGTTGGGCTTGGGTACATCATCAGTCCTTGGCCTTTGAGAAAGTGTTCAAACATGAGGCATCTCAGAGCTGAGGAATGTAAGGTTGCTTAAGGGGAATTTCCACATTGACAGATTTTTTTTGTGAATCTGGTGCAAGACCAGTAGAGCAAAGAGAAGAATGATTTAGGATCTTCTCAAAACTAGCTATATACTAATTATGAGGTGGAGTATGTGTTTTTTGAAATGGTTAAATTTCTTAGAAATCCTCTAAAAGCTCTTCTGTTTCAAATATTTACCTATGTCAGTAGCAGTCAAAAATGTTAAATATTTCTCCCCAGTCTGTCTGTCTACCTGCCTTCATGCCTGTCTGTCTAGATTCTCTTAATCTTTTAAGTTTTTTCCTTCTCTCTCTCTGTCGTTCTGTCTTTCTCTTTTACTCTCCCTCTCACCTTGGCAGAGTTAACTTGGCTGATGAGAAATGGCTGCTGTGCTTTCAGCCTCTAGACTATAAATATGAGAGAACAACCTCTCATAAATATTTGAAGGGGACAATAACTGTTCCAGTCTACTCACACATGTGCGCATACACACTCACACACAAACACCCAGACCACAACATTATATGAGCTGTCACACAAAATAAACTCACAAGTAGTTTTTACACACAAACATACACGGCCTCTCACCCTCAAATAAACACACAAGATGTACAGATTATCATCTCTCAACACTTTCATTCATGAGCGTCTTCACTGCCGTCTGATACATCTATCCTTGCTGCAGTGAAAGGAATTATATGTATATCATAACACTTAGGTTAACAGCCTGCAACATTGTGAGCAGGTGAAGGAGAGCTGGACAAAGGAAGGAGGATGAGGATATAGATATGAATGTGCCAACTCCATCACCTCTCCGTCACCTTGGCAATAAACCCAGAAGCTCCAGCCAAGGCATTTATTATTTTGTCTGGGTTTTAATTCACCGTGGCAGTCTGCATTCTGTCTTACTACTGATGTAAAGAGAGAAATATGATAATGTTCCTGAGGTGGTCATTGGCTGATTTTAATGAGATTTCTTTACATTGTGACCTATCAAAGGTTTTTCTTTGAACAGGCCTTGTTATGCTCATCTTCAGGTCTATACTTTTATTTTTCGTGTCTACTAGAATAAATTTACACGCTTTAATCTTCGAAAAAAATATTATTTATCATACTGTACATTGCTGCACCTGTATTTACCCTCCGTCTGAAACGTTGTTTTTTCTTAGCTGCTGTCTCTTTAAGGCCCCCTTTCCGAGAAGCCCAGGCCACTCTGATTAGTAAGCACCCACAGGCGTGAGGCTTTAGCAGGTACCTCAGCTCATTGCTCTGCCGGGTGTTTTAACTTGTGAGTTGTTTAGCTACGCGTCTACAGTGAATGTCATCACAATGGTGCTTCTAAAATCACTGCACATGTTCGAGCAGGAATCCAATCCAGCTTTGTGGTCTGAGCAAGCTAGCTGCAGGGTGCTATCAAAGGACTTCAGTATAAACACATAAAAAGCAACATGAAAAAGCAGTTATCAGCATCCAACCTCCTACTCTTGTTATTTAGTTGGCCTCAAAGGCTCAATGTTTAATATATAAATATATAAATTAAGTCCAACATGACTGTTGCAACATGCTAATGCCAGCTTAAAAAGCCAACCAACAACATAAATGGTAAAAAACATAAAACATAGCAACACATACAGCTTCCAGGTTTCAAGTCTGGTCACAGACAGCTGGTTTCGATCCATTCTTGAGCTTGTACTGTAACTGGCCCTCTTCGACATAGTCCTTGCACACTTTCCAGTTTTCTACTTGCTGTGGGGACACTTCCTTCACATTTCAATAAAAAATAAAGTTAATCCACTTGGTCTTGACATTCTCAGATAGTGGGAGTAGATGAAGACTTTTGTGTTGGTTCTTGCCAACGACAGAGAAATTGACACATTCGTATCTTCATACACATCTTCATATAATAATGGGGGACAGTAAGGTATACAGTATCTAGATTTCAGTGGGCGGGACAGCCACCATAGCTGGAGGTGCTGTGTTAGTAATGGAAGAAAAGACTGGATTACGGACGAGGCATTTCAGGCAGCACAGGCGCAGCGCTTTCTGTGAGAGAGAATAACTCCCTTTGGCATCGACTGTAGGCTTTATAACTTTGCAGAATGTTTACATGTCTATCACAGACTAAAGGAAAACCCAAAAAGCATAATATGGCCTCGTGACTTGAAACTTTTTAACTTAAACTTCAATAATCACCTCTTTACAGAGCTTGAGAATCTAAATATCAAGGGAACAGTTCAATGTATTGTGGGAATTGAATATGCTAAAGTTGTGTATAAAAGCAAAATTTAATTCCCATATTCCTGACGTAATACCCACATTTTTCACTTTTTCTTTGTGCAATTTCTTTAATTATGAAAACACATCCACAAGTTTGAAAATGTTAAGTGAAAAAAAGAAATTGAAAACTTGGTGATTAATTAAACTCCTTTGGAATATTTGTCTGATTTTGGACATTTGGGAACATAAGTAAAATTAAACAAGTCCTCTTAATGTAACCACAAAATACATTTTTGGTCCTCGAAGTGTGTTCTGATGTTACACCACGATGACTGAAATTTGGTCAAGTTTAGGCACAAAAATACTTTGGTTAGGGTTAGGGGGAGACCACGGTTTGGGTTAAAATAACTCTTTGGTCAAGATGTAGGGGACCTTCATCGTCATGGTTGCAATAATAACCATTTGGTTAGGAGACAACCAAGGTCTTGGTTTAAAGGAACCAACGTTGATTGTTGGTAGGAAATAAGAAAAAACAAAAACATCTACAGTGTTTACGTCAAACGTTTTGTCTGTGTTTTGTTGACCCATCCACCCCGAGCTCCTCCCTCTGTGGCTCCATAATATCACACGACTTTTGTAACGGACATAATTGCAATGGCTGCAACAGTTGTGTAAAACAGGACAAGATTCACTTATTTTCTGCACTTTTTATGCAACTGACCTGCATGATTTATTTAATGTGGACACAAGATAGTGTATCATGCACGCAAGGTAATACTTCTTTAAGAAGAACACAGGATTTAAGCAGGCTCTGAAGAAGGCTCTGTTTCCTCTTGGTAAAAGAGACACTATATTTTTGGCTCTGAGAGTCGACAGAGAGGATGAATGAGATGGGGTTGCTGGGGCAGAGTGCTGACCCTGGACCTGCCGCGTCTGCTCCTGTGTGATATGAGCTGTCTGAGGATTACAGCTGCTCAGAACCTCAGGCCTTCAGAGATCAGGCCTGCTGTGTATTAACCCTGATAGAGTTACCAGACAAGAGCAGCTGGGCTGAAGCAACTCTCACATTAGTCCAGCAGAAATACGCCTGTTCGGGTTTTTGGCCACTTGCTTGTTACATCACAGCCCCAAAAACAAAACATCTCGGGGGCACTACCCTTGTTGATTTTGGGCATTACGTAACTCAATCGAATTTAGCCTGCTGTTGTTTCCGATAAATGCCCACCTTATCTGCCGAGCGAAAGCCTGGCACTTCTAAAGCCCCTTTCATTATGAATGACCCTATTAGGAATGGGGCTTATACCACACTGTTTGCTGGGTGGCTGTTTGTGTGTGTCTGTCTGCTTGCTTTGCCATCCTTGTGAAAACCAGCTGGAGGTTTAAACCTTTGGGGTGAAGACATTTTTGCCAAGAGAGCTCATTTTGCCTACTTTTCATATAGAGCAGGTCTAGACCATACTCTTTAATTTACAGAGACCAAACAATTCCCCCACAGTGAAAGCTAGCTTTGCTTATGCCTTTTCATGGAGAGAGGAAGCTAGCTGTCCCAAATTGGAACGTCTAGCAGGCAAAGATATCAAACACTTAAAGGGACTGAGACGCGTATGAAAAACAGAATCAATACATGATATTGTTTTGTTCTTAAAAACCTTTTTTTATGTTGCTTTTGAACAGAACAAAAGAAATATGCACCTAATAACAACGAAATTGTTAGGGTTTATATGCATCTGAATATTTGCACCAATAACTGAATTTTGACTGATAATAGGCCTATATTATTTCTTTTAATATTAAAATTAGTTGATATATGGCACATATTTGTCATATATGATTTATGTGCCAGAATGGAGGGCTGCCCATGGAGGGGTGCCATGAAAAAAATGGGTGCCCTGGTTTTAAAAATTTGGCAAGAATAAAGGTATGTAGTTGTATGGAATTAAGTTTAGAAATGGGGTTAGGATAGGCTCCAGTCACAGTGCTGTAGATCCTCCTAAAGTACCGGGGGATTATTTTGCCAGTGTGAAATAAGTCCATTTTGCGATGATGCATTTAATTGTTTTTTTCCCTATATGCATTGGTGCTATTCCTTTTTTATACAGAGATACAGAGAGAATACAAAGAGACAGAGAGGTGGAGACATGCAAAAACAAGTGCACACACACTCACTCATACACACACACACACACAGACACAGACACACACACACACACACACACACACACACACACACACACACACACACACACACTGTCCTGGTTGTCAGGATATCTCCCTGCTGTCAGTCTGGGTGTTGAAGCCAAGTTTTCTTTACCAGTAAACAG
Organism: Chelmon rostratus; assembly: GCF_017976325.1. Lineage (NCBI taxonomy): Eukaryota > Metazoa > Chordata > Actinopteri > Chaetodontiformes > Chaetodontidae > Chelmon > Chelmon rostratus. Next base: position 15,891,992 of record NC_055661.1, read on the forward strand.
CAGGGTAGGCGACCCCAAGAACAGGAGGTGCTGGCCTCTCTGAAATAATTTGCCTTAGTTGTCACATGCCTTGGATGCAGTTGTAGCTAGGTCTTCCCATCCTCCAAAAAATAAAAACAAATGTGTATACTGTATTTATCCAGAGAAATAATGGCTGCAGGGCTGCCTGGACCAGCCAGGACACAAATACCACCATCAATCGCTGTCACCTCCCAGTGGTCAAAACACAGCAACTGAAATAAACGTATAATACAGTAATATGTAGACAGTATAAAGCACAGCTTACCACAGTGTAGCCCTTTCTCTATGATTACATCATTTCTATAATCAGACTAAAACACCTGTCTTTTAACTACACACTAACACAACAGTTTGTATTGGATATATGAAAGCAACTGATTTCTCAGCATGTCGATTTTGAAATGTCTTGTAGAAATTCCACTAATGTACTGTACTTTATTGCCGGAGATATATAGTGCCTTACTTACTGCTGACTCTTTTTAAATTCAACCACACCCTATCTCATTACTCACTTATTAGTCTATCACTTTCATTCTCTGTTCCGTAAATTACACAACTTTATCATCCTACTTTCCTACTATCACAGCAACTAATGTAATCGAATGAGTTTTAGAACTATTCCAACCCTGGAGGTTCAAAAGAGGGTCTGTTACAATGTGATGACTATGAGCTTATGTACTGACATTGCAGTAGTCTCCTGTTGAAATTATGTCAACATTCTAAGCGCCAACCTGGATAAGTTGTACGGTACAGTATAAACATAAATCAAAATCTTTTGTACACCTTTTACCCCTATTTCTCTGCCGTGTGCAGTTAGTTCTCAAGGTGAACTGACTGCTACTGTAAGCTGATGAGCATCTGTTTCACTGCGTGACATGATAATGTTTTTATTAGCTGGTTGCATAAGACAGTGCGGCAGATCGCCTTTCATGGTCAACCATTGCTGCTGAGATACACACACACACACACATACATGTACACACACACACACAGTGTTTGCATCTCGTCTGGGGACATTACATAGACTTACAGTAATTTCCTGGAGACTTACCCTAACCATAACCATAACAACTACTTGCCTAACCCTAACCTTAACCCAAGTCTTAACCCTAAAATTTAATTATCTCTAATTATGTAGACTTGCATATTGTCCCCGTAAGGAAGGCAAGTCTCCACACTGTGAATAATACACATAGATACGCTCACACATCTTGGCATGCGCAACTACCAAATGCATTGCCTGGCAGGCAGCTTCACAATGAAAGCAAAAATTTAATATTGCTCACGGTTTCTCAAAATGGATGAATAACAAGTCAGTCTGGACCTAAAATGTGTTTCCCTTTCTCTATTAAATAATTTCTACAACAAGTATAAATGTAGTTGTAGGAATATGTTTGAGTCAGAATTAATAGGGACTAACTGTCTGGGGCTTGTCTGCCTTGGTTTTGCTCTGGCCCAATCAGAAGAGATGTGACATTAATTACATGCTCAAATATTGTTTTATCGTCAATCGATTCGGACCTCTGACCTTGAATTAAAACCTGATGTGGACCTTTGAATAATAAGTTTGAGAACCACTGATTGCAAAGGGAGCTGAAAAGGGAAATAAGGAAAGGCAAGGACAAATACATGAGGAAACTGGAGGAGCGCCTTCAGGGAAACAACGCTAGAAGCTCCTTGAGAACGCAACCGCAGGTCCTTCATTCCAGCGGCTGTCAGACTGTTCAACTCCAACATCATCTAACATAGCACAAACCTACTGTTTGGACTACTGTGTTATTTATATTCAACATCATTACATCTGTGCAAATATCTTGTACAATATTACTTATTATTACTACTGTGCTTATATATTATTTTTCTACTGTTACATATTTCAACTGTGCAGTAGTAGAAAACACTGTATTCTGTTATCCCTATCTTCCATGTGCAATTCAAATATTGAAGGCAATATTATTTTATACTCATTTTTGTTTTTTAATTTTGTATCCCTTTTTATTGTTTTTGTTTTGTTCTTTTTCCAGATCACCTGTTCATTCTTGCTTTTATTCTTGCTATTATTGCTGTCTGTAACATCCCCCGGTGTGGGATCAATAAAGTTATATCTTCTCTTATCTTATACAATGAGTGTATGTCAAATGTTGATCACAACTTATATCCTTTTCTAGTATATCGTCATCTCATCTTGGCTGTGCTCCTGTTCTTGAAAACCAGTCCGCTAGAGTAATGTGTAATAACAGTTCAGGAAATGAGCAAAATTCATTCTAATTTTCATCACCACAGGAGTAGAAAAGCTTTGTACAATTGACCCTCAGATTGCCTTTCCTGTCCCACTCAGCTTGTTTTTCTTATTTGTTTTTCTTGTGTGGGTTTATTTTGGAGTATAGAGGCTAAATTTAGCTGTGCCCTTCCTAATCTTATTTCTCTAAAGTCGAAAGCAGACAAAAGGGGAATAGGACCAGTGCTTGCACACAACGTCGCTCAGGAGTACCACACAAGTACACCAAGACCATTGTTGCAATAATGTCCAATGGCCAAAGGTTACCTTTAACGGCACAAAGGTTGAGTTGGATGTCCTAGGTATTAACAAGAACACATTATGGTAGGCTTGTGTGTGTGTGTGTGTGTGTGTGTGTGTGTGTGTGTGTGTGTGTTTGTGTTTTCTTGTTTCAGTGGTAATATGGCTGTCAGCAGCTGAAACTTACAGCTAAACCCCGCAGGGAGGCTGTGACTGTCTCACCATGTGTGTTTTCCTCATTTCATTCACACCTCATCACTGTGAGACAAACACACTGTCATGTATACAGTTTGATACACATATATTCACATCACGCACACACAAATACAAATACGTACACAAACACACACATTTCATCTTATTTTAATAAAAAATGCAAACTAATTACAAACCAAGCCTGGATTAAAAGTTAAATACTGTTAAATTAAGAATCAACAAGCTTATTATACTACACATTAAGAAGGTAGAATTAAAGTTTATTTAAGCATTAAGCACAAATGTGAGAGTGTCCACCTCTCATCCACATCGATATGAGTTCAGGTTCATCTGACACGTTGAGCTTTGTGTCTTAATTAGCTCAGGTGGGTAATATTACAGCAGACACCACATCCTGCTGTAGGTTTCCTATGAAGATATCATGGCTTACATGACAAAGACACAGGTCACACAAGCTGTTCATCTTAATTGTGCTTGAGGACCAGTTTGTAAAATTATGTCATCATTTATTAACCTGCTCAGTTTTGTCCAAAAGTCTAAACCATTGATATATTGATTTGCTGCTGGTCTATGCTCTTCATTATCTATAGATATTTATAGTTTTTAAAATTCTCAAGATTATTACTCGTGTTTTTTCTTCAATACACTATACCACCTTTCCCACGTGTGCTGGACACTTGTTATCCAGCATTACTCTGATGCAGTTAAAAAAAGCACATGTGTCAATTCAAGGGATGACAATTCAAACCATTTAGGGAGCAGCCCTATTTTTATGTCTGCACCAGCTTTAATGGAATGTAATGAGTTTTATAAGACTAACTAATAATGATTCTGATGCTATAGGCATTCATGCTGATGATATACGTCTGTGTTATCTATGTAGCTCCAGATTTACAAAATGTGAATGTTCTGTATGTGACATACATCTTTTTAAGCTTTTCAGTCATTTTCTCCGTTGTGTTTTTGCTGAGACGTTTAAGATTGCGGAGTCGAAGTTTTTCCTGATAAAATTAGGACAGCACAGTCTCTTTTGATGATGACTGCCACGTGAAAGGACACTGGATGTTCCTGTAATGCTGTTATCCAGTAACTTCATTCATTCACAGATTAGACTGTCACCTGTGAGTATGTTGAGTACATAACCGTCACCTCCATCTGAACATTAGCATGTTGCTGCATTTACTCATGAATGGCAATGGCACTGACATATGATTTACAGTTGTCTGTTACTTCATTTTAAGAGGTAAGGCATTTAGCTGACAGGATTATACAGAAAAAAACATGCAATGAGTGAAACGATTCAGTGGCTTTCTAAAGACCCCCAATCTTTTGGATACCCTGCTGTCCACTTCGGTAGTGCACATATACTTTCCATAGATGTGCCCACTGTCCCAAATGTTACATACACATATAAAACAATGAGAGACTGTACAGGATATTGTATACTATAATGATGGTGTAAACTGAATCATTTTGCAGGACACACACAGTCTCTCTCTCTCTCACACACACACACACACAGCCATTAGCTTGGTATAATCCTAAAACTGTGTCTCTGAGCCGTTACAGAGATGTAGGCTTGAGTAACATGAGCACAAAGCCTGCTCTGTGAGAGGGTTAGCCAGGTCCTTATGGGGTTGTAGATGTAATTTCCCAGATCAAAGTTCATGATAGGGCTGTGTAACATGAAGATGTTGTGAGACAGCATTGATGGAGGGGATACAATAGTCACATTTAGGAGGCTGGCCAGTGCCAGAGCTGGCTGCTCCTTGTCTCGACATAGAGAGGAGCAGGGCAAGCCACATGCAAGCTGCAGCTACTGCACATGGTTGAGATGAAAGATACTATAGAGCAGCAGAGTCAAACAGACACCAGTTCGTTATTGTCTCTATGGCTTAGTGCTTGCTTTGTTTCTGAAGTGTTTTTCACTTGACACTGAGGTGAGCTGGATCAATTAGTGTCGAGTCAAGCGGAGTTTAGTTTAGAAGCTGGGTTCAGCCTCTGTTGGTCCAGAAGAGAAACCAAAATACATCAGTACATCAGAGGCAAACATGACATGCAAACTTAAAGACAGAAAGATGTTTGAATACCTCATAACACTCAACCAACCAAATTTAAAACAAACAAACAAACAAAAAAGATAACGGCACGTGTAAAAATGAATAGTGTAATGTTCTCTGCAGGTGGTGCACGTGTCAGAACTACACTTTCCTGTCAAAACTGTTACTTTCCTTCCCTGCAGATGCACATTGGAAGGGCTACAGTGTCATAATGTGTTTTCTGTTCTCATGCACCTGTGCTTTATTACAAATCACTGTTAGAAAAATAAAACCATTTTCCCATCTGACACTGCCATGGTTAAGGCTTGGTCAGGTTTAGGCATGAAAACAACTTGGTTAGATCGGGAAATGTTGTTGTTTTAAAAAGAGTTACATGATTAAGTTTTGGGTATCTATACAGTCATGGATAAGATAACTATTTGCTTAAAAGAAGCCAGTGTTGACTGTTGGTAGCAAATGTGAAGTGAACAGTGTCCTCCACCTAATGCCTCTGTGGACTTTTTTGGCCCCCCTGTATAACAACATCACACTACCTACTGCTTTGATCTAGAATCATAATTCTTGTGTGCAATAAAGGCTTTGTCTTAAATGTAAAAAATACATATGTTTTTGGCCATTTGCTTAAACAGCTGATATTTTCTCAGGAGGGAAATCTCCTGTTTTTCCACTGCTGTTATTTGACACCTGGTAATTATCTGAGCTCTGCACAGCAAATTTCTAGAGTGAAAAAATCAGGAGTTGGACAAAAAGCAGTGAAGGAGTAAAATTTTTGGAGTTTATTCACACATTGAAACTCCAGCTCGTGTTAACTGTTACTCTTAAGCAGTGTGGAAAAAAGTAGTACATTCACTGGGTGTTCAGGGCAGTCAATCACCTCCACCTGAGAGTTCATTCACAACGTTTCTCTCGCTCCTACTTATACAGAGACAGGTACGTGACCAGTTTTACTTCTTAAACCGTTGTTAATGTTGATATGTTTCGGTTTATGTAATATAAAACTGAATACTGGCCAGGACTAACTGACTTGTAAGTAAGAATGTCAATTTTCCAACTCTTGCAGAACGTGTTTGAACGTTGCTATCAGTGAGACAACTGGGTAAGCTAGCTTCTTCCAGTCGCGCTCATATTTCATGTATTAAATGAACACTGGCTCTTCTCATTACGTCTGGTGTCGTTAAAAAGTAGTTTTGCTAGCTTCGCGTTAGGTTGTTTCTATGTTTTACTGTGTATTTACTGCGCGTGTCGTTTTTAGACTAACTTCTGTAACAACATCGGACTGGACACGCCGCGGCTTAAGGCTGCATGACAGGACACCGGGGCCTTCACGAGAGGAACACTGACAGGTAACAGTAATGCTTCACATTTACCACGAAAAACTTTGACAAGCAACGCGACCGTGACTACTGTAATTGTGAATCAAATGGTGGAAACACGGTCGGCTAGTAGTGCTAAATAATGTGATTAAATGCAGACTAAGCTAATAGAGAACACCAGTGATAACAGTTCATTGTTTAGAGTGCTGTTGTGTGCAGACATTAGATTGCAAGCTCTGTAAATTGGCTATGCTGAGCATAAGCATATTTTTTACACAAACTGTTGCTGTTTTTCAGTCTGCCAGTAACTTTTTTCTACTGGCAAATGGTTTTAAATGGGAAAAGATAGCCCACCCAATTTTTTCTCAAAATATAATTTTTGCCTACACCACACTGGGCCTCCTTTACTTTAAAAATGGTTAAAAATAATGCATTATATACTGTAACAGCCCCAACACAGACAGATTGTTACAGTTACAATCCATTCTTTGCTATTCATGTTTATATTAAATCTCCTTTTTCCCTTAAGTGCTCAAGATGCTGATAAAGGTGAAATACAAAGGGACAAGGAAATATGTTAAACTGGATGAAATCAGCTTCTCCGATTTTATCGGTTTGGGTAAGTTACATTAATTTTGAATTAAGTAATTCATGGGGCTGTAATGATAATGTGTTAATGGAGTATTGCTTGTCATGCTTCAGTTCATCAGAAATTTCTGATACCAGAAGATACAATGCTGAAAATCACAGATGACCAGGGAATAGAGGTGGATGAGGATGTCTTTCCGGAGCTTGCGACAGTTAAAGATGTCTGTTTTGTCATCTACACTGATGGTGGTAAAGTGGTGTCAGTTTGTTTTATTATTATTAAGTGATGATATTCTTGAGAAAAATGTTCCCTTTGAAAGAAATGTGTCAGTGTTTAATTTTTTTTTAATCAAAATAATTTAATATTTTTAAAAAAAGTACAACCAAATGTCTGCTTTTCAGACCTCCAACCACCAGACCTTTCCAAGGACAACGCTGACAGTGCAGACCTGGCCGAGTATATAACACTCACACCATGTGGTAGGGAATGTTATTGTGTTCAGAATGAAAATACTAAGTAACTATTCTCTGTTGATAGCAAGTAGTAATGTTGATTTTGGTGGTCAGGGTTATGCCTTATACACTGATGTTTTTTTTTATCCTCAGATTTCGCACTTCTGCAGCCAGGTGAAGGATCCTCCTCCTCAAGTCTAACAGATACACTGTCCATCTCGAGCTTAAGCAGCCCAAGAAGTGAAACAAGTGATGCCGGATATCAACTTGCTCAACCTGATATGGACAGCACCCGTGCAAGAAGTGTAAGTGTAATAATTTACATTCTTGACAGTTTGCCAGTTGGTTAGCGTAATTTAGGATGCAGATTAAACTCAGGGACTACAGATATTGAAAGCCTAATCCTAATTGATATTTTTTTGTGACAGATTGATGTTTCCTTAAATAATCAGTACTTTTGGCTGCTATGATCTTTTTAAAAATCTATTCCAATTAGGTGGTGGAGCAGATTCTGACCTCAAAGCCAGCAGGGATGACCGTGATCAAGGAGTATGAAGACACAGGGAGTTTGAAAGATTCAACTCGGCGATTAATGGTGAACATCATTGTGGCTCACATGCGTGAAAAGGAAGGGTAAGAAGCTTGATGCTAGTACCTAAATTTTCTTTTTTTTCAGTGAAGGAAAGAATCTTTTCACAAACAGTTTTTATATATTTTAGGAGAGCAGTAGCCAAAACAACCAAGGAGTTTCATGCTCTTGGGATTGTGTCACTCTTCCCATCTTTGAAGGATCCATACTCAAAAAAGGGATATGTGAGTTTGCATTGTAAATACAGTGTGAAATACTGATCTTTTTCAGAATTTTACTATTTGCTTTCCTTTGAAACTTTAAAGTGTCAGAACTCTAACCACAGATATTATTATTTCCAGGAACATTTCTATGACATCCAGAGCAACAAAGGTTTTCTTGAGTGGAGGGTGAAGACAGTTCAACGTCAGTCTAAAACTGCATCAACTTCCCACAACAAAGTGGTGCGTAAAGGAGGTCCCACATCTTCAAGGACAGTTGGCCCCACCAATGACCAGCAATCAGGAGATGGCTGCATGGAAGCAATGTCTCTTCTTCACCACACAACCGACCATGACTTAGTCTTGCAGAAGATGAGAGAAACATTCCTCTATCGCCAACAGATGATCCATGATCCACAGCAGTCAGCAGACATTCTCCAAATGTTCCCTCGTTTCTTGGACACTAAAGGACTGGTAGGAAACATTTGAATAATATTTCTTAAAATAAATTTTATTCAATTGATATGATTGTAATGGTAGTTCCTTCCACTTTACATTAGATTTTGCAGGATTTCTTGCTGATGTTTGGATCAGAGACTTCATCCAGGTTCCTGGAAAAGTGGACCACCTGCTTTAAAGACAAGATCATCCGAGAGGCCAGGAGCCTGAGAGAGACACCTCTTCTGAAAAAACACCTCAACTCTGCCCTAAATGAAGAGTCTGACACTGCTGATGAGGAGCCAGGTATTATATTGTTAAGGATTTGTTTGCGATATCATAAGTTGCCATAACTTTTTAAGCAAATGGGAGTATATCTGATTATTACTGCCTCCTGTTTATCTTTTAAATAACAAGCAATTAGGAGAGGCTACTATGTTGTGTACAGGGTAAAAATGTAGAGAAAGATATTCTTAGGTAAAATATGTTGATTTTTGTCTGCAGAGTGGGACAGCGACATGGCCTCCCTTCTTGTCTTGATGCATCTGCTTACACCTCAACCAGCTGGACGTAAGCGGCCAAAAAAGATCAGTGTTGCAGAGGCTGCAGATCATTTAGTGCTATTTCGGAAGGTTTGTAAAAGCCACATGATCTTTTCCAGTATTTTGTAACATTTTTTTGTAGTTAACTGCTTATGTGACAATGCTTCTTTGTGTTTCAGGCGTGCCAGAGCTTGGAGGATCACCTTACCGCAGAGCGAAACCCCCAGCCATATCTTTTGGCCACAGGAACCTCACGAGCACAGGTTTTCAGCTTCTACATAGTCTTGGATGGGAAGCTTCTTCCATGTCAGTCAAGTACATCTTTGGGTGCATTTGATGAGCTGTTCAAGTCTCATTTTGTTTTCAGTCTGAAATATGATGATGCTCTCTCCAGCCTGTACACATTTTTACAGACTACACTGTACAACATTGACATTGACACCACAGAAGAAACTCCAAGAGTCAAAGAGTTAAGAGCAAAGTTGTTGAACAAGCAGTAGTGCGTTCAGCTAGCTAAAATGCTGAGATGTTTCCTCTGTGCGTCATCCTTTGGTACAGCTCTGCTGTTGTTCAGGCACCTCAAACTAATTCATGGACTGTATCCAGGGAAAAATTTAAGATTAAAATGTGGTCAATGCTTAATGATGAGTTGAACTGTTTACATTATGTCTGTAATCCTGCATTACAAGTAAGTCACATTTGTTAAATGTGTTCAATATGTCAAAGGTTTTTGACAAAGTTTGCACTGGATGTATTTTCTCCAAAGAATTCGTAGAAATCTAGTTGAGATTATTTGTTGAAACAATGAAAAATGCTTTTGTATAACCTTTTTTTTTTTTTGTTTGACTTACATTTTATAACATTGTTTTGCAACCTTTAAGCTGCCATTATAACAGTGTCTTTTGATTTGAGGTTTTACCTTATTTTCTACTTGAAGAACAATGTTATTTAACAAAGCTTATTGTTAGATAAATGATTTTACCAAAGTATAACTTGGTTCACAAGTATGTATTCATGCAGCGAAGTGTTGCTAACCTAATGTCTCAATGTTTTAAATAAAGAGAAGAATTAAAGTAATTTATTTGGTGTATTTCATATTTATTTTACCTAAAAAAAGCATTTTAGTGTCTTGAAATATTAACTCCATTAGTGTAAAATACAACACATATTAATAGTTGACTGTTAACACTGAAAAAGAGTTAACATAAATTTAACTAAATATAAGAGTTAATTGTACTCTGAATGGGAGTCATATTTTAACTCCTGTACATGTTCAGTTTTAACTCCTGATAGGAGTCAATAGATCAACTCTCAGAAAAGAGTTACTTTAACACAGCCCAAGAGTTTATTCGATGGTCTCACATGTACACTCAGATTGAGTTGATTTTAACTCACAGAGAGTTTATTCCCGGATCCTAAATTTGCTGTGTGGTTTTATTTAGGAATTCACGCTCTTTCACTACAGTTTACTGAATGTAGGAGACTCAAAGAATAACAAACCTTTAGCAGGTATTCAATGCCTTGCTCAAGTCATTCAAGAGGGATTTTTTACCTTATCACAGGAATTGAATTTTTGACCTGTTACAGACACCATGATGTATTTGTGATAGTGGATATAAAAAAGAATGAATGAAAAATCAACAGAAGAGACAAAGAGCTCACAAATAAACAGCTCCATTACAAGTTTTGAACAGAATTAGAGTCTGTTATGCAAGGCCAGTCCTCTGTAATGAGGCTGTGTTCAGGACTTTGTAGAGCATGAATAATGTGTTTGCATGAACTTAACCAACTTAACAAGTTCACTTGCATAATGAGGACTGTTGGGGTTTCATGTGTGTGTGCTAAGCTGGATGCCTCTAGCAGCATTAGTCAGTTTATTTGTTCTTTGTGTATTGCCAAAAGGCCTTTAGGAGATTCATGCTATATTAACATGTCAGAGTAGCAGTAGTGGTCAAATACACATACATTCATTGAAGCACCAGTGCATTTGATGGCAGTGTCAAACCTGAAATAACAGAAGGCTGAGGAGATCAGTTACATACCATGTTTACCTTATTCTGGGTATTCAGAGAGAGAGAGAGAGCAGGACAGAAAGAAGTCAAAGAAAGAGAAGCCATGGCTCGCAGAGAACATAGCTGGTTCCTTTCACTACATTATACACTACAGTCCTATTAAACAGAACCAACTTAATGAAATAGAGGGTCAGGATCTAAGTTCCTATCACTCAGAATGAGGTCACTCTGAACTCATAAAAAAATGATGAAAACTCATAAAACCTATAAGTCATTTTCTCATTAATTGTGGTGAGAGTCAGGACTGTGTCGCCTCCTCTGGGCTTCTGCTATATTCCAGAGGCTATTGATCCCGGTGCTCTAAGGCAATCTGGCTCCCCTTTCATGACATATTGACGCAGGGGTTTTAGACTAATTCCTAATAAACACAGATGTGATCATGGGCAATAAATGAGAATAAATTGGGCAAAACAACAACAGCCGGAGACCAGTGTGAGGAAACAAGCAAACACCATTCAAGGTGGTATTAAGTTTTTGCTACATAGTGTACTATATGTATCTGTCTTACACCAGCAAGAAATGACAGCTCTTATACTGCAATAATAATTGATATAAAAAATTAAAATAATCCATATCCTTAATCTAAAACAATTTATTTTCTAAGAAATGTCAGGATCCAGGTTGTGTAGTTTTCAGAACTGTGAAGAATCACTCAACTGTACAGTCCATTATTCATTTAGCATATGAGGAGTAAAACACAGTATTTCAGATCTGATTACAGTCATAATGAGGAGAAGTGAATACAGTAGCCCAGAACAGACAAACCAAAGACTGTTTTTAGAGAGGGCCCTTCACATTTTTACATTACCTGAAAGCCATCGTAGGTGCTGCTGAATGCTTGGAAAGGGAGAGGAGGGGTAGTCAGTTGACTACCCCTCCTCAGTGAGTGGTCACCTAGTCAACTGACTACCCCTCCTCCACTTGATGCCACTAAATCCTACACATTGGTCCTTAATTGACTAACTCTGCCCGCTGCGCTCCAATTCTGAAAACTAAACTAACTAAAACAGCATAAACAGTTATTTAGAATACCATTCTTTTTTATTATAAAATAAATATTATTTTGTAATTTTTCACTAGAACCATCTGGCGGGTCATATGAAACCTTATGGTGGGGCGATTTTAGACCACTCAGTAGGGAGTGATTTTGGACACAGGCTTTGTGTGGGTTCATCAAAACCAGCTGGATGTTAGCTACATCACTTGTCCCCAGTGAGTGGTCACCTGGAGTATCAAGAGTTTTCTCTGGGGACCACTACACAACTTTGGCCAATACAACAAAACATACACACACATCGATAGAGAGAGACAGAGACAGAGAACCGTACAGTAGTGACCAGCCCTGTGTGGGTAAAAAAGAACCTGATTAATAAATAACAAAATCCTAATCATTTGACTTTGCCTAATGGAGAAGATTTTAAATGATACTGAAAAAATATATAAATAAAACAAGTAAAAAACATGTTATGTAAATGTTCTCCACTTGGCTTATGGGTGAGGCTGGGAACGGAGAAACAATGACACTCAGCATGATGTGTGGCCGTATTCAGGTTTTTAAGGGATTATTTGATTGAATGCCAAAAGAGCAAGGAGATGAGAGTATGCAATGTAAATTACCGAAACTTAAAAAGCTTGGTGAAAAGTTGTCCTCCTCTCTATGCATATGGACTTTTCATCAACCTTCTTTTTGTCCATTCTTCACGTTGACTTTAACTTTAATATGATTCTTGGCTTCTTCCTGCTTGGAACCAAGTGAGTAAGAGTTTATATATATAAAAAACATTACAGAGTTGTAGTTTTGGAGGCCTGGTATTTGCTTGAATTACAAAGACTACTCCAGCAACTGGATAGTACACAGCTACTGCTGGGTTTTGTCATGACCCGTGCCATGCACGGCGGCTTTGTTTAGTTTTTCTCTTGATTCTTGCCAATGCCTCAGTTAGTTAGTGCTGTCTCAATCACGCCATGTTTTATGTAAGAGTTTTTGTATTGTCTTAGTCTCTACCCTTGCCCTGTCTTGTTTGTAGATTTGTTAAGTTTCCCATTGTGTCTTGTGTTTTGCTTGGCTTTGGTTACTTCCTGTTTTATTTTGAAGGTTCATGTTATGTGTCTTTGTAATGCTTTACTTCCTGTGTTTTCCCTCCCGTGTGATTGTCTGATTGTTTTCACCTGTGCATCATTAGTGTTCCTCCCTAGTGTATTTAAGTCCGTGTCTTCCCCTTTGTCCTTGTTGGGTCGTCGTCAGCATTACCCTGTCTGTGTCTCATAGTCAATTCCATGTATCCTTGCTACCCATGTTCCTTGTTAGAGTCCAAGCCTTACCATAGCCCTGTAAGTGAGTGTTCCTTGTTGCGTTGTTCTTGTCCGTGCCGTGAATTGTGTGATCGTCTCCTTGGTTTGTCTTTGTCCTTTGTTTGCCTCAGTTCCCGCATGTTGTCTTCCGCCTTGTTTTTGTTCCTGTTTAGGCCTTGTTGTATGTTAGTGTTCCTTAGTGTTGTCTGCGTTACCCTTCTGTTTGAGATCCCACGCCATAGTCCTTTTGTAAGTGTTTTCTGTTGGTAGATCTAATAACCTAGTTTCTGTTTTCCCTTTCCAGTTCTTAGCATAGCCATTGTTTTCCTCTTGTAAGAGTGATTTTCCGTTTGACTACTTTTGTTATTTAGATTCTTGTTTCTCCATTTTCTAGGAATATATTTTGAGTTGTTAGTTTTTCATATCTAGTTCTTTCAGTTGGTCAGTTCCCTTTTTCATAGCCCTTTGTGCTTTCCTCCTTCAGGAGCGTTTTTGGTTTTCTAGTTTTGTAGCCATAGTGTTTTAGTTTTGTCATGTTTCATGTATGTGTGTTCTTGCATTGTCTTAGTCGTGCCATGTTTTATGTTAACATCAGTTGCTAGTCTCGTCTGTGTCCTACGTGTCTTGTTCCAAGTTAGTTCTTGTGTTTTCCCCGAGATTTGGTTTATGTTGAATTAGTTTTGTGTTTAATAAATTTATTAGTTGGAATCCATAGTCTACGTCCCCTTTGTTTGTCTGCATTTGGGTTCAACCCTTAGTACCCCTCTTAGTTCCCCTCCTAGTTTCCCCTTAAGTCCCCACCTTCCTGACAGGTTTCACTGCATAAAAGTACACAAACAAGGCATCATTGACCAACATCAACCCTGCTGTTACAGCTCTGATTACAGTGCCGAGCCTGAGATCACTGCTAATCAGAGAAGCTCTGTAACCTTTATGTATGGTCAGAAAAGGAACCGAGCTGTCCACCCTACATGCACATCAACTACCCTTCACACTAATTCAAGGCTAATTCTCTCAACTTTAATTCATTCATCAGGGTGAGAGATTCATGACTACAATCCAACCTTGGTCTGAATCCAAAGTTGTCTGAGTGGAAACCAAAACTGAGTTGACACTTGAGGCAACATATTTTCATCTTTGCAGCCTGTCACGGTATAGCACATGAACGTGCTTGGTGAGAAGTTCATAATGTAGTGAAAATACAAACCCATGACCTCTCCTCCACTCGAACCCCCACAAGTCTTTAGTGCTTAATCACTGCGAAACTTCGCCCCCTTTGAACACACACAAAGTACTGAGACATTAAAGTGCATTTTAGTTATTTGTTTAGTTTATATATGTGACTGCTGTAATATAGAAAAGACGAAGTATCTACAGCCATGTAACACAAATTCAACTGAGAAACATATAATATCACAATACTTTCTTTGTGATATTAACATATTATTATGACAAAATGCTGATTTAATTTCACTTCCAAGCTTGCAGAATCTAAAATAGATAAGAGTGAGAAGCTGTTATTGTAAAGATACAGTAAAGTACTGCTCTCAAAAGAATTTATCATTTATTCTCTTGCCAATAGTGATGGATAAGCCAAGAGAAAGAGGACTTGTGCCAGTCAGAAGCTCAGTGGAGCACATGAGATTACGCTGGTTTTGAAGCCTACTGATCTCAAGGTTATCCTCCATGCAAATTTCCTCCACACCCCAAGGAATAGACTTAAAATGCTGTATGTGCATGCGTGCCTGTACAGCCATCAAGGCCCTGCAGCAAAGGCAGACAGCAAAGAGACAGAGATTCTGACTCTGAGGACTATGTCTCTGGATGCATGGCTTCACAAAGCTCTTCAAGCTTCATCAATAGAGATATTCAAAGTCATGAAAGGCTTTGTGAAATACACCTTGTTAACTTTGAAAAAGATGACATTTCATGCAAAATAGCGTGAATGCATGTGATGGTGATTTTGAAATCATGCATGCACGCGCGCGCACACACACGTGTGTGCCTTAAGTTTGTGCATTAAAAATTACTTTTTCTATGCTTGATTCACAAAACAGTTGTAAGTATTACATTTGTAATACGTAAATCTGTGTTGAGATTAGAATGTATGATGGGTACAAGTAAGTTGCCTGGTAAAAAATCAAGAAAGATCCAGATATTTGTATTTTTTGATAGCACAGCTTTCTTTAGTCAAATGCTTTTGTTACTGAAGGCACTTTAATCATTAAGGCAACCAGGCTTGAGTGGAGTTTTGTTTCCCTATTGTGCTGAGTAGCTTAATGCCTTGTTCTCACAAGTCTGTATTTTGTCATGCATTATGACAAAGGTAATTACAGCATCTGTCCCTAAGAAACCTTGTTGTTAGAAGAGCAATGATTGCTGTCATGATTAACTGTGAGGAGAAGCTCACAGTATGTAAGACACAGTTTAACACCTTAACACCTATTGTTGCAAATTCACATCATACCGCTTTAATCCACATTGCAGCTGAATCGCGCATGCATTCCTCTAATGCCGATTTCTGTATATTCAACACACACCTAGGAACCATTTGCAAGCACTGGTTTCTCGTCGGACCAGTCAAAGTTAAAACTACATCCGTTGTGTTGTTGTTACAATGTAATGGTTGTAAGCTAATTTTGTGGCTTTTATGATGCACATTTATGAATTTTGAAAAAAAAGTATTTTATGCAAATTAGCGACAATGTTAATGCTTAAAATGCAGGCATTAACGCCTGTCATCACTAATTTGCATCATACCTAAATTTATATCTATTATATGTGCTACAGAAAAACAAAGTCCTCTTAATTTAGGATCAATTTGAAAGCAAAAACACAAATAATTATTTTTTTAATATAATTCTAAATTAATTCAGGCGTCAAGGGGTTAATGTAACCTGCAACAAAGTTGATTTATATGTTTCATTAATACTGATGATAAGATAAGATAAGACTTCAGTAATCCCACGGCGGGGAAATTGTCTTTTTACAACAGCAGAATAAAAGGAGACGTAGAAGTGGTACAAAAAGATACAAAATAAAATCAACAACTGATAAAGAGCTACAAAATAAAGTCAACTATAGGAGGCTATGTACATATGCAAAGATTATAAAAATATTGGCAAAAATACAGTGTCTTTGGGTTATTGCACAGTAAAAAGTATAAATATATAGTAACATCTCAGTGTTTATGCCAGTTTGTTGAGCATTCTGCAGCCACACATCCTCTTGAATTCCCTGCAGCAGAGATGCGGACACCATATGCTGATGTCTTCAAATAGTTTATTTTGTCCAACCAACAGTTCAAAACCCAAAGTTAAAAATGCAAGGACATAAAACTGGCATGGTAATTTTCCTGTGGTTGCTGATTAATTTTCTGTTGATGATTGTTTAATGAACATCCCATTTTAACTCTAGTTACATCCACAAATAACTTTAACAGTCAAAGGACTAAATGAATGCGTGTCACATATGTTCACTAGCGACCTGTCATCCTGGGCGACTGAATGTCTGATTACATATATGTGACTGCAGGTCAGTGACATAGTGCAGTGGTGCAGTGAACATTTCAGTCACCCACTGCAGCACAACCCGAGTCAGTTCTTAAATAAATGTTAAAGCATACAGTACACATGCAGCACAATCTCATGTGAAGTGTTGAAAGCATCTTTTCAAGTGCTAAGAACACCTGTAATTTCCAGTGCAGACTGAGAGTGTTTGGTGTCAACTGAGTTTAATCTGTTGGAACATTTCATGTCACAAAGACATCCACAAACATTTTAAATGTCAGGTAGCAACCTTCACTTAGGCAATTTTGAACATAGACACAGCAGCATCAGTAGGTATAAGAACTTCTTTAGTCTTGTTTATTGGTGCATTTTTGTCTGGTTTGGTTTCGCTGTGTGAAGATGTCAAGGGTAGAGGAAGGCAGATAAAAACATTTTATTTTGTGTTTTAAGATGGAAAATTAAGCACGACTTTCTGCTTTTCTCTAATTTGCGTGACTGTTTTGATGAGGGTTTATCAAAGTTTTGCCTAACATTAACTCTCTGTTTTTTATGAACCAGCATGTATTGTTACACTGTGGAGGATGCACTGATCACGTGTCAGATATTTAATGCGTAGCTGTGTGTATCTCTACGTGCCACCAGCGATGCCAGCAGCAAGCTCAGTGTTGTATGTCTTTTTGTATTGTATCTGTACCTGTACCAGAATGCGCTCTTTGCACTCACTGTTGAGTTATTCAAATGTTGACAAGTCAAAAGCTGACCTTTCACAACAAAAAAAGAAAAAATAATGCCATCTTGAGTTCTCTGTACTCGATCTGCCTACAATAACCTCACTCTCACTCCATCCCTGAATCAGTCTTTTGTCACCATCAATCATTTGTCCAGCCCCTCAGCCAGTCAGCCAGTTCCCAGTCAGCCGTGGGCAAATGCAGTACTCTAAAGGGCCCTGACTAATGTGATAAATAAAAAGTAAAGCGAGAAGACGACTGTGCGGAGGAATAAGCCAACCTAGCAACTAATAAATGATCTAAAATTCAAACTGTACAAGTTGTACATGTGGCATTTATTAGTAGACGTTCAAAAAGCAAAGGCATATATGGCATGAAACAAACATTTATCAAGTAGTTAATTCAGAGAGCCCAGTCTCTTAAAATCCCCATATACTGTATTTTTTATGAAAATCAAATGCCATGTGGAATTATATTCACCCCAAACATGGTGATAACTTTTGAAAATATACTGATTTCCCAAAAGCAGGGTAATATATTTTTGATATAAGAAAACAACCATGTAAAACATTTGTAAATGTGTTTTACATTGCTTTTAAAATGATTAGTAGAAAAGTAAAATAGTAATTTGTTTTAACACAGGGCTGATTTCAGTCTGAACACCCACTTACTCTTCCCTCCAGCTAGCCTTTTATTTGAATTAGTGCCTTGTCCACACATAGGAATTCAAAGGTGGTAGTCTTTCTGTTGTTTAACGTGACGCATGTACATACTGACACATACAGTTACTCTCTGATGTTGACACTTTACAGGTGCACTTTTCATTTAATTTCCATCTGGTTTTTAAGTTTCATACAGAATAGCTCCTAGCTTTGCAGTACATTTACTTTGTAATATGTGTTGACGCATACTGACAGCACTGATTGGCATTGTGGTTCTGTATCTGCACTCAGGGCAGTCACTGTGTTGGACAGTCAAAACGGGTGGTATTGGTTGCTGTTCCTTGATGTGAGAGGACATTTGCAAGAAGTCAAGCCACCACTTTGTGATGCTTTTAAGTCTTTGAGTGTCAGTGACTGGTGGCAATATGTGGCTTGAGATTCAGTTCACACAGCACAGCATCATGACATTTCTCTAGTCTCTTGGTTCTACCCTCTCATGTGGCCCAGTGAGCCTTCCATTTGAGTTAGTGTAGGTTTGTATTGTATTAACTTTTATAGTATCATTAGATGCCTGCCAAGGCTAAACTGTCTGGAGACAGCTAACTATGTTTTGTATGTATCTTCTGTCTGTTTGTATGTGGTTGGAAGGATAGTGACTTAATCATACCACACGTGCATTTGGCAACAATACATGTTCAAGGTTTCTGGCTTTTATTCATAATTACAGAAACTCAGTCGTCACTGACTTGTGCACCAAATCAATGTGAACACGTGCACAGTCTGCATTCACACTGAGCACAGTAAACAGTACCCTCTGTTCAAGTGACAAGGTTTGAATTGAGTGTCCTTGCTTTGGGTTGACAATGTTTTTCTTTCTTTTTTAATTTTGTCATGTATTATAGCCCAGCCTTTGTCATTTTTACTTATAATGTGTTCAGATTAGAGTACAATAATACTAGTTACAAAGAATGTGAGATTCAGAAATAAAAGGGACAGTTATTAATGCAGCCAGGGGAACTGTGCCATACCATAATTGCCACTTCATTATCACCTTGGAAACTGTAGGCATAAATCCTTCGTGCCGAATTGAAAGTCCCTCTTCACATCTCCCTCTCTCTCTGACACACTCTTTCTCTCCTCTGTCTCCATTGCTTTCATGTGAAATTGTCCGTGTTAAGTAGTGACGGAGTGCAAGTTGATTATGAAAAAGACAGACACTGGAAACAAGGGAGAGGATGACCAGTCTGGCCAACCTTCCACTTTTCCCAATTACACTGCTGCCAGAGAGCTGCCCCAGGCTGACTGGAGCACCAATTAACATCCACGGTGAGAGGCTTTTGGAAACCTCTCTGAGTCAATCCTGTGACCTGACATTCACCCCGGCATCACTGTATATTAGCAGCCAGCCAATGAGGCAATAATGAGATCACACCCAGGCAGTGGGGTGCAAAGTACCAGGCATCCCTCAGGACAGAACTTTGGCACAACATACTCGCTAGAAATCCGACATGAGCTCTGACAGACAATTTTGGATTACGGAGCTCATACAAGTACAGTGCAGTGTGAACCTGAGCCAGATGGGGACTGGCACTGCATACTCTCACGGTGCCCCCCACAGGACACCTAATGGCACTTGGTCATAAGTTGTCTCCAAGCCACCAGTAAAGGTCAGCCAGCTCAAAGGTCCTTTTTCTAGCTTTCAACGCTTTCAACTGGATCTCGCTTCATTAGTGAGTGGGCCATGTTCCAAACTCTAACAACCTTCTTCAATATATTTTATTTATACTTGTCTCTCACTTATCTTTCCATATTTGTCATGAATATTGTCTCCCATCCTTTGTATTCTTTTCTATGTAGTCACTCATTCAACATACTCATGTTTTTTTTCCGATTCATTTATTTTTCTTTCTCTCTGTCTCTAATACTCCTATGCCACCAATATTATTAAGGTACAAATGAACTGTTGGGGCCATGTCCCACCCTGTTGGTGCACACTGACAGTTCTCTCTGTAGCGGCCCTCATGGGGAAGGAAGGCTGGGTCAACTTTTTCCTCGTTTCAACCAGTATGTCATATAAATAAATTGATTGTCAATCCCTAATAATGTGGCTCCCTCCTTA
Source organism: Chelmon rostratus (assembly GCF_017976325.1). Taxonomy (NCBI): domain Eukaryota; kingdom Metazoa; phylum Chordata; class Actinopteri; order Chaetodontiformes; family Chaetodontidae; genus Chelmon; species Chelmon rostratus. Next base: position 15,912,312 of record NC_055661.1, read on the forward strand.
GGGCCTGGGAGTAGTTTTTTAAGGGATCCCCTGACACTTTATATGGGTCGGTCCAAAAAACAACAACACAAATCTCCTTTCAAAATAAGTAAAATAAATAATTTCTATACATAACAATATGGAAAACATGGCTACATCAGTGTAAAAGTTCAAATTTATAATAATTAAATACAATAATTAAAAAATGAAACAATAACCTGGTTAATCCAACCATCCATTCTGGAGTTCCCTGAAGGTACCCTGAATCTGCTTTACTGCCAGTGGACGGGGTGGCACTCTGTCTTAGTTTATTAATATTATTATTATCAATATTATTATTGTTGTTATTAGTCGGACTAGTAGTAGTTGTAGTAGCACTGGTGGCAACAAAGGTAGTAATTTGTCCCCCTATACTCTCCCTTACTTTTCTGTCTTTCATCCATCCACCGACCCTGGTATCATTCCCAGAACATCAAAAACGGATGCTTTCTCATGGTCCTCGGAGTCTCATACAGACTCACAAGGTCCCCTTCAGTGTCCATGTGAGACGAACCAGGCTTCCTAACTGCACTGTAAAACCATTCGTGCAATATTAGATACCCAGAGCATGGTGACGTAGTATAAAGAGCAAGAAAGTCAACAGATGAAGGACGGTGGGGTACAGCTGTTTCACAACATTAACCATCTATTAGAAAGGCTTTCTAGCAGGAAGGCTGGCATGAGAACTTGTTGGATGATCGGGATAGTTGCTCTGGGTGTATGATATCACGGTGGCCGAATTTATATAGGAGTTATTTGAAAGCCCGGTCTGTCTCAGACACAAAAGGTACCCTTGCCAAGGGGCATGACAAAGTGTCGATGTTTGATGCTATGGGAATGAGAATGGGTTGAGCCACCCCATCGACTGAATGTTCAGAAGGCAGAATCAAATTAATGGTTTCCAGGGGGAAGACTATGACTGTGCATTTTCAAGGACCAGTTTTGACCCTGAGTCAAAAATAGATAGGAGTTGGAGAAGGTGCTGTGAGTGAGGGGGGTCCCACAAGGGAATTTTATACTCTCATCATGAGGCATCATAAGAGCCACTGCATCAAGGTTCTGATTAGAGTAGGACATTGGCCCTGGGCATGCTGCCTTACAGAAAGGACTCTACAAAACGGTGGGCAAGATGTTGGTTGTTTGTCTCGTGAAGGGGTTGGTGTCTGATTTTAAAGAGACTGGCTACTGGTGGTAGAGAAACCGCTCTGAAGTGGACAATGTTTTGGTCTTTGCTACTGGGCTCCAGAAAATCCCTGCTGTGGGGTTTCCCACACAGCTGCAGAATGGACCAGCCCTTTTTCCAACAGCAAATACAGGTGCTATGATTCTAAGGATTTCAGTTTGCCAACAATGACAGGTTCAGAGAGGCCATGGAAAATAAGTTTTGCTGGATAAGCCAATTTGGGGTAGCATAGCTTATTATAATTAGTGATGTTATTACTAATTATTAATTATTATGGATTATTACTGTATATTTTGACATATAGTACATATTATCATGTCATGTCATTATTTTTTTGCAGTATATTATCATAGCTGCTGCAGTACATTGACAGTGTTACAATGTTACAATTTCATTTTTTTATTGATTATTAATTGCTATTATTATTGTATCATTATATATGTAATTGATAATATATGATGGATATATATGATAATGATACAAGATTAATTATTATTATAAATATGTACTATTTTGCTGTTATTATTGCCATTATTTTTACTTTTATTTTTATGTTAGTGGTTTTGCAGTTTATTATTATTCTTATCGATAACTTATCATTGTTATCATTATTATCAATCAATTGTTTGCATAATTAAAAAGACATTGGATCTTTGATATTTATAAGCTGCTCCTCAAGTTTTTCTTTTCAAATGCACCAATTTACATGGAATCTCTTTTCTGGTACTCTGGATGTGTACTTACATGAACCTGTGAACCCATGGGTCAGAAACTAAACAATTTTTTTTTTTTTTTTTCAGTGACTGACTGCAGCCAGTCATGCTGCATGTTACAGCACTTTCTGTGTTTATTTATCTTCTGGTGCTGCAAAAGAAATAGGTAGCAGTATGAGCATTATTAGTAGAGACAGTGACTGGATTTCATATATCATTAAATACGATTGACAGGTAGAAACAGGATAATGATAAGGCATCTGGAATGAGGGGCAATACATTAGTTGCTGTCAGAGTGTAGTCGCTACATTTAATAAGGAGCTGAAAAAAATCTGTAGTGTGTGACACAAACATAGCACCTCTGAAATGATTAGTCAATCAACACAAAATTAGTCTGCAACTATTTTGGTGACTGATTAATCATTTGAGTCACTTTCAAGCAAAAATACCAAAGCTGGTATCAGTTTCTCCAATGTGAGGAATTGTTGTTTTTTCAGTCTTATATCATTTTAAACTGAATATATTTATACAGTTTATACTGTTGGTCCACTAAAACAAGACATTTGAAGACATCATGTGTGGGAAATTGTGATGCACCTATTTCAAATATTTTCTGACAGAGTTGCTCATCCATCCATCCATCCATTATCTATACACCGCTGGATCCTTTGCAGGGTCACGGGGGGGCTGGAGCCTATCCCAGTAGTCTCTCGGGCAAAGGCAGGGGACACCCTGGGCAGGTTGCCAGCCTACCACAGGGCTACACATATAGACAGACAACCATGCACACCACTCATTCACACCTACGGACAATTTAGGATTATCAATTAACCTCAGCATGTTTTTGGACTGTGGGAGGAAGCCGGAGAACCCAGTGAAAACCCACGCTGCACAGGGAGATGCAAACTCCACACAGAAGTGGAGTTTGCACTTCTGTGTTGAACCGGGGATCGTCTAGCTGTGAGGCGACGCTGCTAACCACCGAGCCACTGTGCAGACCAAAATTACTCATAGATAATGAAAATAATCATTAGTTTTAGCCCTTGTTTTGAACCTGTTTCACTTTCTGATGTATGAAAGAAAATCTTGGTCCTCATGCGCTGATGCACATGCACATTGCCATGTTTCCCATGGTATTAGAAGATCACTTCCTAATGTATATCACATACACTGTCTATTGTCACACAGTCCTATGCTCTGTCTGCTTTGTGCGTATGTTGAAAACAATGACAGCAGAGTTTGGTTGGAAGTGGTCCATAACCAGCTTTTTAAAGAGGTCTCTGTGTGGTGTTTGGTCCTCAACAATGTTTCAGTGACAGCATTCACAACAGCCTAAATAGATTTTTCTTTTTTTAATCAATTGGGCAAACATAGCGTAGTTTGTTTAAATTTCACCAGAAAAGTTACAATATGTGTTAAAGCAGCCTTAGTAGTAGGCCATTTGATTCATAAGACCTAAACTTACTTCGTTTGCCACCACTCACTTTTTATCCTGTCGTTCATTCTTACCCTCCCATAGGCAGCACAGCTTTCTAAATCATGCATCAATTTAACAAAGCACAAAACATCAACACTAGAGGCAGCACTAAAAATAGGGAACAATATAAAAGAAAATGGGACATTGAGGTATCACACAGCCACTGCCAATTTGACAATAGCTAATATTTTTTATTTATTTTTCATTATATATTTTATGCCTGCGGTACTCCCCAACTTCCCCCCTGGGAGCCAAGCTGAATAGGAATGTGCACAAAATGCCAGAGCAGTTATGAAAAATAGTTATGCAACTGTTAAAATGCAGGGAATGTATTTCTGTTGGAAGGCTGGGGACTATTTGATGTGGCAGCTGGAACTGGCAGTCAGCCACAGCATCCAGTCGCTGTACATGAGGTGGGTTTAATGTACAAGTTTAAGTGATGAGACAGATTGCAAAGTGGGATTTAAGATGACAGCAGTGGCCACTAATGGCTGTAATGAGCTGCAGGGTTGAGGTCTGGACCACATGGATGCACAGGTAATCAGTGAAGATGTACAGAGACAAAATCTTTTGATCAAGCACGAGGCGCATTCGAGCCTGTATCTGACTGAAACTCACGATTCAAGAAAGCGCTTGTGTGCAGACCTGAGCGTAAAAATCCTAGCATTGTGTGGCGTGCTCAGTGTAGAATCTGCTCTCGATTTTGGGCTAACAAGCTAAGAAAGACACTGCTAGGTTGAGGACAGGATGACACTTCCAGGTCAGACCCAGTGTTTGAATGCAAAGCATGAAAAAAAACTTTTGAATCTTATTGAACGTGTCTTTCTTTGAAACTGACTTTGGATTGATATCTCATTTGTTTTGCACTTGATCAATAGCTATCTCATATTTAGGTCATATTTTTGGTATTGAATTATATATTGAATTATATATAGCAGAGTTTTAGATGTTAAATTATACTTATCTATTTTTCTTGTTCGGTAACATGCAGTACATTAAACATTTTATTTAGTTTATAACAAAACAAACATATTACTCCAAACCTTCTTGACAGTGACCTGATATTCAGACTTTAATTCCATGTTGATGAAGCTTGAATTTCCAAAATTTAAGTCTAACTAACACCTCTGGTCCTGCTCAATACTGACTGACCTGAAAAATAAGAAATTGCAGGCGAGAGCACAAAGTGTTCCTTTTCTCTTTCACTGCAGAGATCAGTGTCAGCTGAACAGTATGTGGAGATGTGGAAAGATATGGCATCCCTTTATCGCTTTCTCTCTCTGTCTCTCTCTCCTTGCCTTGACCCCACCCCCCTCTCCTTTATCTCCCCCATTAAAAGACTGAAATTAAATCTTTGGCAAAGCTCCTGCAGTAATCCTGGATTCCAGGACTCTGCACTTACATGTACACTGAGTTCACTCTATCCTCTCCCAGTTCCTCCCTCTCACTTTGTATCTCTTTTCATTTTGCTCTAGTTCCTCCTCCTCTTATCTTTTTCTTCTGGCAAGATGCAGGTCACAAAAATGACTACTTTTTTTGCCATGGCACTCTTTTCCCTTCCTGTGTTACACAAACCTGATGAATCATAAGCTGATAGTTGATATTAAATGGTTCAAATTCATCGTCATACTGTGTGCAAAATCTCAACATAAACAAAAATATTCCTTTACAATTATTTCATCTCATGTAATTCAGGGACAACTCTCAGAGTTGTGTGTTTTTGCAGCTCTTTTACAGAATTATAGCCAAATCTTTTTCCAGGAACAATGTAAATCATTACTAAGACAATATAACACAATGATTGATACGGTCCATGCATGAATATAAAGACATAAGCAGGGTACACACATCTCACTTAATGTCTGCATGCATCTAACCTGTCACACTATCTTGTCAGATTTTGCTGTGTTGACTTAATAGTGCCTTTTCAGTCTCTGTCTGGAGGTTCAGCAGTTGGAGGTGCCATTTATGCTGAACAGAAAAAAAGTTGTGTAAATATTAAGACAAATTAGCTGTGTAGTCAGTGTTGGATTGCTTGTAGAGTCTTGTAGAGTCTCTCTACATGAGATAAATGTTTCCTTTGTATGCATGAAACTTTCACAGTACCCGAGACATATTCCTGTACATGGTTTAAGTAAAACTGATGTTCATAACTGACTGACTGAGGGATAGTGGACAGCAGATTGTGTCAGCTGGTTCAGTAATGAGTTCAGCCTGTTTGCACAAGTATATTTTTAGCCCCTCACCCAGACAGCAGAAACACTGAATATTATCTCACTGCTATGAGAACACATCACCTCAGGAGACAAGAGAAGGTGATAAAGTGGTGCAAAATTCAACAGCATACCAGCAAAACTGGGAGTGACAGCCAAGCTATGATATATGTTCTTTTTATAGTTTTCATTCTGTCATTCACCTCACAGATAAAGGGGGAAGAAAAACAGCACTGAGAGGCCTTCTCCAGACCTGATCTAGTTTATTAGACTCAACACTATCATACAATCTATTTTTTTAGTGACACAGAAGATGCTCCACTTCATGTGAGAGTTTGACACACTTTGGGTTGGTAATTCTGGATCTGCACTTTTTGAACAAATAGCAGAACATCTGTTTCATGTGTCAGCAGTAAAACATCAGCTGGAATGTGTTTGTGCCTGCAACTAATCACATCCATAGATCTGAAGGGCATTCAGTTTCATGCTCACATTCTTTTTTGCTTTTCTTTCATCTGTCAGTGGAAAAACATTAAACTTTGTAGCCTTTCACCGACTCTCTGGCTTCTTACACATTCTCCAAGCGTGTGAATATGGTGCTGAGTGTGCTAAGAACAAGGGGTGTAAGGAGTCTGGGCTGCGTTAATGAGTGGCTCATTCTCATTCGTGATACAAATTACTTGCATGTAACTCCAGTATGAGGGTAGATTGTGTGCATAAATGGCTGGTTGTGCAGGGTCATCACTTCTTCTTATTCCATTATGGTCATGCCACCTGATTGGGTGGTGGGTTAGATGGAGATAAGCAAAGGTGAAGCCCAGTACAGCCTAGTATACAAGAGAACTGGTTGAATCCAGGTTATTACTATATTCATGTCTAGCATCACTGCGCTGTAACACAGTCTTTAGGAGGTCAAGTAGAAAGCCATAACTGAGAACCTTCTCATATGATGCCATTGTGTGGTGAGAGGATTGAACCATGGGCTGAGGTAAATATGAGGGACATGTAAATACCCCTGTAAGCCAGAATTATTGTGCAGAGCTGGCGTGAAGGGGCCATTGAAGAATAAAGCAGAGCAGCAGAATAATGACAGAAAAACACCAAACTAAATCTATGTAATTGGCTGACCTGGTACATGCAATTTTAAGTTGTGCTGTGCTGCAGGAGTGAGTGGGCAGACCTATGGAGGATGAAGACTGTGTGAGACAAAACTTACAAAACAGCACATTACAAAAAAGAAAAAAAAACAAAAAAACCTTTTTATTTCTGTGGCCAGCTGGCTAGACAGAAATTATTTCCAAGGTTTTCATACACAATGAATCAAGTCTTTCGTATGAAAAAGGAAAAGAAAACAAAATATATTTATTTGAACAGTTTGACAAGCTGAACATGTATATTTAGAATTAATATGCATGTCTGGGCCGAAAAAATATTGTCCTGTGAAAATGTTTCATTACAATGTTATGGAAAATTCTAATTATTTGAAAACGGTGTACAAAACATACCCTCAGAATGAATGGAACCTACAATGATTAGGTCGCTTAAAATACAAAGTGTATTTCAGGTGTGAATGAAGCTCTTGTATCAAATAAAACTCTGTGTTATCTGAATCATTACCTTCCCCTCAACAGCTCTTCTTCTATCGCTTTGTTAAGAGTCAAAATCTGAATCTATTATATTGGTCAAATATGTTTTACAAAAATGGTTTGTCAATCCATAAGTAGACTGCTGTCTGTGTTAGCAATTTCAACACACAATCAAAAAGTCCTGCGTGAACAGGATAAAATAGTATAATAGGATTAAATTGCAACATAGCGACAAGTACAGCGTAAAGGACACACACATATATAGCTCAGTTGTAGAGACGGGGTTTGTGCATCTGTGAGCGCATGCCTTAGTGGGGGTGGGGGCGCACCAGCACGTGTCAGGGCCACCTGCTGTGGCACCCCGGTGCCTTGTGTGGAGGAAAATAGAGGGCTGATTGATCACCTGCTGCATGGAGGCATCAGTCAACAGTCATTCAGTGCCCACAGAGACAGACGGTGATAGAGGGAAGCAAAGAAAGAGAGAAAGAAGACAAAGATAGGAAGGAGGAGAAAAACAAAGCAGGGAAATAAGGAGATGAGAGAGAAAAACAAGGGCAAAGGGACGAGATAGATGAGAGTTGGAAAAGAGAGCAACAGAGAAAATGAAAAAGACAGATTCACTGTAAGAAAAAGAGTAAGGAAGAGCCAAAAAACAGGAAAGACTTCTTCCGCTGTCATAAGAAACTCTTGTTTAGAAGAAACTGCCATCAGAAGGAACATAATGGGTGGAGGTTGAGGGGCTAAAGATCTGGGCTCCCCCCCCCCCCCCCCCCCCCCCCCCCCCCCCCCCCCCCCCCCCCCCCCCCCCCCCCCCCCCCCCCCCCCCCCCCCCCCCCCCCCGTTTCTCATCACGTTCAGTGCATGTGTGCAGCGCATGTGACGATGGAGGCCCTTTTTCCTCCTTGATTACGCAGCATCACGTTCACAGGCTATCAGTGTGGCTGCCAGTCCTCTTAGGTTAGGACTGAGTGATGCTTTATTACTGAAAAAATGAACATGAGCTGGGGGAAAAAAATCTCTGGAAATCTTTGGCTTGCTTACAGTTTTCGTGGAGGTGGAGAAGGATTATATCCCATCATGCACTGAACAGAAAGTGAGAAATAATTGTTTACAGGTTGTCATCAATTTATTTATAAAGAACACTCTAGAGTGTGTCTTTGTAATGTTTATTATCTGGAGACCTTGCGGTAGTACAGAAAACAGTCTACTCACACACTTAAAAGTGTCTGAGGATTGTATATTTACATTGAATAATGAAAATACACTTATTTGACATTATCAGAAAATCTCAATCTCCTTCAACATATAATTCATTTGCTCTCCTGTGGATTGGCAAGGTGTGAGGTGACATCATGAAGCCACCACACTGTGATGTTGAATTCTTTTTCTGAAACAGTATTCCTGCTGCACACTAGTCGCTGAGGGTCTGGATACACAAAGCCACTGTGAGAGGAGTGCTCCAATCATAGACAGAAAAACGAAAAAGATGGATGCAGCGCCTGTGTCACCCACAGCACACTAAAGGGGCATTTTAAAGCTTGGAGTTTAGATCACCTTAGCTTACAAATCCAAAAACACAATTCCCTTCCATAATAAAATACTGTCACCTTAAACTTTCTGTTGAAAAACACGTATTGACTTGCAAGTTATTAGTTATAAGTTATTAGTCAAAGGTGGGAGACAAGACAGGAAATACTGCACTTTTTAAACCTTTTTCAGACATGCAATATGTAAAATTGCTGCATCAATCTGTTAATGTGGTGCCTTTTTGTTATTCAGACAGAAGTGACTGTTACACTTCATACAGACATGACAGGACATTTGCGGAGATTGGGAGACCCCCAATGGCCAAGCAATACTGTATCTGGCAAAAGGAGAGAGACAAAGATAAAATAACATGTGAAGAGTGTGAAGGGGAAGGTAAATATAAGTTAGCTTCTTCCTTCTCCTTTTTTGAACATGTAGAGACCTTCAATTTATTAATTTCAATGAGAAATGTCATGTAAAAAATGCTTCCTTGCTGATTCTCATTTTCAAAAATAAATTTCATTTCATTCATTCTTTCATTCATTCCTCAACAACTTAACTTTGGCTCTTTCACAATATTTCCTGGTTTATTAAGATGTTTTGTCTAGTCCTTGAATATAATACACCACTATTTAATCCTAATAATCCAAGAAAACAGTGTTTTCCTTCAGCTGATTATTGTTATCTATCTAAAACTGTAATTGAAGTAAAGGACTTTATTTTAGTTCTTTTTCCACCACAAGAAAAATGACTTTAAAGTCCCTCTCCACTCAAAAATCTGTTTTTCCTTCTTGTTCCTACAGTTTATTGCTTGAGCTTCACTGTGCATAATCATGTATGTGCAGAGTTTGACACTAGAAGGCTGTTTTCACATTCATCTGCTGAAAGTGGAAAGTTTTTCTGTGCTCATTGAAGATCCAGTTTTAGGAGCATGATTAGTGAAATCACAAATGGTTCAGGAGCCAATCCTGGTCCAATATTAAACTTGCACAAGTGTAATGTGGAAAGTCGCGGCCTCCAATGCACAAACTAAACATTTGAAGCAACACATATTTGCATGATCATAGATACAGGATTTTTTTTCTGAGGGAGAAGATGATGTAAATTTAAGGATTTAACAAGATAAAAGAAAGTTCTTTTGTGAAAAAAAGGGCTCGAAACATTGAAACAAATGAGGGATGGAAACAGTAAATGAAACAAAAGCTTATACCGTGTACAAACATGTGCACTACAGAAAGGCATGGGAGGATAAAACAATACAGCCAACAAGTAGTAAGGCAGCTCCAGATGAAGACAAAGGGATGGCTGAATATCAGCAACAGCGTGTGAAAGGGAATGAAAATGAGAGAGGGAGACAGAGAGAGATAAAGAATGGGAGGAGACCAGGAGGTTACTGCAGTGAGTGATGGAAGCCCAGGGCTGTGAATGTAGGTCATCAATTCAGAAATGTATGTCAGTGTGTTAGGAACGAGGGATACAACTTCAAAGAACAGAGGGTTAGACACAGATGAAAGGAACTATGGCCAAACAAAGGTAAACAGGTGATTAGATGCATCATTGGGGGACGCTATAGCGGGTAAGGAGGGAGTGGAATGCCAGTCAAAAGAAAGGTAGAACGGGGGAAAGAGACAAAGTAAAAAAAATAATAAAGACAATGCTGTGATATATTAATGGCAATTTGATTCTCTTTTTAATTATGTATGGTCTTCAATTGCTCAGGGATCAGAGTGTGTACCCATGCAAGTAGGTCAGCTGTTCCAACTATCCACCACCTTTATTTAGGCTCTGAGCAGATCCTGAATGCCAAATATGCACTCTCAGATGAAAAGGTTGGTTTTTCTCTTGTAATAATGAGCATCTCTGACTGTTTTTATTTAGGCAGTTTATAGCACAAAAGCAAATTCATCTACCCACAAGTTTTCAGTCATTGTGGTTTGTTTTCTACTCTGTTTCACAGTGATGTCACTCTATGACCCAAACATGTTTGAAAAATAAATCATCACCACTTTCATCTGAGACTACTGAGTGTAGTTGCAGTGAAGTATCAGGATCATCACTGATAGGACCGGCGGACTTTGCACCACATTTTTCACAAGGTGTTTAATATCAGAAAACTAATGCATTGTTTTAAGGCCCATAAAACAAGTCGGTGTTGTTCTAATGGTGAAAAATTGACCCAAAGCTATTGCTAATGGTGACAAAGGAGTTACAAGCCGAAGGTCCAGCTTCTGTCTATATAACCCACACTTTATCCAGTCCTTTTTCTCAGTACTAAGCAACAGTTAAAACAAACACCAATTACATGGTGCTCTGCATGGACCTCATGCCACCGTTTCAAATAGCAGGGCTGCGTGCATGCAAATGGATCGTCCCATTTCATGAGCTGCAGCAGTGCTTCCCTCAGAGTACAGCAGTGCCTCCCATAGGCAGCCGGCAGGATCTGTGCAGCCTATTTTCTGCTCTGTGTGAACAGAACATAATGTACGGCTGTACAGAGGATGCTGTATGGCTGTGTGCTTTACAACCATCTGGTATAATCTGTCTATATCTGTCTGACTGACTTCTTCTGTGCTTTAAATATTTCATTTATTTGACTTTAAGTAGTGTATGTTTTTGTATCTGTTGTTGTTTCATACAGACAGTAGTAAGGACATATAACTTCTTATTTTGCTGATACTAGTTTCTTCAGGTAACTGATTTTCATTTTAGCCATGTCTAAATTTTAATCTTTTTCTGTCTTGCAAACCTCATGAATAACTATTTAATCTAGCTGCTGTACATATAAAATGATGCATGACTCTGCATCTGTGCTGCTTATTTGCTACCTCAGCATAGATCTGAAGGTAAATGATTTTTTAGATTTATTGAAAATCTGAAATATGACAGTCTCTATGAATGTCAAGGTGTAAAACCCAAAGCAAAAAAAGTGATAGCTCAACATCTGGGATATTTGCTCGAGGGAAGATTCATGATTTGTCTAAGGAAACAATTGTGAATCTTCAGATTACAGCCTTTAGGTGCTGTATGTAAAACTGTAGTTTAAAACATTAGAATTATAATACTAAAATAGAAGAAACACCACTTTTGACATTATGTCAACAACATCTGTGAAGTTAGCATGCTAATCAGCTAGTCCCAGCCAGTCCTGTCTTGAAATACCACTTTGTACTTCAAGAGGTGATAATCTGATAATATAGCTCAGGCCTCCGAAGGAGGACTCTCCCAGTTCACACCTCTCCTGTCCCTGCCTGCCGTGTCTTCATCGTCCCCGGAGACAGAGTAAACCACCACGGTACTGTATTCCCTGTCGTTAAAGTGTCCTCTGTCAGTCTCGGAGGCTGTGTTTGGTCCAGGTTCGCTGGGAGGCTGCTGAGCTAAGTTTCGTTGCTGACTTGCCCTGTTCTAGTTCTGGCGCCCATTGCGGCGCTGCTTTCCCCCACTAGACTTCCCCCACTGGGTCCACCCTGCCCAGTTCCTGAAAACTTCCCCCTTCTGGTAGTCCAAATCTGCTTTGCTTGCGGTGTAAACACCAACACAGTGCAGATGTTCTGATATCCCTGTCCAGGAAGAGTATATACTGTATCTATAGGACTGCTAGCTGCGCAGCTAACTAGGCGAACTAGCTAGCGGGAGCTATATTTAGCAGCAGTTAGCTGTTACTCCTGTGATATGCTGCCACCTATTTGTTTGTATCATGGCTTCAACAGGTGGCCACTTCTAACATATCGCATATTTTTTTAATGATGTTTGCTCAAAGCAAATGGCCACTAAGTCAGGCTTAGTCAGGCTAAGTGCAGATGACAAATGACAGTAAATACAACAACGAACATCATGTTCTTGTGCCTTCTAATGCCAAGGCCTGTGGCCAAAACCATAGAGCTGGCATGGACTGGAATGAGAGCAGCTACAATCAAACTGGCATTGATAAATCAAACTTCGCCTGCAGGGATAGCCATAAATAATGAGCCGTGGCCCTAAGTTACATAACACAATTATGTGGAAGCACAGCAGCACCCATTTGCAATTCCAAGAAGAGCCAAATACCATCACCCCATTAACTGCAGCCTCAGTGTATGTGGCATGGTGTTGGATGAGCATATGTGTGTGTGGCATGCTTGCAGGCGTGAGCGTATGTGGTGGAGCAGCTGTGCACTTTGTGTGTGCATTTGAGGTCAGGTGCGCACATGCATTCACGCACAGGGTATGCTGGACAGAGATGTTTGAGATTTCTTCATAGGGATGAAATTTTCCACTTGTGTCCTCCTCAAATTTCTGCATGTGACTCCTGATGAAATGAAATTACATTAAAGCATATACATAAAAAATGTTACATATCTCATTAGTAAATACAAAACTGTGTGTACACAAATCTTTTGCCTCAGAGGCAAATTTTTATTTTTTTTAATAACAAAGGTTCATTTCGGATGACACAAGGTGAATATTACTAGTTATCAAGTCAATTCCAAATGATTTCACTTTCAGTGTAAACTAAAGCAATCGAGGTTATAGAGAACTGTAGGTCATTTATAAGCCTTGTATACTGCATTTTAATTCCATAGGGGTGTTATGGTACATGTCAACTGAGAAGTTAGACCAGCAGTCATTACCTAATTGTTGCACTGGAGATTCAAAATGTTATAATCACTACATTGTCTGACAAAATGAACAAGAACAAAGGTTAATGACAGCAGACGTGCTGTGGGATCGGCTATACTGACATTAACATTTATATCTGCAATCAAATGGTATCAGATTTCTGATCTTCTTCAAACATATCCCATTAGGACAGTTATAGCACTACCTATGGGTGCATACAGTACTCTATATCCCAGTAATCCCAGATAAGATTTAAGTCACATAGCTACCGTACTATAACACTCCCACTAGTCATCCAAACAGTACTACAACCTGCAATTTCTAAGCAAGCCCATATAATTATAGTGTGTGTGTGTGTGTGTGTGTGTGTGTGTGTATTAGTATATATGGTATTAGTGGTACAGTGTGTATATACTGTATAACCGGTCACAATAATTCAGAGTTGCAATGGCCAGTGTCACTTGAGCAGAAGTCACAGCAGTTATGAGTGGGTGGTCCAGGCTGCTCGACGGGGCATTGTGCCAGGGCTATACTGGCAGCCTCTCTGGGGCAGACGGAGGAAGTGTCACTGCTAGGGGGGCCGGTAGTTGTACTGCTATCCCTGTGAGATCTAGTTTGAGTGTTTTGAAGCATTAAAGACTTTCACAAAGTCAGATTATGTGGTCATCAGCAAATATCCCTTAACATTGGTTATTTACACTACCTGCATGTTGAGTTAAATTTCTCCATAGGTGTGAGTAAAGTGTCCATCTATTTGTCTGTTATCCTTTTGATCTGACTGACTGTGACCTGGCTGTACCTCGCCTCTTTCCCAGTGTGTACTCCAGCATCCTGCAACCAAAAGACTGATGGATGGATGGATGGATGGATGGATGTAGAGGAGATGGTTAATATTTCGATATTAATCAGTGTTCTGTAGTCACTGAAGGGTCCAAAGCCTATATTATTTAGGTTAAGTATGTAAAATCTTTTCCTGAGCACCGTTTCTTAATCTATCCCAGTTAATCATGCCCATACTTGATTAAATTAAATATTTCCTAGTTTCCTAAAAAGCAACACTAATTGGAATGTGTGTGTGTGTGTGTGTGTGTGTGTGTGAGAGAGAGAGAGAGAGAGAGAGAGAGAGAATGTGTGAAGTGTAAAAGTTTAGGTGTATTTGATGTGTGTATGCTCACATTGCTAATCAAAATATCACATCCTACAAGTTTAAAATACATACATTGGTGTTTGAGTTTTGAGACAACATAATTTGTCACCTTAAAAAAGCTCACTTGACAGAAATGAGCGAATTTAGACACACACAGACAAAAGGGGAAGGTGCATGCACAGCATGCATGCATGAGTACAGCTGGATGATTGGTTTGTTCAGCCTAGAGTTGAGAACCAGCCACAGAGACGGCAAGGCAAAGACAGAGCATGAGACACAAAGAAAGTCAATGCGCAAGAGTATATTTTCAGTATCCTCCATCACCACCCACACCTTTTAATTCACTGCTGCTGGCAGCTGTCACACTATGAAGGAATGTGTTTATTAACCCTGAATGCTACTAAAACACAGAAAAATAGAAAAAAAAAACATGTTAATAATCCACTAACTGTCTTATCAACTGATATCAACATGTTTGAAGACTTTTAGAGAAACGAAGAAGAGGAAGGAAGCAGAACAGCTGTTGATAGCAATATATTATTTGGTGGAGGTTGTGCCCCCGACCTTAATCCAACTGTAAAATGTCAAATGCACATGGAATCCACCACACTCAAACTGAACAGAGATATAGCCCAGTCACACCAGCATTTAAAATGGCAGCATTTTCTGCTGAAATGAGTTTGCAGCAATCAATGGATTTGCTAGCGGGGGAAAGATAAATCAGTGCAAAAATTGTTATAGCAAATAGGAAGTAGTCTTGACAGTACTGGCCTTTAAGGGAATGGAGAACCAGAGAGTCCAAAATGAAGGAAGATGTCATAGATTATTACCTGTGTTGCAAAGCTGTGAAAACACAGTATGATCATTTGCTAACCCTCTTTGACATATGCTCTATTGAAAACAGTACAAATACAATATATTTAATGTTTTACCTCATCAACGTCATTGATTACTGTAAATATATGATTATTCTGAATTTGTTGTCAGAAACACATGTTAAAGAAGCTGGGACAGGAGCAACAAAAGACTGGGAAAGTTGTGGAATGCTCCAAAAACACCTGTGTGGATCATTCCACAGGTAAACAGGTTGATTGGTAACAGGTGATAGTATCATGGTTGGCTAAGAAAGGAGCATCCTGGAAAGGCTCAGCCATTCACAAGCAAGGATGGAGGGAGGTTCATCACTTTGTGAAACATGATTGTACAAAGTACATTGCTACATTGGCTTGGGAACATTTTGTAAAACTGTTACCAGTTACCACACAGTTAGTTTGCAAATGAGTGTGTTCTGTTTTAATTTACATTAATTATTCATATCACAGTATAGTGTGAAAACTCCTGCAGCCCTAGACAGGAGCTGATGGTACAATACAACACAATACATCTTTTGAATAAACCCTGAGAACTTATTGCCCTGTTAACAACCAAGCATGCTGGCTGACAGCTAAGAGAGCTTTTCTGCCCTCTTCAATAACCCTTGAACTAATGAAATGAGCTGAAGTGAACATGATGCAGGGTGGGGGTGGGGGTAAATGGCCCAGTACAGAAAACAGGAAGAAGCATGTTCCTGGCTGGCTAGCATGCTAGCAGTTAGCTCCTCAGCTACAGTGGTCCACCTACTGGCCCTTTGAGAAGTCTCCACAACACCAAAGACCTCTAGCGCCTCATATTTCATGAAGAGAAGTGCAGATGAACTTCAGGCCTTAATTATAGCGAATAATTATTAATCAGGATTTATTTTTTACATATAGTAGTTCTACATTTGCATTTCAGTTTCTGTAGAGGAACTTGTGAGCCATGTGATAGAAGCCAAGTTTGGGTTGTTTAGTTTGTAATGTTATCATAACCGGAGGGCTGAAGCACAATACAGATAAAAAAAAGGCACTGTGTAAAAATGATTTATTCAACTATTCTGCTGTCCGGGGACTGAAACTTGATTGAACTAACATAACAAGATGTCTTAATGCAGACAAATAGTACTGTTTTGCAAAGCTTATTAAATAAACAAATTAATGTCTCTCTGATGGAGATTCGATGCAACACTGCTCAGCAGTTGGTCAAATACAGTTTGCCTCTGGTATTTTTTTGCATTTCCATCAGTATGAGTCATTATGTTACACACATTAGTGGCGAATGTTGAATCTGTGGAGGAAAGCAACAGCTGTCGATGGACGGACAGCTGGAACGTGACTGCAGGTATAAAGCAAATCTGTGTTGTGTGTAAGATCTCAGAAGAATGTGTGATGCCTCGTGCATGTCAGATTACATTTATATGAGGATTTGAGGCGCACGCCAATGTGCACACATACACATACCAGCAGAGCAGGAAAATCTCAGGAGACAAACCTGAGCAGCTTTTCAGAAGACACACACAAGGACACTCTGTTGATTTAAAATGCGAACAGCGTGTGGTCTGAATGCCTCATATGCAACAAGGTCATCTGTGTGAAAGCCTCATTGGGTGCACTTGAGTTCAAACAGGTAGCATTGCAATTTGCTATTCTTATTTAAGATGGCAGAATGTAAGACTGAATTTAGATTGCACAATCAATCCACTGCTCCACTGCCTCTTTAATTTAATCAAAGCTTTTATTCTGACGTGGAACTGAATATTCCCTGAGTGGAACGCACCATGGATGAAATAGCTGAACATTTATGCTAGTGTCAGTATTTTCCCCGGCACCTCACTGCTTTCTGAAGCACCGTCACCTGGGGGAGAGGACTAATTTTCATTAGTCATCCCTCTTTTTACATAGCAGGCTCATCTGTGATAAAAGAAACAAGCACAAAGAGAGGAAGATGAGTGAGATTGGAACAGCAGGAGCACCTGTTTGTTGTTTGGATACTGAATGTGGGTCAAACTCGTGGAGGCCAGACACTTTACCTGCCATGTCAACAAAATGCCCCTCCGCCTGCCAGGCGAAAGTAATTGATTTTGTAGCTTTTACATCTGGCTGTGTGCGCTTGTGCGTGTGTGAATTCCTCACACAAAGACATGTTCACACAAAGACATGTTTGTGTTGTTGTGTTGTGTTGACATGTTTTTGTGTTTGTGCATCTGCTCATCATCATCAGCCTGACCGCAAGAGATTTTAATCAGTCCGCTGCTCACCTGCACACATCCTCCCTTTTCCCCCTCTTCTTCTCTCTGCGTCATTCACAGCTTTGATGTCATTTATGGCCTTTCTCTTCCATCTCTGGTAATTCACAAATGTCTTTTGTCATAAAGGGCAAGTGTTTTCAAAATTAAGATACCACACTACCTATACTAGGTAACAACAAACCATCTTTAAGTGAGTAACATGACCTCCATTATTTTGTAACACCACTTTGTGCCCCAAGATATAATAAAAAAAATGTTTTGGGATGAGCACTTAAAATAATGTTATAATTCATAAATAAGCCTGAGTCAGGCAAAGATTCGCTCCATGGACCAGAAGAAAAACAGTAATAATACAGTCCAGGCTGAGCAGGATTATTCAGGGCAAATTGCAGACAAAGTGTTTATTGTTTTTGCCCAGGTGGCTGTTCTTCTTGATACTTTCCACATGAGAAGCAGCATAGATCAACTGATGAACACCCTGTGCCAGTGCCACGTGAGAGCAGCGCTCACGTGTTTGTTTTGTGTCTGTGCGTGGGCATGAAAATGTATAGATGTTTGTGTGAATTTATACAATAGACATTTAAGGATATTCAGAGTTTCCCATACATTAATTTATTTGTGGCTGGCTCGCCACATATTGATTTATTGATTGCTTATGATTTTTGGAGCTGTGCACCCTGCTCTCTCTGTCTCTCACACACAAAGACACGACAGTGTTTAGACTTGGCTTTGGCGGGCCCCCAAGGTACGTTAAATGCCGCCAAAATATATTTGCATTTTTCATTTAAATTTTTTAATTCATCCGAGACAACAACACCATCCAGGATCGATTAACTAGTAGACAATCTCCCCTCCTGTCTACTTGTTGTCACACATACTCTGATTGATTCAGTATGTCAGGAAGTATTGATCAGCTCAGGACATGTATTACAAGTGATTTGTCAAACTTCATACAGATGCTTCATATCTGTCTTACACAGTGGAGCAATTAGCAGCTAAAGAGCCAGATGTTTTCCACAGGAGTTGGTGAAGACCGAAACACAGCTGGAGAGATACTGAATATTGAATTTACTGTACATTTGCCAGATGGACAGAAACACGACTCCAAATGAATACTAATGTTGCTCTGTGTCTGGCAATGGTTTGCTAATAAGGTCTCTCAAACATTATGATTATATGTTCTGCTGCACCTAAGTGGCCAGCGAATATATAATGCACCTTTAAAATAACTTTAAAAATTGTCCAAATACTGCCAATCTTTTGCATTTTCTTGTCACCTGTGTGCTCCATGACACTGTACAATATTTTCAAACGGCTTCTCAAGGTTAACAAATATTCAAGCAATTCTTGCATTGAGCATGTATGTGTCCATACTGTGTATGTAAGCATTCTGCAAACACTTATTCATAACACTACTTTCTTACAAGTTCTTACAACTTATAGCACGTGTCAAAACAATTTCTACGACTGGTCATTGACGACATGCCCACCTCAGAGAATCTAAGTTGCCTCTCAAAGTCAGCTGTGATAAATGAGAATTTGCTATGGGGGAGTGGGTTTCTGCTCTAGGTAAGTAATTATTGCCTGTATGGAGAGTTGAAGGTTGGGTTACTGAAAAAATCCTCATTCTGTTGCCACTGACGGCTGCTTTTCCGACTAAAGATGGTTCGTGAATGTGAATTTAGAAAACAAAGGCTTTCTTTGTACACAGTTCAGCAATCCCAATGCTTCACCTTTTGCAGCGATTCTCAAACTTGTCACTGAAAGGTCTGCATCTGATTTTTATTCAGGGTCTGAGGTCCACAGCAATTGGTGGTAACAAAGTAATATTTGATAAATTAAGTAACATAACATATCTTGTGATTGGGCCAGCACAAAACCGAGGCAGACAAGTCTCAGACATTTAGTCTGTATTTATTTCTGACTCAGAAATATTCTTACAACTACATCTACACTAGCTGTAGACATTGTGTACTAGACAAAGGGAGACTCATTCTGCTTCTGTGATTACTGAGCTGATAGTAAATTCTCTGATGTAACATTTAATGTGTGAACTCTGCACCAACAACACGCAACACAGTTAGTGTTGCCATGACAACAATGTCAACGTAAAGGAAATAAGCCACATTAAAACCACATTCATCTGAGGACAGAATTGCTGTGAATTATCTCCAGCTACACTGTATATTCAGTGTCATTACAAATTATTGATAGAAAATTAATTTCAATATAGAAAACATTACAATTCATGAAATATTGTAGCCTATTTATAGCACGAGGTATGACAGGGGTCCTCAACCACATTTGTCTGAGGGCCAAGTTCTGTTCTTTTTAAAAAATATATTATTATTAATTTGTTTTGACCTAATTATCCTATTATTGTTTACTATTTTCACTTTCTTACAAAGTTAATGCTATTTTTATCAATCTATGTGCCAAGGGTCGGCAGGCTGATGGACCATCACTCTCAGGACAGATTTCAATCTCCTCCGTTGGTGAGTTAGATGGGTGCATATTCTGAATTCCTTTGTATTCTTTGGGTTGGATGTGACCCGCAGGACACCAGTTAATGATATGGCTTGGACTTGTCTTTCGAGATCCAGACTTTGAGAAGCCTGACCTAGAGTATAAAAACACTACACTGCCTTGGCACTCATTGTTAATAAGTCAGTTTTATTTATATAGTTTGCCTCAAGGGGCTTTACAATCTGTACAGGATACGACACCCTCTGTCCTCAGTCCCTCGATTCAGATAAGGAAAAACTGCCCCCAAAAATGGAAGAAACCTCAGGAAGAGCAACAGAATAGGGATCACTCTCCCAGGGTGGACAGACATGCAATAGGTGTCATCTGTACACATAGATGAGCAAAAACTCACAATATAACAAAAACTGATCACAAAAATACAGTTATATGTAGATTGTAAAATATAAGTAAAGAATATGGATCCAGGAGGACGTTGAGTTGCTTGCGGTGTCTCCAGTTAGGTACAGCCTGAGCCACATGACCTCCTCTCAACCATGGACACCTGAAAGAAGGACAGGACACACAAATACTGGAGAGGCAACACAGCACTCAGATAGGAGAGACATGATCAGCTAAGATTGGTGCTTTTCCATGTACATGCATGCATAGTGTATGGTATTTATGCAGTAGATTATTCTTTATGTAGCAGTTTGTGAAAATAGTTCTTCTTGTGCATCTCTACCAAGTTAATTACTGGATTAATGCAGAAACATTATTTTGGTGGAAAGAAAACGGCTAAAATCTTCTATTGATGAAGAGTTTGGCTGACACAAATATTGCATTATTTCATGGCTTATTTAATCTTCTGGTTAAAGTGCAGAGTCAACATCATCACGGGCCTCCCTGTCAACCCATCACTAACACTGTCATATCTTCCATGCTGACGTCGAGTACATATAAGGAACTTGTAATTAAAATGCCTCCCTGTCAGTGATGTCAGTCTGAGAACAGCATGTGCATCAGCTAAGGAGGCTTTGACTATTTGACTTCTCTGTCATAAATGCCAGTGAGTCACCACCACTGCTTTGGCAGAGACACAGAGTGTGGATGCGCTGGCCATCTGGGCCAAGGAATGAGGACAGAGCTGTGGACACACAGACTGGCTGCAGGGCATGCAGTCATTTGATGGTGGTTTATAACGATGCTCCTAACAATAACGACTGGGCTTGTGGAGAAGTTGCACTGTACTTGTTGCCATGGCAATGCTGGGTGTTTGCACCAAGCATCTGGTGGAATGATAACTGTTTCATGGATTAACCGATAATCACTCTGTCTAAACAGGAATAAAACTTTATGTAGTCATGCTAGCAGCCCCATGAGGCTGTGATGCTCAGTACATACCAGAGAATAAAGCGTCTGGACTGACAGTGTCAGTAGTGTAACAGGGTTATTACATAAAAGGGAATCATCAAGTGTACAATGTCCATTTTTGGGCATGTCGGACACAGCTCTACAGTGGACAGCTTGGCTCAACTTCAATCCAAAATAAAAGTCTGAGATGTGCTTGACTCAGCTGTTTCTGAGCTGAAATATAATACCCACATGAACTTGCATGTTAGCAACCATTGTAGATTAATATACTGAGGTAACATTTAGCATGTTTGTGTCCTAACATTAGCACGTAACCATGCATATTTAACATGCTCACATTTAGGACATTATTGTGTCTTGTTAATGTGTACTATAGAATATAAGTGTGTTGGAATGGTGTTGTTAGCATATTAGCATTCTACTTTTGCAGTACAGTTGATGCTGCTTGGATTTTTTAGAGATGTTCCGTCATGAAGCATGGTATACTCGTGCACCTTTACTCTTCTCAGTACTACACTCAACATTCTTAGACTTCAAAGTGTCATCACTTTTATTTGTAGATATGTGTGAATGAATGCCTCCCCTATGTTACCTAAATCAAACTTGAATATTGCCAGCTCGGGAAGCCTGCTGGGAACATGGACCAAAAAAAATTCAAAAAATATGAATTGAAACTGCCAGAGACATAGTACAGTGTTTGTTTTAGCCACTTTCTTTTGGGTTTATTGGATATCAGAGCCTTGGTATTTATTTCACCGATGAATAGTAGACTCTTTGTCTTTTTACTTGCCCTACTCCATATGGAGTGAGACGTCCAGGGTCAACTTCAGAACATTGCTGCTTGAACTGATGGGACTTCAGTGCCTTCAGTAGGGCAGCTGTTCACTGTCATAGGGCATGAACCCAAAACTTCTGTTTGACAGTCTCCATCTGTTTATTACGCTGTCCTGCAGGTCATGGTGAAGAATTTCTAGAGTTTAATGTAATGTGAATTGATCAAAAAGCAGATCGCTGATGAATCTCCTAAAAAAAAAAAAAGGTCACCTTGCTGGGACCTTTGTACCTGCACCCTTTTAGATACAGTGTCTCGCCCTTATAATGTATGCAGTGGCATGATCTGAGTGGCTGTTAATCATCTCTAGAGCTCCTCTGCCGCTAGCCTGTTGCATGTACGATAGCCCACTGACCTACTTTTGTGTTTTGCTGTTTGAGTCTTATGTCAGAGTGGGCTGACATATCAGGGTTTCATTATTGCAACCTTTCCTCTGGTTTTCTTTTCAGACTCATTGGTATTTTCATCAACTAGCTTCCATAAGAGAAAAGATATGTATGTGCATGCCTTTGTTTGTATGGATTATGTGTGCCGGACTATGCCTATATATATATATGAACAAGAGAGATGGGAAGTCACAGTATTATCAAATCAGCACGGGCCCACTGAAGTCGTTTTGTAAGCTGCCCGTTCTTTAGCATTACGCACACCTGCCGGCCAGCTCTTCCTATGAACCCCCATAAATGCCACCTGATGATCTTGCCAGAAGCAATCTGTGTATTCCCCGTAAGTATCAGACATCATATCACCAACAAATACCACAAAATGAGGTCAGCATTTATGTCTCATCCGGTAACAGGCACATAAAGCACTGAGGAGCATTACGCCCATGGAGCAAAATCACCTGACACATGCGTCATTTCACAGCACCCACACTTTGGATTAACTTGATGTATGACCATAAATATATGTGACAGGTCTCACTCTTTTAAAAGGACTTTCTATTTAGTCTGAAAGGCATCTTTACACTTTTTAACATTTGGGTCATTCACACCTTGATGTCTCCTTGACGCCAAGATCACTTGACTCCTGCTTTGAGACATTTTCCAGACCAGACATGTCTCCCAGCAAAGTCCCTGTAGTGTGTCTTATAATCAAAGATATTGACTTTACGGGAGAGGAGATGGCCCAAATTGACTGCTGTATCCTCATTTGATTTGTTGGTGATAGATTTTTTTATTTTTTTTACCTGATCAATCTCCAGTAAGGCCAATGGGGGCTTAATTTTCTGCTCAGTCACGTCCACTCTCAGAGGAAGAAGAACTAGGTCAACTAATCAATTATAATCAGTGATGTGAAGCCTTCGAAGTCAAGCTTTTTTATTGCATCTACACAGTGAGAAGACATGTTGCACTCTGCACAACAGCTTATAAATCACTGTGAAACCTCAGAGGGACACTGTTTACCTTTGTTACCTGAATGTTTTTACTCTTCAAGAAAATTCATTTTATTTTCCATTATGTTATATATATATATATATATATATATATATATATATATATATATATATATATATATATATATATATATATTCATTAATTCAAATATTCATTTATATATATATACAAATATTCATATTCATTTCCTGTAAAATACAGGAAGGGATGTTGAAAATTGCACAGCATTGTGTTTAAGGACTGAAACGAGAGTGAAGCTGATAAACTTTAATAAAGAACAAAATCAAGCACTTAACGAATGTCTTATTCAATTTATTTTGAGAATTCCCCTCTTTTGTACACAAGGTAAGTAAAAAGATTGAACTCCACTACATTTGGGACAAGTTCAGTCAAACTCACCCCATCTTAAGAATAGTTGCCACCTCAGATTTTAAATCAGATTCTGCAGCTGAATACAAGATTAGATGTTAGCATGGACATTTCTCCCCCTGGACTTTGAAGTGGGGCGACACAGAGACCTAATTTCTGCTAGATAGAGCCATATATTATGTGGGTCAGTCTCCCGGCCAGTGTTCACAGTTTGCATCCTCCCAGAAGGCACTGTGATTCCATATCTTGTGAATAAATGACTGTATTATGTCTAGCTGTAGCACTTGAGACAGTCTGTTCATATATCTCACTGTCTGCTCATTTTGACATGCTGTGTTCCCTGTGGTTTGTGACGCACCTTCCAAATCCATCTTATGTATTCAGCTGATCCCATATAGTTTATCTTGTGTCGTTCACCTGAATAAAACCTGAACAAACAGTGCATATGATTACAATGAGCTTACATGTCTCAAGGGTTGTTGTTGTCCTTCCTGTTCCTGTACTTTGACTGTACGTGTATGCAGTCCCTCGGAGGCTTTTGCTAACACATTATTTCACAGTGGTTTCGTTTCATACTGTGTTTAATATTTGGAAACCTCATTTACACTTTCAGCTATAGTCTGAAAATCTCCATGTTACATAATGTACTTATACTGGAAAAAGAGTACTATTTCTATTATTTCCTTAGTAAGAAGCTCAGTTAGCACAGCTGAAAGTGACTGACAAACTAGGCGTCTAAATACTCAAAAAGTGGAAAATAATGCATACAAGAAAAATTTAAGATTAGAATTTACTAAAAAAAACAGTAAAATAATACAATAAACCTCATATTATTCTGCTAGGGAGAGCTTTTGGCTGTTTTTTTACAGTGTTATCTATCTGCTTATCCCCACATATGAGTTCCTGTTGCTGATTTTAATTTTGTTTTGACTTGTCGACTGCTCTGAACATAATGAGGGTGAATGAATCTTCTAATTCACAAAGTCGGTGTAAACAAGTCTATATTAAAGTACAGATAATATATTTATTTTAGTTATCAAGGTTTGCTGACCCACCTGTGTCTTTTGAGGGAATAATACACTTGTTTGGTTTTTCGCGAAGACCTGGATGACAAGATCCATACCACTCTTATGTCTGTGTGTTGAGTGTAAGGCTACAATCAGCAGCCAGTTATCTTAGCTTAGCATAAAGACTGGAAATGGGAAAACAAATCCACTAAACCTCAAGGATCACATGTCAGATCCTTGTTTAATCTGTACAAACACTGACACTTATCATACTTCCTTTCCACCAAAAATGGAATGGGTTCTGTTCTGGTTCTGGCACCTAATTTTGAACCATTTAAAGCATTTTGTCTAAAAATAAATTGGTTCAGAACCCCAAAAGATGGTTCCCAGCTGGAACCAAAACAACATGATGACAATACTGGGTGAGTCATATTCTACAGTTTGGAAAGAGAAAATGAAAGAGGCTGTCCATCTTGCACGATGTCTTCTTATTTTTAATAGATGGTCCATGCCTGTTTTTTGGATAAAAAAAATATCTGTAATAACAACAACAAAAGCTTACTGTTAATCAGTGCGATCTGCCGCCTTGCCACTATTTTATTATATTTATAGTGTGCATCGTGCAACACTCTCTGTTGATAACGTACTCTTGATTACAAACGCAGACTGGCTCTTTCTTGTCTCGAGCTTCCAACTCCATCCTCTCCATCACACAGAATCTTTCTGGGGTTGCACATATATCGTTTCATCTTTTGTTCCTCTCCGTAATGTTCAGTAACAGATTTCAGGAAATTCTACTGCTGCTTCTTGGATAAGAGCATCAAATCCGTGTATATAATCACAAACATGGTCCAGACTATTAGGCTATTATGTATACTTAAACTAATGAGCCACAGAAATGATGTTGACAGTCTGTGGTCCAATTTCAAGCTGTGCCATTTTGGCTGATATTTTATCTGTTGGTGATTCACAAAATGACCCTCTGCTGTCATCATAATCTTCCTTCCTGTTTATAAGTTACAGCTGTTCTGACACTGAGAGGTGGAAAACAGGGCAATCTCTGAAGAACACAGATGGTGGTGGTGCGTGTGAGTGCATTTTAATTTGTTTCTGGTTATGCATATGGAGAACATTGGGTGTGAAATGGCGATGAAAGCCTGCAATGGAAAGAGAAACAAGAAGATATTCTTTAACAGTAGCAACTGCACATTTGCACACAGTATATATTCTCTTTTCTGTTCTGTTTCTTCGTGTAAATGTTTGAGTGTTTTATTTTATTATCAGTACCATTTAAAATGGTTCTGAACTGATACAGATGTGTGTACGGACATGATCACCGGTCACCGAAAATATAAATTTTCCCACATTCAAGACGTTTTACTTGAGAGCTCCCCTGTAGCAACTTTTTACTGCCTGGATCCTTGAAGCCACAGGATTCACCGGCACAGGAGAGCTTTTTATGCGTAAGCAGCAGTGCTCATTGTTTCTCATTGCTGAGGCTCACCTTGAAATTGGCCATTGTTGGCAGACTGTTGAGTTGTCAGGAAATAATCAGAGTTCAGCAGCCTTTGTGGCAGTCTCCTGAATGAAACAGTTTCATGCATATTCACAGTGAGACCGTGATAGACATGAAACTCTTAAGTTAAACCTAAAATGCAGCGACATATTAAAAAACATACTCAGTGTGAGGGGCTTAGTTTTTTTTATTGTATTTTTTTTTTTGACATTTTTTAAATTAATTCTGGATTCTAAATTTGTTAAGATATGAAAAGGCCTTTAGAAAAGATCCATAATATTCAACCAGTACAGAGACAGGTCTGGACCAGGGTGTGTTTAGCCTAGCTTAGCAGAAAGACAGGAAGCTAAAGTGGCTATGCCTTTTCAGCAAGCAAGCTACAGCACCTGAATCCTTAAACAATATCAATGTTTTTATTTTATCCTCCCCAGCGCTACAAATATTTTTCCTTGTACCTCCTTGCGTGACTGGGGGAAAATGCACATTTTTTTTCACACCAGTTGTTTGTAGATTGGAGCCAATGCAAGGAGCAAACACCTCGGAGGGAGTGAGCGCTTTCAGAAAAACAAATAGCTAATTTCTTATTAAATGCAGATCTTCCTCACAAGTTGCATCATGACACAAGCTCTGTGTGCAGAACATGGGTGCAAGACAGCCACCCCAGCCAGCATTAGTGACATGTGCATATTAATTACTGTTTCCCCTAATAAAGCATAATATAGGTGACAGTGGCAGCAGCAGCCAGAATAATTTCAGTAACTTGGCATGGCAGCCCTTGTTAGATTTAAGAAGAAGGCACAGTGCCACATCTCATTGGCCACAGTTGTCATTTAGTGATAATCACCAACGATTCAATTAAAGTCACTTGTGGTCTACGACCAATGATGTCTGCGATTGAACAGTATGAAAAGGTGCACTTCAAACTACCATCAAAAGTAAAGTGTCACATCACAGTCATGGAAGTAAGTTCTATTTTTACTTTGTTTTATCCTTGACATTTGCGACAATAATGTATTTTTGATGCAGTGTAGGACTTTTGATAAGTCAAATAAATCAAAATATAAACTGCCTTTTTAGCTTTTTCATGTGCTGCAGGGACTCCATGAGAAAGTTTTTCTTATTTTCTAAGTCCCTAACTCGTTCTAAGTCCCTAACTCGTTTCCCAGCAATGTGAGTTGTTCTGTTGTTTCAGCAGTCCGGGCCTCCGGACTTTCCTGGCGCTCTGTTAGCCTCTGGTTCACTATGTCTGGCTGCATTTTTAGTATTCTCCCATGCCAGCAGCCTCTCTCCCAAGCAGCAGCTTTTTAGCTCTATCTGGGGCCACACCAAGCTGGGAGCGATTTTTCACAGCAAAAGAGCATCATTACTGCACACCTATCATACTCCTCCACCATCTAAACGAGGGCAGAATGAACAGGCTCTGTGTGATGTATTGCTCCTCTGTTTGGTCGTGGGTCTTTTCGTCCCTTGGACTGTATGGACAAGGACACTTTGCATCATTCGGCACCAGAGGTTGCTCACTGTATGCAGCTTGAACAGTACCATTGGTATGCTGTATTCTTTGACCAACAAAACATCCGGCAATCACATTCTTGGTGGAAACGCTCTGAAAAAGGGCAAGAATAGTTCAAAGACATATTCATAGCCTGGCCATCCACACGGATACCTCCAGCCCTTTGGCCCAGAGTCTGGGAGTAACAGCTCCTCTAACAATCAACTCAGAGCTAATATTTTTTGCCACCTGCAGCACAATACTGAATCTACCTTTTGAGTCATTTGATGATAAATGCTGCATGGACACCCTCATTAAAAAGACATAGCTTTGTAGCTAACTTTTAAACCACCTTCCCCTCATTTGCTATTTCCAAATACCGCACACAAGATACAACATGTGTATATGACTGCTTTGCAGCTATTGGACGGTACCTTTCAACTAGGCTAGCTGTTTCCTGCGCTTCCAGTTGGCTTCCTTAAAATGTCTTTATACTTATTTTTAATTAAAAAATATACAAATACAGACAGGAAAGAGAGAGGGGAGAGTGTAGAACAAACAGTAACTCAAACAGAGAAGTGAGCGATGTGTACAGATGTACGAAGGTTTGTCATTGTTCAGCTTTGTATTGGACAGACTGCCCACTCTCTGTGGGTCTGTGGGTGGCAGAGAGAGAGAGAGAGAGGGCTGAGTAGCACTCAGGAAGATACTGGCCTACATTTTGTCTAGTGGAGCACTGTGTCAGTTAGACACACACATACAGGTAAAAATTTAGTTGTTTCAGGCCACATGCACATATTAATGTATATACAGTATACTGTCACACTTTGTTAATTACACATTGACTATGTTCACATCCACACTAATTTTCTGTGATTATTCCAAATACAACAATATTCTGAATGATTCTGATTTGGGTCATGTAAACAGCATATTCTGTTTAGGTTTTCCAAAATAGGCCTCATTATGAATGTAACATTCTCCGATTAAGACGTGGGATGTGCCCATATTATTCAGGTTTTAGGAGCATGCATTGGACATGTATATATGTGTCTCAATTGGAATTTTTACCACAGTTTGCACCACACATCCTCTTTGTCTGTTTACAGTCAGCTCTGTGTGTTGTAAACAAGCTAACGAGCACGGACGGCTGGGGTAGAGATGCATTTCTGGTTGGATGGAGAATCACAGCTACTTTTAAACAATATGAAAGACTTGGGTATCAACAGGTTTTTGGATAACACCGACCTTTTAAGGTACCTCATTATATTAGTATGATTATAGTAGTATGCACGGCTGCATGGAAACAGAAATATTATTGAAATATTCATTTCCATTAGCAATATAAAGATTTTAGCAGGAATATTGTCTTTTTTGGAATAAGGGCAAAAACTGAATATTTCTGAATGTAGATGTAGTCACTGTCACACGGATCGTGTAGAGCTCCTGCCAGGTAAATGTCTTTCAGAAGCAGAGATGGCAATATATTTTGGATTTGACATGGTCGGAATGTTCAAACTAGACTGACTGTCAGCAAAGTCTGTGGAATTTCAATTAGCTTACTCTTTCTGCCAAAGCAGTTTTCCACAAAAGTGAGCAGTTTGAGATTTTTAATGCTGTGTCATTGTACATTATCATGTGTTTTTCTAAATCAAAAACTGTCGGTGTAAACACTGAGTGAAGGGGAGAGTGAAATTAGCTGCCATTGCTTTATTATACGAGTACAAGCATATGTCAGCAGCAGGATCTCTCTGTTTTTGTAATGCATTCGGCTGTTTGTCTGACCGCACAGCAGGAAAAACAAATCCCACACTGCCAAAATATTGAATGTGTGGGTGTCAGAACGAATGCCTTCAAAATGGATTTGGAGACTCAAATCTTGAGGTAACGTAAACCTGCCCTAAAAATGTGTACAGGCCTGTTTTTCTCTGAGTGTGGCTAAGATGGCAATGAGCCGGAGCTCTTCTAAATGCCCCTCCATCACCACACAAGTCAAATTAAAAAAATTAAGGAACTGTAACAAATTTGAGTTCTGCTATAAGTGAAAATAAGTTGCTATCATCATAACTGTTATTGTACAAAATTCAATTTTCCAAAATGGGACAGTATTTTGTCCAAATTTGACTTTTTTTTTTAAATGCCTTGATTAGATTGTGTCACATCTGTTTTGTACAAAATTCAATTTTCCAAAATGGGACAGTATTTTGTCCAAATTTGACTTTTTTTTTTAAATGCCTTGATTAGATTGTGTCACATCTGTTTTGCTATTTCCAAATACCGCACACAAGATACAAAACTCCAAAACCCGCTGTTATCATTAATATAAAATGCTGCATGTCGAGTAGATAAACCACATTCAGGGGTGTCAAATTGTCAGACTGGAAAGTCACAGCCAGCAAGAAAGCAATGGTTTAAGGCATGTAGTTTCTGCACTGCAAGATGAAGAAAGTTGAAGAAAGTTAAGGCTGTCTGCTAGCACTAGCACTAGCAAGGTCTAAAAGTAAAGTGTTAAAAGCAGGACTGAGCAGGTATTGGAAATAACATACAATAGTATATATATGGTGAAATGTATTTCCAACTTCACATTGCTAAAGGCACTAAGCACATGATTGTCTCAGAGTGTGTCTCACAGTGGAAAACCAGGTCACTAGGTCACCTGTTTAAACACTGTTTCTGACTTGTCGTCATATGCACATGCGTAGGCTCCTTCACGGGTCCATCTATTCCCTTTGTGTGCATGTCTGTGGGAGTATCATCATGTGATGTTTCTGCTGGCTTTGAATGTGGTGTTCATTTAGTGACTCATCTGTGATTAGCAGTCACAGCAGCAATGCATTCTGCAGAGCATTTGTCTGCCTGTCGCTTCGCCGTCGATCCATAGGAAACAGAGCAGAAACTCTGGGTCTTACTGGGCTCTAGATTGCGCTGTTTGTGTTTCTTGGGCGAGACATCAATGCTGCTGCTGTATCAAATCTATTCTAGCCTGCTGTTTTTGCTGCTCGCCCTGAAGGTAAATGTGCTCAAAGTGTTTGTCGATGAATCCAGGCAGAGGGATTTTAGGAATCACAGCGCACTAATAGGCTACATAGCCCAGGGTTATTATGTCCAACCTAATATAATTTCATCAATGTAGGAGCTGTAATACAAGGCCAGGCACTGGAACTTCAAATCATAAAAAGCCACTTTGTTAATGGTGGAGTCTGTTTTTGCAGTATGGAATGAACAGCTGAAACAACTGAATGCCTAAATATCCATGCAATCACGGATAATTGTAAGAGTCTGTATTTGGGCTTACGCATGTGCACAATTTCATGATGACAAAAAACAAATGTATGACATGTTTGACTCTGCCCCCCCCCCCCCCCAAATAAAATCACTCTGCAGAGACACACTCTACTATCAGATAAGACTTAAAATTCATGAATCTCCCTCACCTATTGTCTACATTATAGAATCTGTTGTGCCAGAAAACATAATTGAAAATAATGTAAATGTTACATGAGACATGTGAACCAATGAAAGAAAAGGAGCAATATAATAAATATAAATATCACTATATTCCAGCAGACCTTGCAACAAGATACATTTTAGTTTCATGTGTAAATTGGGTTATTTAATGTCATCACATTCAGGGGTCAAGGCTGATTGATGTTGTTCTGTCTATGGACTATGGAGACTTAGCTGCCTGTTTTGGCAAATATGAGTGACAGAAATAGGTCATGTCTAGCTTGTAGCAGACAAACAAGAACACTGGCAGATGTTTGTATAACGAGAAATGCAAGTGCACTCCATAAACATACATTTATTTTCACCGCCTCATTCTAACCCATAAGTGACTAAAAGCATCACCTTTTTCATTAGGGCGGGAGTATTGTCGGCTCTCTCTCTCTCATGTGAGCTGCTGGACTACTAAAACAAGAACAGAGAGCGACTTCTGTGCATCCTTAGTTTCTATAAAACAATAACACCATAAAAAAGAATTAAGTTAGAATTTATTTAGGAAAGCTGAACACACAAAAGAAACACAGTCCTGAATTCAAAATGTTAGCGAAGTGGGAAGTTTGCTGTATTTGCGTCACAGGAAGCTCGTCTGTCGAAGGTCATTGAGTTTAAACATTCTTTCAAGAGAGCATTAAAAAAATTTGGCTTCATGTAAAGCTGCTTTCACATTTGAAAGAAACCTGTCGCCTTGAATCTTAAACAGCACAGCAGCAGCTTCCTAATCTGTCACAGGGATTTTCAGTGAGATATGGTACATTTACAGTGTTTATACACTTAATTGCAAACATCTGTTAGCCCTTTAAAATTAAAATTGCACATTCAACATACTGATACAGAACAGCCATTTACCAAAGCAACAAACTGTGTTTGCAATTGGTGGGTGAACATAGGTTACTACCTTTATCACATTTATCAAGTTAAACCAGACCAGTTCTCACTATACACCAGCATGAATCTCCAGCTATTTTCAGCATTGCATGTTATACACAGAGAGTGTTAGAAAAAAGAAATGTAACACAATTTCACAGCTGGTTCCTGGAAACAGAAGTATGGGTGTGTAATTTGATATTAAATACAGGGAAAGTATAGAAAGTGTTGAATTAGTAAACTAAATTCAGTACTTAGTGCTTGATAGCATAACCAAGAGTCTTTTCGTCAGTGGTGAGGTCAGCTGAACTTGCAGAAAATATACAAAGACTGAAGTTTCAAATGATAAATGAATATATATTTACTGTGATTTAAATAG
This sequence comes from Chelmon rostratus, assembly GCF_017976325.1. Lineage (NCBI taxonomy): Eukaryota > Metazoa > Chordata > Actinopteri > Chaetodontiformes > Chaetodontidae > Chelmon > Chelmon rostratus. Next base: position 15,945,072 of record NC_055661.1, read on the forward strand.
AGTAGTTCTCCCAGTATTTCTGTTTTCCCTATTATTTGTAGCAAATTACATTCATATTTTCCAGGTAACTTCCCAGCAAGTATTATTAGTAAAGTAGTGGCAAATAAACTGTCACCAAACCTTGTAATGGATACAGTATAAGCAATACACAGGGATAAACAGTTGACAAACCAGGATATTAGATAAAAAGGATATTTTAAAGGATGATACCATTGGATTTGCACATGTTAGTCCATAATCTAACATTTTGCCAACTGGAGCAACACACAAGTTTTTAGATTTGAGTTTTTCAGCAATAATTACCCTTTCCGGGGCACTGACATGTCTTTGAAATGCCCCACTTGCAACTGCTATCCAACACAAGCACTTTACAGTCAAAATTCATAATGCAGTGAAAGAAATGGAAACCAATTGCTGCCTCAAGAGTAGGAAATCAATCAAACCCTACAAATATACATTTGTAGTTAATGGGCCAGAATGAACAAAACTGTTGGTATGGTCCTTAAAAACAAAGAACAAATAATAAATGCAGCAAAATAAATCTAACCGGGTCTAGTCAACAAAACCATTGATGACAAAGCATGCGTTTTGAGGTTGGAAAGTGCAATCAGGAACTGAGAATGGAAGTTGTTTTTCAGTATTTGCTTCGATTTGATGGTTATTCATCTTGCCAACAATGTGTTCTAGAGGCTAAAGAGTGCTGTTCTGAAAGAGGCAGAAAAAGTATTGATCAGCTTCAGGGTGAATTCAAGGGAAGCGTATTGATTTGGAATAATTTTTATTCTCAAGTGTCTTCAGTAGCCTTTCCATTGACTCCACTGATTGTTCAGGGCATTCAGCTGCCTCACTCTCACTGTGTGTATGTGTGTGCATCACCTCAGACAATTTCCTGACTGATGAATATAGAGTGCTGACATTTCTCTGAATCAGTGTCAGTTCAGTAAGGACAGCAAGAAAACTCAAAAGTGGGTCAGCATCTGCAGTCACGTTCACTCCTTCTGAAACGTGTGTTTGGCCTCAGCTAAACTACAAATGCAGGGCACGAACAGCTGTCAGTGCCATCATTGTTACCGGTCATCTCTCCGACACCTCCTCCACCTTCTGATGTGATTTTTTATTTTTCTTTTGCTTGTCTTCCTACCTGCTGAAAGATGTGTTTGAAAGGAATTGTGTGTTGTGCCCTGTGCCCACGTGGCTCCGGAACAAACCCTGCCTGTTCTTCTACAAGCCACAGAGGTGAAATAAATGGCATCAGATCAGCCCTCACCTGGTGAGGTGTTGCAGGAAGATAGGGCGACGCAGGGTGAACTTGAGCCACTGATAGAAAACTCGAGGTGCTAGAAACAGAGTGCGGAAAGTGGAAAACGGTACGAGATGCTTTTTATTTAGAGGTTAACCAATCGACACATTTGCTGACCCTATATTCATTGCTGATAACATCTGCTAGTGATATGAATTCCTTGTAAATCATGAAAATTTGTTGTTTACACCACTTTTTTTAATGGATAGTGTTTTTTTTAGATTCTCCTCAAAACAAATACCAAATTTATTTAAATTAATTAATACAGAAGCAAATGAAAAGAAATGACTTGTAATGCATATTCATGCTGCCATTAGGGCCCTCACGACACAGCGGGGGCACCTGCAAAAAAATTTAACTTTTGCTGCACTACAACTTCATCTAGCAAGGATGGCCGATCAAATACAGGCAAGAACATGTTCCTGGTAGATCACTCTGTAATGTGAACAATATGTTCTATTGTTAAGCCTTCAAATGAATGGATCTCTCTCTCAAACTGAACCTCAAAGATTATAATTCTTCTTTTCATCATCTCGGTACCTGAAAAAGCACGCCCCCACTATGGCAGCTCCTTGCATTGCTGTAAGGCAGGGCTGTTTTCGGCCCGAATGCCAAAATTTATTATAAAATGACACAGATGAGCATCACATTTGTAGCAACAAGTATGAGCGGGCCCTTCAGTAGCCCCTGGACCAGCAGGGGGCAGAGTCTGTGACTACATGGGCAGTACAGTGGTCAAGAAAGGAAACTGCCATGAAGTCACAGTCCTCCCTCTCAAAAAGCAGGGCAAAAATGTCCCTTTAACTGTTATTGTAGATGCCATAGACTGTTTTTCAGTTCCAGCATCATTCCAGTACATATCAGTCATCTGGTATAGGAGAGTTACAGTTCCCATGGTAGATATAGACGGGTCCGCCACAGCTATAATACAACTGAAACACGTCTCCGTATCCGTGGTCCCTCCACCAGGTGCACAGCTGCCGGTTCCACCCACAGGCCAGGGAATAAAACAGTTCAGGATGCTCCATGCCAATCATGGTGAAGAAGTCCTGGTCACCCAGGTGGCCCCTGAAGCGATACTGGTCAGCTAGTTTGGCCACATTGCTCGGCTCCAACAGTTCGTTGTAGAGAGCTGAAGCCCTCATAGCACCCAGCTCCAATAACATCACGCCGCTGTTGAAGCCCGGGAGGCCATCAGGAGGAGGTTCACCTACCTTCGTCTGTGGGTTCTCTTTACGATACTGCCAGAAGGTGTGTCTGAGGAAAGAAGGCAAGAGGTTGTACACTTTTGGTTACGTAAAGGCAGAGGCAAACTAAACCTGTGCAGAGCTTTCTCATGGAGCTCAGCTGTGACATGTGAATTTGTGCCATTTAAAAATTGTAAACCATGTTGACAGTGCTAACGTCTGATGGAACAGAGAGCCAGAGAGTCCGAAATGGAAGAAGCCATCATGCCAACTGTTTCTCACCATCCTATTTGACATAACCCTGCTCTGTCAGAGAATATACTGCTCCAAAAGGCAGGGTTTGCTTTGAGTCGTGAGACAGGCGCTGAGGCACAAATATGTCTCTTGAATAAACTGTTTACTAATTGTGCTGTTGGAAATTGAGCTAGCTCGCTTGCTAGCTGTCAGGTTAGCTCACCAGCCATATGTTGTATATTGCCTTGGCCTTGCCGAGCTTCCAGCACCGCCTATTCTATAAGGACACGTGAATGAATTTTGCTTTGCCACTTTATGGTGTCACAGGGCACTAAGGCTGCTCTGATTGAAGTTATTTTTCTCTGTGGTTCACTGACAAACACCAAAGTTAAAAGGTAGCACGTGGCACAAATATTTCACAGAGAGACAAACTCATGTGGATAAAACATTAGGGGAAAGGAACATGCAGAAAAGTCAGGAACAAAGTGTGACACATGTGCCTGTAAACCACCATCACTTCTTGTGCTGGTGATTAAAAAGATTATCTCTCAGAGTATGCACTCCTTCCTCTCTGGAAGTCTGTCTGGAACTTGTACACCAGCGGTGAAATGTGCCACTCATATGTTTGGGCTGTTGGACATTGAGAAAAGTGAGGGTCAACTCTGTTTCGGTCCACGTTTGCTGAACAAACAGCACCGTGGCCAAAAACAGGAAGCGAGCTGGTCCAGGAGTGTCAGAGCATGTCGGAGTGCCAGAGGCTTGTGCCAACTCGGCACTCTGTTCTGCCAACACACCAACTCTGAAGCAGCTAAATGGCACACAGAGCTTCATTCAACAAGCATTTGTATGCACACAAGAAAGACCTTTTGTGGGCTTTATTATCATTATCTTACTGCATTTCCAAAGTTTACATTGGCAAGAAAGGTTTTAGTCAAGTGTAAAAGATAGCACTTACTTTGTGTTATGTAATGCAGAGTGTAATAAAGGGTCACTATTTTTGGCACATTAGACTAACATGCGTGCCACAACAGTCCTGTTGTATTTGTCAGTTTCATTAAGGGATGAGGGGAAATTACAGCCCTGACATGTAATATCTCAAAGGAGTAAAATGGAGCCAATTATTCTGCTATTAGTGATACCTGTATTCTTCCACATCTAACATACCAGATAGCAAAGAGATGATGTAATGGTATTAACAGGATATATGGAGTGTGTCTGCATAAAACATTTCTAAACTGGGACCAGATGTACAAAGTACACTGAGCTACAGGAGAGGAGCTTCACTTGTCAGAATACAGAGCGGTGTTAAATATTACGTAATAGCAATTATTTGAGCTGACCGTGATCATTTTGCATAATTGTTACAAACGTTTCCATTCACCAAACTGTTTCCATGTTGTATTCCAATGTTTCAGGCTTTACTGGTGCTCTTTTAATCACGCTATCTGGTCGCCCCCTTCTGCTGCTACGGTTTAATGGCACCTGAGTGGAGAATTAGCGCCACAAACCGTTTGTCTCGAAATGCTTAGCTTCTAATAATCGCATTGCGGTATTGTAAAGAAACGCATGTCTTTGTATTTTCTTATGGCGATTTTCAGTAAATTTGGTTAAAATTTGCGGTACATGTGGATGGAAAGCTGGCTTATAATAGAAATGGTGCAACAAACGAGTTATGTGTGCTTCCATCAGCTGGTTGAGGCAACTAAACTCAACCTGAAGGATCCAATGTCAGGAAAAATCATGAGAGGGGGAAGAAGGAGCTTGGCTGTCTGGACTGGACTACTGTTGGACAGGGTTTTTTGTTTCAGCTCATATGAGACCACATTCTTTCCATTGTCGTGGCTTTAAATAAACAGAGAAAGACAATTAAACTGTTAATTGCAATTATTTGCATGCCAATTAATTGTTCACTAAAATTTCATGATCGTGGCAGCCTGCAGAAGGAGAGTTGTGAGGATCCCAAAGAAGGAAGTGAGATTTGGGTAAAGGACAGTTCAGTTGACCTAAGTCTAGTCTTTCTGTCCTCCTGCAACCACAGATAGAGAATATCCTCTTTTAACCACATTGTGTATTTGCCTATTCAGCTGTTGAGTGCGTATGAATTATGTATCTTATCTCTCAGGAGGAACTGACAAAACCCAATTGGGACAAATAAGAAACAGGGAAAACACAGGTCCTGTCTACATCTGCCATTTTCTTACTACAGCACCTTCATGTTGGTGTGGTTTTTATACTTCTATCAAGTCTATGGAGACCACTAGTTTCTATGCTGTGGGTGTGCTATTGTTATTTTTGGGGGTGAAGTGTTCACTTCAAGAAAGTACAAAATGTCTGTCTCCATATACTGACAAACAGGCGTTGCAATGATGTTTCATGCCTACCAAACACGAGGATGAATGGGAACGAACCCTTTCTTCCAACCGCACACACTTCCCACAGAATTAAGATTATTCTTAGTGTTGACCAAGCCTGAGGAAACCTATTGTAGTTTAAATATTAATAGCAGTTACTTTATCAAAAAAACTACAAAACTACCCTTTTAAAATCCAGTATGTAGGATTTAGAGGGATCTATTGGCAGAAATACTATATTCATAGTTATGTTTTCATTAGTGCAACAATGACCTGAAAATAGGAATTGTTGTGTTTTTGTTACTCTTAATATCTACAGAGGGAGCAGGTCCACCATGTTGCACTGCCATGTTTCTTCGGTATCCCAGAGGGGACAAACCAAACACTGGCTCTAGAAAGGGCCTTTTCACAGCCATCACAGGGGAGGGTGAGGCAACTGGTCTTCAGCTGGTTGCGATCTGCAACCTCACCACTAGATGCCACTAAATCCTACACACTGGACCTTTAAGTCACAATAAATTGGTGAAATGTATAATCAGCTGAGCTCCGCCTGCTCTCTTGGTGCAGATAAACGCTTGTGGGAAAGTTGTGTGGAATAACTGCTTCGTATTGTGGTGGTTACCCCTCTTCCTCTCGGTGCAGTTTGATCAAATCTAGAGGGAGCAGCAGATTCTCTGAATCACACATTAGGATTATGTGCTGACCTATATTTAGCAGCTGTAGCTTGTCCACACAGTTTTACACAGTCTGTTGGTTTGGTATCTGGGGACTTGTGGCCCCTGTGGAGCACTTTTTTTAAGACATACACTGGGGTCTACGTGCCTTGAAACACATTCAGGGTAAGCAAAGTCAGTAAGGGAACCGCTGTTTTGACATAAAAATGTACTAAGTGGAAAATACTGCATTATCTCAAGTGTCATGACAGCCATAATATGTGACAGCACACTTGTTATGAGACATGACAGACAGTGAAGCTAGTGTTAACAGAGGCATATGCTACAGGTTTTTGTATTTAAGAATTAAGAGATGCGACACAATATCTAAAAAATAAACCTGTATAAAAACAAATGACATGGAACCAGTAGTGAAATGACACACAAACTTAAAATTGATGGCAATAAAATACATCTGCATAAAATCCGCATGAAAGTAGTTCCAGTCAACTTTTCATAGAAAAAAAACATCAGGAGCTATTGACAGAAGTACTGCATGCTTGACAATAACTATCTTAACTACAACCCTGTCACATATCAAATACCTCAGTGTTGTTTTCATCTTCGAGGCACAAAAACCCACCAAGACTTTGGCCAACATCACATAATGACTTCTTTTTTTCAAAAGCCTTAAACTGCACATCAATCACATTTTTCCGATGGAGATGCTGAGATTTGAGGCATGAGTATGGACTGCCACTTTGTTCTCTGTCACAATGACTTTTTTTTCTGTTCCTTTTGTACGAGTACAATCAAACCAGTCTCAGTCAAATTGAACATGTAACCTCTTAGCTTAGATCAGTCCTCCTGCAAGTGCCTCTTCTCCTGCTCTGCCAGCTCACAGCTCCATCATCTCCTGCCTCCGGTTCTCACTGCCAGCCTTTCAAGTGAACCGTCTCTCACTCACTCTCTCTCTCTCTCTCTCTCTCTCTCCCCTCTCAGTCGAGAAAGAATGAAACGCATTAGCAGGTGATGGGGACATTCTGTCCCGCTATCCCATCCAAATGGATCCGCCATTTTGTTCAGGACAAGAAACAGCCTGCTCTCTGGAAAGTGTGTAAAACCCTCTTGCTGACAGAGGGGGGTCTGGTTCTGGGGTACACAAATGAAACCCCTTGTCCTTTTCATCGCGGCGTACTTTGGCAACATGAAAAAGGTATATTAAGGAAAATTCCAGCATTGATGGAAAAGAGGAGCCTTCACACAAGAATGCATACTGTGCTGCAGGAGATTTAGTTTACAGTGCTACATAGCTCACTGTCATCCGCCTGTTCAAGACTCAGATACATGACAGACGCAAAATTAAACATTTAACATTCAACATTCAACATTTGATTCCAGAGAAAACTGGGGATACGTGGGATGTAGCACACAACGGAGACTAAGCAAAGCATAAAGAGAGTGACTTGCTTCCTGCTAATGCTAATGACTGTGACACTTATGTAAGTGGGTCTTGTCTCTTGGGTTTTGAAACATTACAAATGCAGCTGCAGGGAAAAGACACGAGGCATTTTTCCAATGATGAACTTTTCGGTGGCAGGATGTGCTCTGAATGCGGCTGGTGGGAGGATGCGTTCTCCTGCATAATGCTCTGTCCATTAGCACCAAAACAGAGTGGGAGCTGAGAGCCCTCTCCACTCAACACAGGAAAACACTCCAGTGGAGAGGATTCTCACCATGCCTCGCTAATACCAAGTTTCAAAATTAAAATATTACTAGGTCCATTGACCACTGGTAATGGCTAACAAGCCAGCTCACTGAGCTAACAAGCTGGAAGCAGATTAGTTCACTCAGGCTGAAAACACTTACTATACTTACAGTGTAACCATGCTGCTTTGTTTTGGGATGCAGTGTAGCAGCAGTGAAATTCCAGCGGACTCTCATGTTGCTCCGAATAAAAGACAACCCCTATTAAAAGCTGCGTTCCCCGGATACTGTTAGTCCCAGCATAACTCACTCATTACATCAAGTCTTTCTCTTGTGGAGAGAAATGTGAACTTGCATTAAAGCGTAACATGAATACCGCATTTGTCAGGCTCTCAGAGGCAGTCAAAAGGAATTTCTTTGTCTTTTATGTCTTTTTAAGCTCTCCATCATTATTTGTATTTTCATTTAACTTTTATTTTATCAGAAATATTCCTGCTGAGATTCTAATTCTCTGAAAAGGGAGTTCTGGCCAAGACAGAATCATAAAACATCATACCACGGCCGAACGACCAGTGCTGTGGATGCCCCGGGTGTGGCCATAATGCGCCCCCTACCACAAAGCCTACAACAAGGCCAGTTTGGCGTGCCCTGTCTTGAACTGGTTGTTGTGTCCTTAAAAAAAGTAGTAGATTTTCTCATTTAAAACTGACGCAGCAAATAAACATCCTGTTTCCCAGTGTCTCCATCATCACGTTGGATATCAGCACAAAATTTCTCCCACTCTGTAAACAGCTAAACCACTAGCTAACAATTTGTGTTATGTGATAAGCACAGGCAGCTAAACGCTGCACAGTGTACGTATACATGTGCTTTAAAGTTTACCAGGATATTGCGTTTTCAGCGGGCATCGCACCAAGACAATAGCCCGAAATGGAAAGAGAACAAGACAAAATTATGAGTAAATATCAGAAACCTTACTCACGTGATAAGATGAGCCCAATCTGTTTAATTTATCAGCATTTATCTAATGCAGCCCGTATTTCAGCGAGAGACCTTAATTTTTGAAACGGTTCAGCTCTTATTCCCACAGTCTTCTCATACTAAAATAGTGCAGCTAACCAAAGCAGGCTGGCAGGAGGCTGAGGTGACAAAATCCAAAATCTGTAAAGTTTATCCAGTTTATCTTTATGGATTATATTGATGCCGAATTGACACCACATTTTGTGGAAAAGTCAAATATTCAGGTTCCATCGTTTTTCAACACACTGACTTGTAAGTGTTGAATGTATACTGTTTTGTTGTTATTTCACCATTGCTTTTGGCCTCGGTGTCCTACATTTTGACTGTGATGCCCCAATAAATTTGTATTTATCAAAGGCCAAAGTGGCCTTCCCCTAAAAATGACTTAAAACCAGGCCTGCTGAAGGTTGCACGTAAAAAGAATATGCTGATTGATCGACTCGTGCTTCATGACCCTGCAGGCTCTGTACTCACAAAGACATCCCCACACAGGCTCATACACACCAGTACTGCTCTACAAAGACAGACAACCAGTTGTGACAGTTTGTGTGAAAGCTGTTCAGCCAGTGAGGCTGTGCCTGCTCAGCAGCACGATCTCCTTCTCTGTTGCAGTGTGTTTTAAATGAATGTGTCCGGACCCACAGGAACAAACATTAGCAGGGGCTTCCCAGAGTTAGTAACCCTCTGAGCCGGCACAGTGGCAGGGCAGAGATACAGATCTGTTTGGAGACGCTGGTGTCAGCTGGAGCCCGGCAGGAAAAACTGCATTTACAGTAATGCAGACTAAGCCTTGCAGTCTCACATGTATACAGAAGTACTTTCCAATGACACATATTTCACAACCTTTTTACACCCTGCCAACAATATCATCCAACAAATCAGGAAAAAAAAAATCACATATACATTGGTGACATTACTGGGATGTCCTGATCATCGTTTTTTGGGCTCTTATCCTGCTGATTCTGAGTCTGATCTGATACCTAAACTTACATAAATGTTGATTAAATATATATTTGACAAAATGAAAATAATAGCTGTAGGCTACTAAATTTGTTATTGTTGTATATTTTTCACAAGTTTCTTGATCCAAATACTGGAGGTTAAAATCTGGTTAAAAACTGTAAATTTGCTTATCCTAAATTACTGATATGACGTCAAACTAGAGAGAAAAGACATTAAGTGAAGCTTCTTCCCAGTCTTTGGGCTGCAGAGAGGACACAAACTTGACAATAGACGACTTTAATTCTGTCCTGGTTTTATCTCATAAAACTTACACACACAGACTTTTACATGTACAGCAGATACTGCATGGATAAGACTGCTTATGTGTTACAGATGGAAACTGTGAAAGAGGTGTGAGTTATTTTCTTAATATGCTGTGAGGTCAAATCCTGATTCATTGTTTCACACACACTCATTAAAACCTCGGAGGAAACCACCTGCCTGTGTGTTTATCCCAGTAAGCAGCTGCTTCACGAAACCTCCTGCCTTTGACATTGCCTCATCTAGTCTCACTATCCCACGCACGCACGCACGCACACACAAACACACACACACACACACACACACACACACACACACACACACACACACACACACACAATCAGTGACGTCCTGTTTTGATGCCATGCCTGGGTGGAAAACAGTGAAGTAGTCTAAACGGACCAGGCATGTTTGTTTTACTATCTTGGAGAGGGACGGAAAAATCAGCCGAAGAACAAAGAGCTTGAAGGTCTGAGTCCCTTGTTAACGCACACACACACGCACACACACACGCACACACACACGCACACACACCGTTCATTGCCAGTAATTAGTACGGTAGTGTAATTACTATCATCTTAATACCTTTAATCAAAAGTCATATAAGAAAGAAAAAATGGCTGCTACGAGAGGTAAAGTGGGATGGAAAGTATGGAAAACTTGATCTGTATATGTAATATGAAAACATGAAAACACTTGTGTGCTGGCAGATAACAAGTTTACATGTCTCAACTGTAGTAACTAAAACGGCAACTTTTCCATTCAACAAAATATGCCTAATTTCTCAATGACTTCCGCATCAGCATTTAAAGCTGTCTGACACAAGCAGCTGTACCAGAACTTTGGCCAAATAAAATAAAATAAAAAAAGGTAGTAGTAGTGGTGAAAAAAATAGTTGTTGTGACTCTTCCACTCATATCCCTCCAGTGTGCACATGGCTAAGGTATGCGCTGTGTTACTGAGGATAAAAACAATGGTCTGAGAAGGCAGCCTATACTTCGTTTTGAATTGGTGTGCAGGCCTGCGGAGAAGTTCAGTCTTAAACTCTGCCGTGCCACCACAGGGTGCTGTAAGTCAAGTGGACTCAGTAAGTTCATTTGATTGCTGCCTGGTTCGCAGTGAAATAATACCACCCAATGTGGGTCCTATCAGTGTGTTTGTCGGGTCTGGGGATGAGCATGTTGTTTATTTACTCCAGACAGGTCTGACAAAGAGACAGATCTGAATCACAGGATGAGAGCAAAACACTTCCCGACAAGAGCCTGCTCTCCACTTAGATTCTGCCAAATCCTCAATTATTTATCTGGCAAGGAGGTCTTAAAATAGCTTATTCATGAAAACATCACATAAAGCGTTGCACTTGCATCTTGCAACTGTGACTTTATATCTGCTAACGTACGTTATTATCTTGCAGCGCTGGCTCTAGGTGTCAAGTAAAAGGAGTTGTTTTTGGTTTGTGGCTGGTTGATTTTTCAGATGAGTTTCATTCTTAGTCCAGATGGCTGCATCATGCAGGGAGCACATTAGCGACGCTTCAGCATACTGTCAGTGCTCAAAGGGTTTCTTTTTGATTACACAAATGATGCAGAGCACACCAAGATGATTCAGAGATGATGGAGCTGAAGCATCATGCTATTATACTTTACTGCAGATTCAGGAATGTAGTGTTGCTACTTAAACTGAGAGGCATTTCTGCTTAAATGTTTTCTGTGTTTTGAGTACATTAAAATCCATATTGGTGTGGGATACAAAATATGTCATTGTTTTAAAAAAGACATAAAAATTAGATAAAGACATGAATACTTTAAGAATAAATTAATCAATGACCCAACTTTGTATTTGAGGAGATTTGATTCAAATTTACTTCCCTATTCTAATCTCACTTTTGATTTTAGAATTTACCACGACTGAAACTCATTTTTCAATGTTTCAGGTTTTCTGGGTATTTCACTTTGAGTGATAATACACTTTGATTTTATCATGACAATCGTGGACTGACAATCATTACATGGATCATCAGAAAGGCCACTGCTTGCTCCTGTTGAATGTTGCCTTAATTTATTCTTGTAGTTGGGAAAATGACAGACTGGTAACATAACTGAGGTTCTTGTGAATCGGAGTGTGCATGAGAGACTTCTAATGTTCTTTCTCACTTAGAAAGTGTGAGAGAAAATAACTGTGACTGTGCAAGTGAGGCCCATAAAAACTCAAATCCATCTGGGGTCACAAGAGAGAGTGAGATCAGTATGATGGCTTCTAACCCATCAGTGAGAAAGAGATGGTAAAACAAAAAGGATTTAAGTTGTTAATGTGACTACACTCACCAATTCCATGCATATATATTTAGCATATGAGCTTTGTAAAATAAACTTGATACCAAGAGTTATTTTTAGCATTTAATCTTTTTGAGGCTTAACAGCCTGATGATCTTTCTTTGACTAAAACAAGAAGTCAATGCTGTGGTCAGTTTAGGTTTCAGTAAATTAGCAAATTCATGTATGAAATCAGGACACATCTGTCCAAAGAAAAAAACTACGAATCTGAACAAGCATTCAGTGTTCCCTACATAACTGTTTTTAATCAACCAAATATTGGACTCTTGTGACAACTGCTCTTTTCGTTTGTCTCCATCAGTTTCTTCACTTAACAGTTCAAAACTTAACTGTGTCCACAGACACAGTTTTTATTTCAAGTGAAGATGTCTTCACAAGTTGAGAGGCAAAGCCCAAAAGTCAGGCCTTTCCGCTTGACAATTGATCCAATCTAAGCCAGAAAACATCTTGACACTGAGTGGACACCTAAAAGTTGAGGCTCGGAAATGAAAGCAGAGACTAACTTGACCAGTAAAACATTTCAAAGTAATTTGGTGCTTTCTGAGTGCACAATATTTAAGTGACAGCTGATTTGCATCACCAGTAGCTGATGTGTTGTGCCACTGGTCCTACCTGTACACTGGCTGCATCTCTCTGGTGATGCCTATCACCGCTCCTGGAGGAAACCGGTCAAATTCTTGGAAAAGGTCCCTGATGTTGGTCCTGTATTTCAAGTCCAGATCAAGCTGCACTATGCGCGTCAGACCTGAAATAAAAGCATAGCATTTTGATGAGACTGCTTCAAACATGAAACATGGGAAAAATATGGTCCATAAACACACAATATTTCACTGAAATTTCTCCCATTTGTCCGGGATTTTGAAATCGTCCAGGAAACAAAACAAAACCCAGATGCACAGTGCAAATTGCTAAACATTTCAGCAGCATTTTAAGTGTGATTTGGTTATTGAAGAATGTGATAAACAGCTTAAAATGGCTCTTTCATCACACAATGTTATTATAGATTAAATTGCACAATTTTGAGTATTTTCTTACTTTTAAACTGGTCGGCCGGTCGAAGTTTAAACATTCATTTAATCGTCAAGGAAATCAGTTGGAAAGAACATCCCTACGAGCCACCTCTGTCCGCCATGTGAATGAAATTAATTCTCTATTTTTAGAAATCATCCCAGGAAATGCACTCCTGAGTCAACTGTGCACGTAGGTTGAGCTTCTCTGGCTGCTACCACATCGTCCAGTGACTGACCACCTGCCTGCCTAATCACTTCTGACAGTCATTCCAGGAATACACAGTTAGAGGAAATAAGAGCAGGCTCTGAACACTCTTGAAAACACAATACAATTAAATGGCTGCTCTGCTGTCGTGTTTGTGCTTTCTGGCCTAAATTTGAAACAAAATTATGAGAAGAAATGTAGAGAAAGATGAGCAGGACAAGAAAAAAGTGCAGTTTGGCAGTTGTGAGCGCACATGCAGTAAATGATTAACACTCTGTCTTATTTGTGGATAAAAGCGTAACAGTAGTATCCAGGATATTCAGGCCCTCATCTGTTCATTGTTTCAGCTTCCTATGTTTTGCTGGTTGGCATGGTGATGAAAGGATGGGAAACACTGAGGAATGGTGTGCTCGGGGGCACAACATGATTATTAGATTGATGAAAACACTTGTCATTTTAAGATATTCTGTCAAAGAGGGCACCCTCTAGTTTATAGGCAGTAAACGTTTATTTGCAATGTAAAAGTCTGCTTTGACAACAGCTGTGGAATTGGTATAACTGGTGCCAAAAGAAATAAAAGATGAGGGTGCTTAAAAATAATAAGCTGCATGGCCTGTCTGCATCATGGACCTTCAGAGCTCAATTGAACATGATTTCAGTTCTGTTGCAGTTCTCAAGATGATGTATTTATTAGTAGGAAAATAAAGAGGCTACGCATGACAAATAAACACAGTCACCTACTAGTTCAGCTGATTTGTAAACAGGGCAAGGTAAAGTGAATTTCACTTTCACGGCAGCATGTGTCGTACGTTGGTTGCTCTAATCTGCATGCTAATGTCCCATCTCTATGCTGTACTGTCTATGTAAAACAGCTGCATAATGAATATCAGTGTTGCTTTAAAGTAATTACAAAACAGCACTGCAACTTTGTCTTGCTTTTATAATTGTATCTGTTCAGACAAAAACTGGTGGACCCTGAGATTCAGGTTTTGCATGTAGAGACTGTTAAAAAGTTGGACCGTAATCAACTTAAAACTTGTCAAAAATTCCAGAACTAATTTAAATGTGCCATGCTGTCACTCGTGTTAGTTGTTGTGCAAGTTGCAGGTTTGATATATCTGAATAAGCAAATTACTCTAAGTGAAAAGGCTCCTAATTTACAGTTTAATCATTCATCCTAGTCTTATTTTACTGTGGTAAAAATAGAAAGTCCAGTGCAGGACTGTACTCAAATGGGCCAAACATCACAGATAAATAAAACTAATATTTTATTTGTGTAACTATGACTGGATCATAGCTGGACTACGAGTTTGTGCTGCCAAGATATTTGAGTGGCGTTTTCTGTTTAAACAAGCGACGGAAAGAGAAGACTCAGCAACACGGCAGCGACCTGTTTTCTGTGCTCTGCAAACAAGGAAGCTGCCATCACAATGCCTTCATCTACTGTGGCAACACAGAGGGGCTCGGAAGAGTAATCTCTGAGTGGTCGGCGCTGTTTGTTTGTACTAACGTGGCTTAACTGGAGGGAGTGTAACAGGAAGGGGGCATCAAGTTGTTACAACATTGTGCATGCAGTGGGTTTGATGTTAGATCAGTGACTCAACACAAAGTCCTGTGAAGGTGAAAATGGGGCTTTGTAGTACGGGCTGCTTTATCACAGCACACTGTGATTATGATTTCGGTAATAATGTGATTCAAAGTAATAAAAGACTAATTTGCTTGCTTGCTCTACTTTCTCACAACAGCTGTGGCGCAGCTTTGAGTTTTACAGTAGTTTTGGGTTACGCTTGCAGTTTGGTATTACATATCATAAATTTAGTGTTCACACCACTGCCTTAAAGCCATCACACACAGCTGTCTGTCTGCATAGTCTGCGGATAACAAGAGGGACATTTGACTTGTTGACACCAACTCAGGTCCCAAACTATGGACAAAACATCTTTTTTCCCCAAATTATTTCCATCCAAATTTGTTTAAGGGTAAAAATGGTCCATAAATTCATTATTTAACATGCTGTAAGTTGCACTGATGCTTTTTGTGACAAGACAAAATCCACTGCTTACAAATGGCACACATCCCTTTCATGATTAACAGCAGCATGGTTATGGGAACATGGTTATGTTGAAAACTCTGCAAAACAGATTTTGCAGTAGTTGCTGGGCATAAAGGTGAGAGAGAGGGGAAGAGAGTGAAAAAAAGAAAGAAGACAGAGGGTGCAGTTCCTTTATCTTTATCTCTTTCTCCTCCTTCATTTCCTCTCAGCAGAAATTAAAGGTGAAGTTGAGAATGGGAAAATCAAGGCAACAGGTTTTTATGTGAACAGGAACTTCCTGCTGGAAAAATGTGTTTCTGTATTACTGTCGGTCCCTGTTAGCACAGCTGGATCACCAGTTACTGTATTTTTGTCCTAAAGTTTAAGGCTTAAAATTGAACTTTGATGCAACTGGTGACAGCTACGGCATCAATAGATTTTTCAAACAAGTTACATCACATATAAAAACGTGTGAGGTTGTAGTCTTTTTCAACTCATTGCTGTTTTGAGCTAAAAATATAGTCAAGGCTCATTGCTTCAACAGCAGCTACTGAAGGAAACAGATAAGTAGAAATAAAGGTTGTTGAGATCAGTCTTGGCCAGATCCATGACTGTTATCAAAGTTATTGCAGAAATAATGTTATTAAGGTGGCTTAGAGTTCGCCCGAGGCTCTGGTCAGAACAGACGGTCCACAACTCAGCCACAGCAACAAAACAACCAACACTGTTGTTTAACATCACATGTTCAGGAAGAAAGTGGGTCATCCTCATTAAGTCCTAATACCAGTCTTGATGTGAGCACTCACAGCCAATATGTAGGGTCACTGTTTTCTGCTTTGGCCAACATTCCAGGGAAAACCCCCTGCTTTTTTGGAAGGAGATCATTTGAAATGCTCTTTCACCCTCATTATGTTCCCATGCAACACAAATAAACTCCAGTCCATAAATTCAGAGTCAAATAAAAACCAATAATGCTTCTTATTATCCAAATTGTATTTTCAAATCCTTTGGATCCCTTTTTCCTTTTTTTTTTTTTTTTTTTTTAACAGGCAGTGGATTTTTCAGTTACTTACATTTAAATTTTCACTTTTTTTTCCATAGACAGAATAACAGATTTTTTAAAAAAATAAAAGGTAACACTAGCTTTTCTGGGCTGCAAACCAAGTTTAGACTTAAATCAAATTACTGAATGTATGATGCCATTGCTTTAACACATTAGCTAAAATTATGAAAATATTTTGGCTAGTCTTGTTGACCCTTAAAAGTAAAACTGTCTTTTTAATATTTCCATGGACACCGTCAGTTCATTAACCATGAAACAGTAAACAGATCTGCTGCAGTTACATTAGCAACAGTATGACTAGCTGGCAAGGCTACGCCAAGACACCCGTCCAATTAATAAGAACAGTTTAAGTGGCCTTCCTGACACCACTGACTGACTACACCTAAGCAAAGTAATATGATTACAACTGGTAATTATAATTAACTCAAAACATTGGAATTGGAATTAGTCACAGGAAACTTTGGATCAAAGCAGAGATTTCCATCATATATAAATTTGATTAGGTTTCATTGGGGATTCAAGGGATGCCCTTTCAAAACTGTTGCACATGTGAATCAGGGAGGGACATTGACTCTCATTTGCTATATAATTCATTTTACTATCAATTTTGGGTTGTCCCACTATTAATGTGTGGTGAAGTCCGTCCTCAAATAGACTTCCTGCTACTACAAATCAAATTTTGTGTGTAGCCCATTTGTGGACCTTGTTAACTGTATAACTGGGTAGCAGGCAGCTCCAGACCTCACCTTTAATGTCCCCGTTATGCCCACATGCCCACTAGAGAGGGGAGGTCAGGACATTTAAATTCTAGCTTGGACCACTCCACCAACCCACTCAATGTTCAACCCTGGCCTGTTATTTTATAAGGGGAAGAGTTATCAACTCTGTGTTATTAGCTCTGGAGGAACAGGGTGAGCGGTTATAACAGGGATGTGCACTGAAGTTGGGCTTTGTTTAAAAAAAAAAAACTAAACTAAAAACTAAAAAAAAAAACAATAAACCGTGTCTTGTTGATTTTCCCCAGGCACTGATAGGAGGCGTTCTGAAACTGATTGCTTTTGACATGGTCAAGAGGCAAATAAAGATGGAACCTAAAAACGCAGTAAATCAGCATTTCTGACATCTATCTGCTGTGTACTTTCAGTCCTGCCCAACAACCAGTTTAGCCATTATCTCACCTCCAGGTACCATCTTTCTCACTTAAGCAGAGCAATTCACACATTAGCAGTGCCACTTGTACCTGCGGTGGAAAATTGAGGTCCGGGTGTAGGAGAGACTCAAGTCCTAGCATGTTGAGACCTCTAGAGGGGATACAAAACCATGATACCTCCCCATGAACAAAAACAGTGTTTCTTAGGAACCCTGTCATGAATTGCAACAGGTTTCCATTGCGCAGTTTTATTTATCATCCAGATGATGATAAAGTGAGTCGTCTTTTTAAGCCATGTCTACGGACTGCTTTCATCATGGTCTGTAAGCACGGTCGAACATTCCAATTTTCACATGAAGTTCTCCTTCAACACTGTCACATTTACAGAATATCACCTATATATTTAAATGTCTAGATACACTGAACAAATGCTACACGACAGACAAGTCTGTGAGAGCTAACTGAATAATCAATACTGTGATATCTTGTGATAGGGCTGAATATCGGCACTGATTTCCAGATTCAACTTCATTCAGTTGTTGATGGCTCAGCTACATCAGATAAGTACCGATGTTGAATAAAGCACTTCTCAGAAATTATCCTGGGAATTTAAATTTCTTCTACATTCAACAAGTGAGCAAATGCAAAACACCTAAAACATGACACATCAATATGTTTCAGGCCTACATGTGTAAAACAGAGCAAGAGTAAATAAAGACTTGTGCCCCTTGAAAGGGTGTCGTCATTAGTCATATTTAAAAAAAACAAATGATGTCCCGCCTGTCACAGTACAGGAGCTTCAGCTTAGTACAGCACATCCACTTAAGTTACCACTTAGAGCACAGACAGGCCAGAAACTGAAAGTCTGCTTACTAATTCATCTGCACTGTTTGTGTTGACAAGACATCAGCCTGATATCTGCAGGCAGCTGGCTACCTGGCAGGGACAAACAGAGTAAAGGAGAATCCACACACTGTTCACTCGGCTTCCACGGCTTCACATCTTGCAGCCAGAGATAATATTACTACAACAAACTCAAGGATATTTTTATTATGTATTCTTGGTAATTATTGCTGTTATCATGGGTAACCACCCCCGTCACGATTTAAAACACAAACACACCTTTTAATTTCCCTTTTATATGGAGCTAAAACTTTCCTATTCTGGCTGTGTGGCTGGCTTAACACTGAAGCCAAAGTGCTGACAATTCCTTCCACTTCTTTCTTCTCTTTTGAAAACCAAAGTAAACTCGTTGAAATCACATCTCCCACTTCACAAGTCAGAGGATGTTAAATTTCCAGCCCTCCCACTTGCAGCTGCTATTTATGTTTCCGGATATCACTTTTGTTTCACTGTCATTAATTATAAACGATGTCCTGTGTCTGCTGCAAGAGTTTCTGAAAAATACTTAAATCACAGAAGGATGGTTTCCCCCTCCACCCACACTCTCTGTTAAGACAACCACTAATGCCCTTTATAGATAAAAGCATTCTTTAAATAGAAGTGTGTGACCACTTGGACGCACGGCGCAACGGGTGGCACACGTGGTTGATCAATAAGGACAAAACGTGAGACACCATCAGACTGCTGGGGGGTTAAATGAAAAAAATGTCATACAAAACACCCAGAGCCATACACTTCTTCTCTTCTGCTTCCTAATTGATATTCTTTCCTGAGTAATGTAAATAGCAACTTTGATCTGCTAAAGAAAACCTGAATTTGACCACAGAGGTTGTCAAGCCTTCAAATGTGGACATGCAGCCAATTTCTTTGGTGAAAAAGAAATAAATGAAGAAGAAATTCTTGGACTCTCAGTGCTGCCTTGTCTATAAAAATAGTGTAATATATGTAATTCAGAAACTCTTGCTTCAGAGTGGAAAAAGACATCACTACACCCTCTATTCATTATATGTCAACCTCTATTGAAATTTAAAAAAACTAAAATAAAAACATGATTATCTAAAATGTTCACAGTTCAAAAATCTCAAATGGGACAGATACAGTCCTGCTGTCTGCAAGATGGAAGCATCAGTTTTCATATGTGTGCCACCGGTTACTATTTATTCTGAGCCCAATAGTTTTGTGAAGCATTTGTGGAGTGATACCCAATGCTGCACATGCACTGAAGTGAAACACAACAGTGCTCACCAGAGGGGATCGCTGCCATCATACAGCACACACACAGGGGGCACTAATGTGGGCAGCAGCGACAGACCTCGTCCTTCCTTCCTCACTCCCCAGGGCCTCTGCAGCATGCCACGTGTCTGTCAGATACCTGCCCATACTGCCTTTTCCAGCTGTGCACCAGCTGTGCCAGGATAGAGAAGCAACATCTGAGTGAATTTAAAACACGGCCTGCCACAGAATCCAAGCAGAAGACTAAGAATAATACACGTTAGAGTAATATAATGTAAAGTATTTGTGTAAAAAAATCTGAGGGCCAGCTTCAATAACAAATTTTAAAATACTGTATTGCAATCTGCTATCACGTTAAACCACTAAACATCAAAATGCTGCACTTCTACAGGATATGTATGGGATATTGTTTTGAGGAAAACAGTTTGCTTTAGGTGTAATTTTTTAATGCTTAGAGCTCCACAAATTCCATTCAACCTGGTTATTTTGTGTTTGTGTGAAATCCCAGACACAAATATCTCAAAACCTCTGCAAACCAGACCAAAACCACCTGCACAGATAGTAAGAGGGAAAATACTCGTCTTACTATCGTCTTTGGGCTCCACAGAGCTGATTCAGCCATAACTCTAAATCTGATTTAACTAAGGAATGTGACAAAGCATGCTTTTCTTACTTGCAGGCATGATGTGATGCATGGCAACAGACAGGAAGAAGATGGCGTCGCTGTAGTAAGCCCCAGAGCCGGCGCTGAAGTGCTTCTGCATGGCCTCGACAATAGGGAACAGCTTCTGTGTGAGAGCCGCCACGTCATGGAACAACACCTGAACGGCAGACAAACACAGTGGAGGTATGTTAGTACAACAATGTGCCAGCTGCAGTAGAGCTGGGAAATATGTGCAGCTACTAAACATCTCATTTTATTAGACTGTTAGTACATATCGTCCGAGATTTTTCTTACTGTAATACGGCTTAAATGTGTGTTTTCCTCATCTTAAAAGCTACGTCTCAGTTTGTTTGGACTGTTCTGAGACACAGTGAGCCGCTCACGTCAACTTAAACAAAAACCTTCCCAGCAGGCAATCATCTTTTTAAGCACAAATACTCATTCACAAAACAACTGAACTACATCTACATATGCTCAGGTGTTTGGTCAAAAGTTTCACATTATTTATGTAATTTCTTACTTATCTCGTCTTTCTTATCAGAGGTGTGTGGGGCAGCTTGCTGAAATTATCTGGACTTAGAATATGCGGCCAACACATGAAGTAGATGCTCAAAATCACACTGAGCAAATTTACAGTTGCAGCATGAAATGAAATTACAATAGTAATAGCCCACTGATGTGGCACATCTCATGGCTCAAGAAAAAATGAAATAGACATATGGACAACAAATCTTTTTTGTAACACACTGCCTTATGTCATTTTTAAAGTTTTGACCACAAATGATGCTTCATTTTTATGATCAGACAAAGTCAAACAACCTAATTTCCATTAAACACTGTCTTCTTGAGTCCAAGTTTCAGTGCTGCTCCTCTGAGCTTTATATCCCACAACAACTGTGAGGCAGCACAGATCAGGTCTGATCATATACAGCAGATATCTCTACAGATTACTGAGAGAGGATTTTTTTTTAATCTAGTAAGCACTGATTATCATTAATGCTTTCCTGCAAGAGGAAAAATAAATATGTTGGTTTTGGACATGCAGCGTTTCCTGAGGAGAATCTGGTCTTTTCTGGTTAAGCCTGGCATCAGTAAGTACGCATGTTAGAGGATGCAGATAAAACCTGGACAATATGGCTGTCCTATTATAAATCAGGCCCATGTGCCTTGATGGGCAAACATCATTTAATGATCCCTGGAAGATTAAGGTAAGGCCTCGCTGTTTGTGGAAATCAGTGCTGTCCTGGACTGCTGTTAGTAATGTGATGTAATGACACATAAATCTGTAAGCTGTGGTTACAATAAGTAATATTGTTTAAATCCTGATAGATAATTCTCACTTAGTGACTAAATAAAGACTAGCATAGGTAAAGGGTATCAATGTGCAGTCAAGGCTTATGTGGGAGCATTTCTAAGTCTTAAAAGATGGCCACAAAAGTCCATTGTTTTGACTAATGTACTGTGTACTGTGTGATTTTGTGAATACAGTTTATTTGGGCAGCCAACACAGCCACCCAAATGTTTTTTTTATGTTTCTGTTTTCCTTTCAAAAGTTCAAGTGACACTCAGTTGATGGCAGGCTGCTGTTGTCATGTTAGCAGCTATGATCACATTTGCTCTTGTAGCTTGTACAAGATGACCAATAGTCATATTTTTTATATGTGCCACATAAAGGATAACTTTAAGATGTGTTTTGATTGATTTCAAAGAAGCACTGAATGTAGCCACTGCTTGTGCAGCCTTTTCTTCGATAAAGGGACCAGAGGAATTCACCGACTAACCAGCCTTGAACACGAAGATGCTTGACACACAATTGAAGCTCTGCTGTTTTAACGTAGCAGTGAAGTTAAACAGCTTAAGTGCTGGTTACTATTTTATAATTTGGACCTGTGGTTTGTGAGGGTTCAGGACCCACCCCGTACCAGGAGTCAGACACAAATAAATGTGTAAGAACAACTGCTGATTGGGAAAGGATTCGACTAAGAGTTCCCTTTAAGTTTGAAGGACATCATACTTTGCTTAGAAACTACTGCTTACCATATTAACATACAAGAGATCACATTGTTTTTTTCAGTGGGCACAACCTCCCACCCTTTTCCAAACAAGATTTTTTCAAAGATCACAGATTTTGGGACACACTTGACACACGCGAAGTAGCTGAACAACATTGTTTCTTCAGTCATAAAATAAAAACTGTCCTGCTATCTATGCTTCTGATACTTTTGGCATGCAGTGTATTTGGCGAAGTGATATTATTAGTTCACGATCAGAACCAGCTGCACATAGCTGACTTCAGAGGCTGGACATGTTTGGCAGTCGTTGTACTGAGTTTTGAGAGGACGCTAGTACTGAGCAAAATTTCCTTTTTTGACTTTTGTGGCCAGACTTGCTTACCCTAACTTCTACTGAAGAGAGGATGAGAGGGGGGAAATCGAGACAGTTAATCCTCTATACACTTGAACACAGTGAAAAATATTACCACAAAAAGCTACAAACTTTAAATAACTTAAACCTTACTTTAAACTTTAAAACAATAGTATCCTTTTATTTAGACATTTATTGCCTTTATGTTGGCAGGATTTTAAATAAAAATCTTTCAATCTCATCTAATCTAATCGAAAACCTGCCCACCACAGAGTGCCTGTTCGCATTCATTTCAGAGGATCTCCATAAAGAAGGGAAGATGTTAACACTTAGCTCCTTAACAAGTGTGGTTCTCGATCCACACACAGGGTTCCTAAGGCCTCCAAAGGCCACCATAACAACATGATTCTATCTATTTTACAAACTGACTGTTTGTTTTTCTATTTACTGGATCCTTCTAATTTACTTTATGTAAGGCTATAGCACTTCCCTGTTCTCAGTTACATAGTAAGCTCCTACAAAACTGCATCCAACATGTCATGAAATAACAAGTGCAGAAAGACTCCAGTACATTGTGTCATAAGGACTGTGTGGATGCTGGTCAGCAGTAATGAGCTCAGCCTTTGGGCAGTGTGACTGTGCCAGCTGTTTGTTGCGAATGTCAAGTGGGCCACTGAATTCACCACTGTTAAGGAGTGATGGAGGCTAAAATTCTTGCATGACCGCTGCCTCGCCCTCATGTTCCTTTTTAGATAATTAATTAGAAGGAATCAAGACGAGCAGACGAGGATGTCAGCATGCTCGTATGCACCGTCACCGTCGGCCCCTCGGGAGTCCCCGTCCCATCGCTAACTTTGGCGTGACTTCTGTGCCTCTTTGTTTGCACATCAGGAGGACACAACAGCTGTACTGGTGTCATTGGCTTTCATCAATTCACGGTTTAACATTATTTCAACCCATGATGTGTAAAAGCCCTGATCTGGAATGATACCATGAAAATGATAAAAACCACTGGGAGCACAGCACTTGTTTCCCTGGGCCACTGTGTACTAACTAGAGCCTGACTGATACGTCAGTGCATACGCTGTAGCCGATGAGTACAAGAACCTTCAGTGCAGCAGTACAGACAGCTAAAGACATGTCTCGTTAATTAGGAGTTTAGAAACAGAAGCAGGTGCCTACTCAATACCTGTCTTAGTCACTTGAACTTGTCTCTAATAAACTTGAAATATTTTGCAATATCTGTGTTGTATTTCCACAGCAACACTCCGCCTCTGAATGATGCTTTTTCTGACAGGCCAATGGTTTGAGTTAATATAAAATGTTTGGATATTTGTTTGTGATGTCGTTAATTAAGGACCCTCATGTTTCTAAATTGTTTTGTATCATTCTGTGACACCCAAGCATCTTGCTTATACTGTCAATACTCTGTGCTACTAGCCGTATAAATGTCCTTCAAATGTGTTTTGTATCTTGTCTAACTTTAATAGCTATACACAGAACAACTGTTAGTACTTGGTGAGTAATAAAAAGTTGTTGTTAAAGTAAGGGCTAGAGGGATAATCTCTGCACGCCAGTTTAAGATCATTTTCTTTTAGCAAGAGACCTACTCTGGTCCTCTTTAACACCCTGGGAACACAACAGATCCGTCTTATATTGGTCTAGAATGTCTCACAGCACTTCTGATATGAACAGTAAGCCTGTCCAGTATTTTACATTACACACTTTAGCTGTGCTCCTCCAAGACTTTGAGCTCAGTCTGAGTACAGAGAGCGAAATGAACAGGAAGCAATCAGACCAACAGGCTCAAAAACTGCCAAGATGCAAAGCTAAGAAAACCCCTAACCAATCCAAAGCAGGCATGGGATCAGCCTGAGCTAATACAGAGCTGCAACATCCACACCAGATGCTGTAGATGATGATCCTGAGAGAAGCGGCCTTGCTGGTGAGGGGTATTTGGAAAGGGATAACTAATTTGTAAACAAGTTTATGATCTTGTGCTGTGTGAAGAACACAAAAGAGGAGAAACAGGGCAGGACACTGCATGCAACAGAAAGAGCAACACAGAGGGGACATAATCCTCTATTTTGGCAGAGAGCACAGTGGGGTGGGAGGATACACCCAGTGTGAGGGGTGAGTTTGGAAGGCCAACACTGCCCCCATGTGTTTCAACTTTATACAGCACCTACAGCTCTTTCTCACAGAGGAGACCTGGGTTGCGTCTCAAACCCCCCTCTCCCCATACCACTCCAACATCAGAACTGCATCTGACAATTTCTGTAAGTCTCTGAAATTTACAAGCTGTAAAACATGCTCACTTAATTCGGCTGAGGTTTGGGAGGTGTGAAAAATTCAGGTCTTTATTCTTTACACAACTGTTTCTGTTGTCACTTTTCATGTGTTGAATCCACTGCAACGCTATGAAAGCTGTTGTCCTTATTTGTATGACCATTGGCTGTCACTTCACCCTGTGACATTGTTTCACCTCGCTTTCAAGTGTGGCCATTGAGAACAGGATTAAACGCGTTTACCTGCAGGCGTAGTCAGATGGCATGCTGTGCAAACTAGTTTGTTTCGGGCGTACAGCGAATTTTACAACTGCGGGTTTCCCTGATAGTGTTTTTAAACACTGAAATACTCTAATTTATTTGAAAAAAAAGGCGAACTGAATTGTTTTTTAAATCCGCCCTTATTTCTATCTAACCTATATAGAGCTGTCTCTTAAAATTGAAAAACACCACATAAATACCACAATAAAATTCAAATTAGAACTTGAGAATTCTCTAATTGCTGGAGTCCTGAGAATCCTGACACCTTTAAATTGGGTCATACATGAAAAGAAGTTGAAAACCCCCTTGATTTGGTTCACCTTTTGACAATGTCCACCCAACGCTGTCAAAAAGTCTAACAAAATGGTCAGATTCAATGGTCAATTAACTTGTGAATGCTCTTTTGGATCTGATTCTGAAGTGCAGAATGTTGAACTAATAAAACTAAATACATTTGCATTCTGTGAGAAACACTGACCGTGTTTCTGTTCCATCAGACTGAGTTGTGCAGCTAAAATATAAGACATATGCAACAAAAAACCAAAGAGCATAATAAACATGTCTCTCGGGCACTGTTTCACTACAAAGATCATGCTGCCAATTCTAATTTCCCTTTTATCTGTCCTCACTTAGCTCAATGAAAACATACTTTGTAAGGTGCTATATATACTAACCCACTATCTCAATAGCATACAACCAAACTCAAGTGATTTCTATGCACATCAATGGCAACTTTAAAATAAACTTCTATCATTAAGTCATACATCATGAGGATTTCTTCTTATCATGAAACCAATGAATAACAGAGCGACGGTATGGTGTGAACCCATTTTTAGACTACCTACCTCATACTTAAACGTTGCGTCAAGGAGAAATTCCTGCAGCATCCTCTCTCCCAGTTCTTTGCTGGCCTGGTCGCTCACAAAATGAAGGACTAATACCTCTCCTTCCAGGAAACGTCCATGCTTAACCATAGACAACATGGCCACCCTGAACTTGTCCTGCAGGCTCCGGCTCTTGTCCACCTTGGTGAACATCATGAGTGCGTGGTAGCGATGGTCACCAGCTTCACCGTCCCCTGTCCTGGACCTAAATCCTTCCCTCTCTCCGCCTACTTGTTGCTCTTCCCCTCCTTGCTCCTCGGATGCAGCTGGGTGTGAGAGTCCGGTGTCCACAGTTAGGTCTGCATCGTTCCTATTGGTGTTGTGGCTGGCCTGGGTCTGCTTGATCCTCTTTGTGGTGCTGGAGAAGTTCTGCCTCTCTGAGCCAAAGTAGTAAAAGGCTACAACAGCAAGTGCAGCAGCCAGGAGAAGCACAAACTGATAGGACCTGAAAGTACTGACCCTACCCATGATTCTGGCTACCAGTCTTAGGACGCCCATATCTCCCTGTTGGTGTCATGAGAATGCAGGTGGACGTGGGAAATTATTCACCATTTTGTGTCCTTCTAGTTCATAGCTATTTTTCGGAAGTTGCCAATGCCAACATCTTCCTGTAAGAGAAATAATACTCATTCAGAGATGGCAGTGCCAGCGGCAGAAATGTGATGGTAACAAGCTGGAAATCAGTGCAGTTAAGACCCACTTAAAAATAATTACAGGCATTTATGCAGTCAATGAATTTTGCATAAAAAGATTTAGCTGAAAACATTTGTTGTACTTTTTGTGACACTGAAAAGGAAACTCAGATCATCTTTTTAATACTACCTGTAACAAATAGTTTTGGTGTGACACCCACTGCCGTATCTCTTTGAAGCCAAAAGTCACGACGATTAATTGATTAGTTGTCAACTGTTAAATTAATCACTATTTTGATAATTGATTAATTGGGTTGAGTAAGGGGGAAAAAGTCAAAATCGTCTGATTGCAGCTTTCGAATACTTTATTGTTATATATTGTTTTTAAGCCTTGCCAATTACTCTTCTGACTCTCCATGTATTACATTATTTGTAATACTGGTTTCCAGAGCACTGCAGGCAGTGTTTTCATATATTTTGGGCCAATGTTTCACTGTTAACACAGACGGTTAAAAAGCTGTAAATCTCATTGTTATCATGCACAGAAAATATAATTTATCTCTGCAGACAGGGTGCAGATGTGGATCCACTTGCCTGTCTCACGTCGTTGATCTCGGCAGTGACATGTTGACAGTTTCTTCGGGATTATGCTGCCCTGAGTTGTTAACGTTACTGAGTCCTCAACTTTATGAAGCAAAACGACACCATTCAAATTCTCAAAATGCAATATAATCAAAATATCTGCAGTAGCTAACACTGCAGCGACCTGTTGACGTGCCAAGGAGGATGCTAAGTTAGCAAGCAACGACTTTGCGCCTGGATCTGGGTCGTTGAGTTGCCTTTGACCGTTTGTTGTTTCAAGCACAAAGCATCGCTTGATTGTTTAAAATTACCGACATATCTCTGCATGCATTGTCATCCTTCAGTTATTACGGTGCCTGCATGGCTTCGAGATTTTGAGAAGAAAAACGTTAAAAAGACTTGATTTTGAAAAGCCGCTAGCTAGCAGCCGAGCAACGATATACTGTGACACAACCTAAACCACACCCACTTTCACGTCAGCCGTATTCCGAGCAATGCTGTATTTACGTACAATTGGAAAAATACTAATTTTTTGACAGTTTTGGGGTGCTTTCCTTTAGTATTTCCGTTTGATGTTTGTTTTTGTCAAAGAAAAATATTGTACTCTTTCCTTCAATGCATTTATTTGACAGCTATTTTACATTTTACTAGAGCTAGAGCAATAAACCGGTCAAGTTGTCGTATCAGCCAATAGTAACTCATAGAAGATTTGTCTGTATTGCTGTATATGTCTGTGTGTATATGTCCTTAAAAAAGCCAAATAATTCTAAGGGATTTCTATCAAGATTTTTTATGTTATGTATTGGCGTAAAATAAACAAATACTAGTGACCAACAAATCATTATTGGATGTTCTAAACTCACAAATATTGAAATTACTATCAGCCTGCAAAATCCAGAAACGGTTAAGCTATAGATTTTAAAGTAAATACAAAATTAGCTTATAAAGTATAATGCTATCATATGATGAAAGAATATTTGTCAATGGTGATATTACTTCTTCCACCACCGGTAATATCGACCAAAAACAATGCTATCATATTATTCTGCCCCCCCTTGTATCGGGCAATTCATGTTTTGTACGTTAAAGCTCATATGTACGAGCTTACAAACTGGACATGAAAGCAGCATCCCTGCCTCGCGACATTTTTGGCAGCGGCATTGTTGCTCTCTTGTCGCGGCCGTTGTGTTCTCGTCCGCAGCAAATGTTATCCACCTTCTATCAACAGCAAAGATGCTAGCTTTTGTATTCGCCTAATGTTTTTTTCGTCGTAAACGTTACCTAGCTCGTCTTTTTTGTTTTAAATTCAGGCACCTTGCTAGCATAAAGCTAGCCAGCTTGATTAGCCGTCGCGAAAATGAATTCCAACACGCACGTCATTCAGGTGACAAATGTCTCCCCGAGCACGACGTCCGAACAAATGAGGACTCTGTTTGGATTCCTCGGAAACATAGAGGAGCTCAAACTGTTTCCACCTGAGTGAGTATTGTTAACTTTAAAATCGGTAAAACGTTGTCTTACCTATTTTACGCGGCTCACGCTGGGCTCCTCGTGAGGCCTGTAGCGTCGAGTAGGCCTCACTGCACGGCATGCTAATGCTAACGATTGCCCGCGCCTTTAGTGAATGCAGCAGCAGTCACTCCCCTCAATGCATGAGGGACACATATTGGTACTTTTTACGATTGTGTGTTTATGTAAATGGTTTTGTATAGCTTTAAATTCTTTCTTCCACAGACGTCGGGGTGTAAATAGGGCCGAAACAGTTAACGCCAGGCGACTAATCGGTCGATAGATGAATTAATTACCGACAATTTGTGGTAATCTGTTAAGGTTAGTTAGTGTTGCCAGATTGCTTCGATGTTTTCCAGTCTAATAATTGCTCAAAATCCGTCCAATTTGATCGAAAAAACGCTAAAATATCATCTGTAATGATCGATACAGATGAAGTCATTAACATTAATGATGTGCTATAATGTTAACATTAAACAACAATTCAAGTCTTCACAAGTGCGCAAGAACCCATATAGGAGGCTGCATCACACAATGCAACTACAGAAACTATTTTTCATCTCTGCCCTCGGCTTTTATAAATACAGAAAAAGTAAAAGTGCACCTCGAATTGGAAAAATAATATGTCTTATCTGACTTTGTAAACTGCAGCAGTATGTACCCCCCAACAGGCACACAGGCATGAAGAGGGAGGGAGAAGAGCATGTAATCCCATGCGGTCTAAAAACCAAACAAATAATGATGTAATGTCTTACATAGAGCTTTCTGTTACACTACAACTCAAGTGTTTATGAGGTGAGGTGGGTGGTAATGATGGCGACCCCTATCTCCTCAGCAGAATGAATGATAATTGTCACATCAAAGTCGTGATGAGTGACTGGATGTGGTCTCATTGCTAAGGAACACAATTCATGAATATATTTTTAAAATACTATGTATTTTAAAACCAGACCAACTCGTGCTAAAACACTCCAAATCCAGTCCACCTGCCAGTCCATTTTACCCAGCGCAGTCCAACCACACAATCTGGCAACACTTGTTAATTGTTTGAGATAATTGTCAAGACAAAATGATAGCACTTAAGTAAAATATTGGGCCTATCGTTTATTAATCTGTCAGTTATTTTTGATTCATTGTTCAGCCCCTTCATGTCAAAATATTGTTAAAAAATGGCCATCACAAGTTCAAGAGTCCAAGGTGAAATCATTTCTTTTTTCATCAGACAAACAGTCACAAAGATACTCAGTATACATTTATAAAAATGTGTATAAAGCGCTAAATCCTAATATTCAGTAACTGAAAATAGTGCAAGCCCAGAATTTTTGTTTGATTGTGAAACCGATGAACTTGCCAATTGACTAGTTGTTTTAGCACTGAAAAATACTTAACATTAGCCTGTTCAAGCCTCTCTGCCTTTTCCTGTGTTGCATCACTGTAAATTTAATAATTTGTGTGTTATCCTTGCTTTTTCTGACATTTTCTATACTGAACAGTTGGGTAGTTGGAAAAGTAATGGTTAGATTAAATGATAATATAAACTGTTGTAGCCTGAGATGCAATAGTTACAGCAGTTTGTAAATGTAGTAAGTGCTGATATGAACAAAGTGGAAAAACCAGTTAACTTAATATAGCTATGTCAGTGATTTCCTGTTAGCAATTGCTTGGATTCTTGACAGCCCACTTGGGATGCCAATGAGCTACTGCAATACATATTTACAGGATTTTAACATTGACTTTAGAATGAAATAATTGTTTTTTGCTCTGTATTCTCCTCTATCGAATTACACCTGGCTCCTCAGCAGGTAGGACATGTCAAGGACTGCAACAACATAGTAACAGTCATAATTTCACTCACATGAAACCAGGGTGAAAAAGATGATGCTCAAAGCATCAGTGACTGACACTGATATTTGATTCTCAACAAATTCTTGATGAGAGTTGCACTAACACTGCAACACACTATAAATAAATAGTTGTAAGATAAGGTATCTTATCTTGGTCTAAGGAGAGCATGTAGAGATCAGAGAGTACATAAGATTGTGTTGCCCATTATTACCTTAGCTGTCCCTGGGGACACAAAACTCATTCAAGTCAGTTTGAAGAAGGCATGTTGGGTCTCCTTGTTTGTATTCTTTGCACAACTTATCTGTATTTTTTTCCAGTGACTCTCCCTTGCCTGTGACTTCACGTGTCTGTTTTGTAAAGTTCCTTGAGTCTGAGTCGGTGGGAGTTTCCCAACACCTGACGAACACCGTCTTCGTGGACAGAGCCTTGATTGTGGTCCCTTTTGCTGAAGGTGGGTGTATGTTTTATTCTTGCTTCACTCACATGGCTATCTCTGAACATCCACCACAATGTGTAGGTTTTTTTAATAGAATTGCAAACACTATCAAAGCCATTGTGACTTTTTTCTGAAAATTAGCTAAGCTTGTCTGTGCTTGGCATTTCTAGGTATGTGAAAGGGAAATGTACATTTGTGTCCATGTCTTACAATCTAGCTGTAAACTTCTCTCTCTGTTATTTGTGTTGTGGTTTTCATAGTGGACAAGTCATTTGCAGAGAGCCCCTTCCTTGCTGGCTGAAAGTGGTCCTCTGCTGCCATCAGGAGATTAGAAAAAATAATGGCACCAGGCTCGCAAGCCCCCCTTCTCTCTCTTGTTCTGCAGTAAAATATTAACTCTGTATTTTTTTCTCTGTTCAAGGCTTCTTTTCTTTAAAAAAAAATAGCCACACAACTCTTAAGCAAAATCAGGGGGTAGGGGAGAGGGTGCAGGGCAATCTCAATTCATCACATGTTCAAAGGATTTGAATATTTTTCAAATAAAATGTATGTCGATTAGTCGACATGCACCAAATTAGGGATGCCCCGAGCAGATCTGCCGGACTGGTATCAGGGCAGATCTTTCTAATTAATTGGTGTTGACTTTAAGCTTGAACCAGTTCTGATCCCCTGTTTATATTTTAACCTTTTGCACTATGGGTACAACAGCTACCAAAATGTCCCATTGTGCTTAAACCAGTAGGTCAGCATTGAGTTTCATGATATCTGCAGTGACAGCATGCATCAGTGAGGAAAGCCAGTTTAGGTCTCCTCTATTTCAGCAACATTTTGCTGGTGTTGTACACTTCTAAAAGTTTTGCAGTTGAAAACTGTGTTTTAGAGGCCCCGCACAGACAGACTGGTGTTTTCAGTTACTGGCTGATTAGACCTATTTAGGTTAAAGTTGGGTGGGGCTGTGGCGTGGTGGGAGTTTGCCTAGGTCACGTAACTCCAGGTGTAAGTTGCCCCGCCCAAAAGCGCAACATTAGTTAGCAATAGAGTGAAGGAGATGTCGATTAAGCAGTCTTACAGGTCCATGCAGTCCTGAGGAGAGGTCTAATCAGCCAAATGAGTGAAAACGTATGCATGGGTGTGCTGGGGGCCTGGCTTTGTTTTCTTAATGCAGAGCTGCTCACCAAATCCAAACTGGACTAACTGGACAACTGGATTAAATGTAATCTTAGCCTGATTAGGCTAAGTATACACCACACAACTGCATTACAGTAAAGAAAATATAAGTAGCGGACAAGGACTTGGTATTGGCAGAATCCTAACGTTTAGTGGCTCAGATCACGCCAAAATGTTCGGGACATCCCTACACCAAGCACAAAGCATGCAGGATAGATGAACTAATCAGCTGTGCATGCTAGAATAGATTTTGAAAGTGTGTCCCATCATCTACAGTTACTTTCAGCAGATGTGGTGGAAGTTAATTTGCACATGATTTGGTTATTAATCATGATAAGCACACAAACTGCCTTTGGCATCTACTTGCTTCATTCGCCAAAGCTTTGTATCATTTTACACTGTGCATCTGTATTTCCAAATTTTCACTAACACACGAGATAAAAGTAGCTGTAAGCCTCTGCTTGATGTTGCGGTAAAAATGCTTTTTTATGACCCTCTCCACACATGACTCTGAAAGAGTTGAGTGACTCTCACGTTTAACAGTGGTGTTTCTTTTGTTGTTGTGTTTTACAGTTCTTTTTCCTGGTTCAGCCAGCCCTATATACCAGGCCCTGCTGAAAATGCCACCAACAGTTTTGTCTTCTGCAGCCTTATCCTGTTTCTCAAGTGTCCTTTCTGTTGTGTGTGTGTGCGCGTGTGTGCGTGTGTATGTCTCTCTCTCTCTCCCTCTCTCTCTCTCTCTCCCCCCCTTTAAAAATGTAAAATGTCAGATTAAAAAATAGCCTGTTTTCAGATTGCACAACCATGGATGATCATCTCCATAAGATTTTCCCTTTGATTTTACTGTTTGGTTTTTCTTCAGCTTTGGGCACATTTTCCATGATTTTTATCACATCTGTTGCTCTCAGTAGCCTTTAACTGTTTAGTGCAGTTTATCTTTACATTGTTAACTGTTTTTAGTGACATACTGTTGGCTAAAGCCTAGCAGCACTCTAGCTTGTTAGCAGTACTTAATCTGGTTGGCAAGTAAGGTTTTGTTTTTGCTTTTGTTCTTGTTTTTTTTGTGGTGGGATTGTTCAAAGTAACCACCAACAAAAGCCCAGAAAAGGTAATATGACTGCACCTTTTCTGTTTTTGTATTGGTAATGGTAAGTGATGTTGAAATGTACCCTTGTGTCCACACCCAAATCATGAACTTTGTTTTCTGTATCTCAATGTTTTTGTGTGCTTTATAGCGAAGCAGCCGGCGCGAGTCGCTTGTTCATAAAACATCTAATGAAAGTTGAGAGCACATCCCACGGGACAACTGGCTGTGCTTGCTTACGTTTGGTTCATGACTTAAAAAACAAGTACAGGTGATAAAATCTTGGCAGTGTTGACCACAGTGTGTATTGTGACTTTTAAACTCATAGCTGCTAATCCTACAATCATACTTTCACAAAAAAAAGTCAGGGATCAAGATTTACAGACAAGACAAAAAGTGGATTTTTTTATTATTTTTTACTGCAGAGTAGTTAGACTGAGGTGGCTTGTCTGCAAGTCTTGTCTGAGTGTTAATCGATGTTTGCTTGGAGCATGTACTGAAATGTTGTTGTTTTTCTCCAGGAGTCATTCCTGATGAATCTAAAGCTATGTCGCTGCTGGCTCCAGCCAATGCCGTGGCAGGAATGATGCCCGGGGGAGGCCTTCTTCCAACACCCAATCCTCTGGCAACAGTATGTTTAGAAATCTTACATTGTGTTCATGATCATTGCAAGTGTTGATTTCCCATTAGATTCCTACCTACCAGGCAGCTCTGTGAATATTGGCTATATTTGTTATCAAGTTGCATTTGATTGATAAATGGGTGCAATAATTGGTGCTGGGTGCCTTAAGCTTGCTGCTAAATGCAAAGCTTGGTGGTGAGTGCTGTTAAATTCATATTACGAGTGTCTCTTATTTCAGATGGGAGGGACACCGTTCGGAGGTCTTGGAGCTCCCAACATGGAGCAAATGGCTGCCATGGGAATGCCGGGGCCTAACATGAACCCCCAGGTGAGCACTTGGTCAGTCACGCTCATAGTCGCTGCACATTAAAACACACTTTCTGTCTAATGGGTAATATCCTCCTCGTATCTCTTTCAGGCGCTCTCTGCAGACTTCCTAAAGCTTATGCAGTCCATGGACCCCAAGTAAGAAACCATACACACTCTTCATCCAGGATATGCAATCTTCTGAGCTTATATATGTTGAGAAAAGTCTAAATAATTGATGGCTCTTGCAGATTGAATCCATTAGCGGCCGGACTGAACTTGAATCCAGGCCTGAAGACTGATGCCTCCAACAAGGAGATTGAAGAGGCCATGAAGAGAGTCCGAGAGGCTCAGTCTCTCATTTCTGCAGCCATTGAGCCAGGAAGTGAGTGCTCTGTTTTCTCATGCCCCCTTTGCAGAAATGTCTTAGCCAAGACTATGTAGCAGCTACTTATTTTATTTAGTCGATTTTGATGTGTGACAATGTTAATGTTCTGTTTTTTTTAATTTGGCTCAGTCAGCCGTGGAATATTTGTTCCACTGTGTGAGCACTAAGTCTACAAGCTGGTAGATCTCTAACATTTTATTGTGGTTTTTGCAGATAAGAAAGATGACAAGCGCAAACATTCCCGCTCCCGTTCGAGGTCACGGCGCAGACGGTCCAGATCTCGCTCAAGACACAGGTAGCTGTCCATGGACTAGCAATACAAGACGTGAAGAAAAGAAATGGCCTGTGGCGTCTACATACAAGACATTAACAGCAGCTTATGACTGGCAGTAATTTATCATTTTAAAAATGTGCCACTTAATTTTGGCAGGCGTTCAAAGAGCAGGTCTCGGCGGAGATCCCATTCAAGGAGTAGGAGGAGGTCGAAGAGTCCACGAAGGAGGAGGTCCCACTCCCGGGATAGAAGCCGCCGCAGTAGATCCAGGTCAGGACCAAGACCAGGGCTTTTTTTTTTTTTTTTTCTTTCTAATGCCTTGTTCACTGACATTGTGAGAAGGACCCTTTCCTTCAATGTGCTGCTGCTTGCTAATGTTGTTGACTATGCTTGTGTCTTGACCAGGGACAGGCGGAAGGAGGAAAAGTCTAAGAAAAGGTCAAAGACGCCCCCCAAGAGCTACAGCAGTGCCAGGAGGTCTCGAAGCATCAGCCGGTGAGTGGGTCTGAAATACAGGCACACAAGTGCACTGCCTTTCAAATTAGTGTGATGCTCTGCTCTATTCACAGCAGTATAAAACTTGGCAGTAGTCCAAACGTTTTTTTGTTTCGTTTTTTTTTACCCAGGAGGCACAGGCGAAGCCGCAGTGCGTCTCGGTCCCCCAGGAGGAAGTTGTCCAGGTCTCCCTCGCCCAGACGGTGAGTCGTCGTTTTAAATGCGATGAATATTATTAAATATTATATTTTAGAATACAACTCAAAACATTTGATACATTTGTCATGTCCAGTCACAAGAAGGAGAAAAAGAAGGACAAGGAGCGTGAGAAGGAGCGGGACAGAGACAGGAGGGAGGACAGGGACCGGAGCAGAGATGAAAGAGAACGTTCCACCAGCAAGAAGAAGAAGAGCAAAGACAAAGAACGAGATCGGGACCGCAAGTCCGACAGTGAGAAGGGAGACGTTAAGGTGTGTTTAGAGCGTGTCATTTCCTGTTGATATTTTTGGTTTCTAGTTGAACATCAGTAGTTAGATGCATTGAATGTGATTTAGCTGAGAACATTAATAACAAAGAGCTAATCACCTCTAAATTCCCCTTTTTAACAGTCGGTTAAAATGTCTCAACAGGTGACCCGGGATTATGATGAAGAAGAGCAAGGTTATGACAGTGAAAAAGAAGGAGAGGAGGATGACGATGAGAGGAGGAGCGACTCTGACTCTGCCTCATCCCCCAAAGGCCAGGAGGAGATGGAGCGATCCGAGGGCCCAATCCCCAAAAAGTCCAAGCTGAATGGAGACGATCACCATCAGGAAGACATGGAGATGAGTGATTAAGAGCATCCCGAACCAGACCGTGTTATCTTTCCACTGTCCTTTTATATTTTTAATATAGGCCACAACGTGTCTGTGCCTCAGTCTAAGTAAAAAAAAAAAAAAAAAAAAAAAAAAAAACAATTTAAAAAATGTTGTCTTAACTGTAGAAGCATTGGGGAGGGGAGTGTAAAAGGAAAGCAGGCAGTTAATTTTGTAAAGACAAGAAAACGAGGACTAAACTATGAATAATGTGAGACATGGTTTTAAATTGCCATTGCTGTACTTTTTTAAGATCCTGTTGATTTTTCTTTTTGTTGCCTTTGTGTTTAAACGTCCTGACAGTAGAATACGCAGCATTTCCCACTAAAATGTTGTCTTTGTAAATATTTTACTAGTCAGGATTGAGTCCTTTCCTCATTCAAACCGTTAGTCACTCACCACCTGCCACCAACTTCATGTTGATCTTTTGGTTGCTGAACCATTTTTGCTTCAATTGTGATGCGCCCGGTCGTGTTTCAGCTGACCTTCCTATTTACACCCCTTTGTAACTGTACACTGTAGATTGAAATGTGTTGTTGCAATTAAATGCTTTGTCTGCAATAGGTTTTCCAAAGGAAACTAATAAAATTGGGTCAAACTGTCAACTTATGTCACTGCTATATTGATGCAAGTGTTTGACATTATGGGAAATGCGGTCCTTCTTCCTGGAGTCTGCTCAAATGTGGTGCTGGTAGACTAGCATTAGTTGTTTCTAGTCAGTGTGTGCTGTGTTAAGCAAACCAGCAGCTTGCTGAAGCTTCATATTTACCAGGCAGATATTTTATGTTAACTTATGCTCTCTGGCAAGTGAGCGTATTTCTCAAAATGTCAAACTCCCCTTCCCTCAGGCTTCCCTCAGTAATAGTACTGAGGAAAAAAAAACGAGTCCAAACTCTCAGATATGTGGAATTTTTATTTTAGTACATTTTATATGAAAATAGTGTCGCAGACGTATACAACAGTCTTTGCTGTACAACGGACATGTAGAATGCTGAATTTCCTACGTAAAACATGTAAAATTCAAGCAGCTGAAGACAGGAAGGAGCATGAGATAAAATGTCAAGCGTCATGTAGGTGAGGAGGCACAGTATCAGTAAGGTTGGCTGCACTTGCCCGTTAGGAGGAACGTGTTGTGGAAAAAGATTTGGTTATACTGATAATGAATATGGATGTAAATAAGCTAATTGTTCTAACAATACTTTGAGTGACCACATCTGCGTAGTACACCTTTTAAACTCCAGGAACAAGTTAACAAACATGAGCACCACACCAGTTTGTATCAACACGATTAAAAGCTCATGAACCGCAGCAGCAGCTATAAACACTCCTGGAGAGTTTAACAGCCTCCAGTCAGCACCTCCTGGACTTCTACAGAATTCGTTTTCTGGGGAAACTAGGTGCTTTGTGCTTTTCACACTGTGGAAGTGATTGATTATTCCACACATCTGGAGGAGGTTCACAAGGATGGGAAATAATGACAAGAGAGTAAAGAGATTTTTTTTTTCCTTTAAAACATTAACAAGTATGTACAAAAATAGCAACTGCCACCATGTTACAAACCAATGAACCCCTTGAATTAACCTGTGACGCTACGTAGAAAAATTTCCACAACTCTTCTGCTTGCAGAGAATATCTTAAACTCATCAGCACAAAGAAGAAAACAACGTAAAAGACAAACCTGTATTTACAGACTGTGCGAGAGAAAAAGCCTGGTTCTTGTTATTTGTAAAATTGGCATGAATGTTGTAACCATTCATTAATTCCCTAATATCTACTTACTGTACAGTTTTCTTCTGTTAGCAGGATTGTGGAGTTTGTTACATGGTTTACAGGTGTAGTAAGAAACAAAAGGCTGAGACATCATAAATTACCCTCGCTGCCACTCGAACAAACAAAAAAAAAAACTGGTACCATAAAAACTGCAGCAGTTCTAGCGTTGCCTCGATGAAACTATAATATTTCAAAAGCAGAATTAAAGGTTGAGTATCACAAACTGTAGAGTGACTGTAGTGGATCTTAATAGTGCCCAAAAGTTCAGTGATGCTACTCCATGCCCATGAAAATCAATGTTACGCACACACACACGCACATGCACACACACTCACACACAATTTTCTAATGTGCAGAGTTAAAGTGGAATCCTGCAAAAAATTATTTTTAGGTTTTTAACCTACGAAGAAGCTGCTTCACTTAACATTTCTTGAAAATGAATGTCAAATGACATTTTAATCAGTGTTTAGTACATCTCTGGGAACATTTCTAAGTGTAAAAAATGCAGTGTTGTTATTCCCCTACACATCTGTCTAACAAGCGTGCATTAGATTGTATGAATTTTATGTCTCACTGACCTCAAATCCAGCATCAGAAGAAGGGGAACTGAATTTTTAAAAGTCTACTTAAGCAGGAAAAAGTACCTAAAAAGTCATTTTTGGTGGAATTCCTACTCAACGTGTCACACAGTAATATCAGTGCCGTACTACGAGTCAGTTAAAAACATTCCCTTTATAAACATTACTTACATACTTAAATACATAGCATCAACTGAACTGGTTGTCTGTCTTCTACTTATATCCTGTGGACAGAAAACTCACCTGCTCAATGTCTTTTCACTGATGAGGCTCTCAACCTGCGACACAATGCTTCCAAACACTTTGTTAATACTCCGTCAGCTCTAATGAGGCCATTTATGTCCTGTCACGTCACACTCTCGTCGCCTTGTTGCTGTCTGTCGTCAGGGTTGGGATGGACGATGGAATCCACAAGCTGTCAAGAAACGTTGGCGCAGTTTTTTTTTTCCTTTTGTAATTCAAAAAGTATGTTTTGTAGCATAACGTGGCCTTGTTGCACGTTCGTTTCCTGCTCCCGCTTGAGAGGTTAAAGGTCGGGGAAGCGGCTGGGGTCTTCTTTATAGTCGTTGGGAATGGTAAAAATGGACTGATCAAACTCATCGTAGCGAAACTCCTGAAACGTCACGGTGGCTGTGATCGTTGGAAAGACGGGGATGTCTGCAGGGAGACATGAGCAGAATTACAAATCATATCTCCGAAAAAGGCCGGCTTTGAAACTCTACACCTGCCTTCAGAAGAAAATGAAATGTGGAGAAAATATCAAATGAAAAATCCCTGTCAATTAACACGTCGTCTCTATCTGTAGCTGTACCCTTCTCTGCTTACCGAGTTTGACAGGAAAGCCTGGGGGGAGCTTCATCTGAACAAACTCCCTGAGTTTATTAAAGTGCTTGAAGGGTGCAATCACTTCCAGAACATTCAGTAACCTGGAGGAGAACAACACAGACAAATGCTCACACAAATGACTGTGGACACTGTTGACGGCCACCTGCCACATGCCAGGCCGCCTGCTGTTCAACAACGGTCTGGATGCCAACGTAAAGGGGAGACTCACGATTCAATGCCCAGAGGGAAGTCTTGACTCATGGCTATCGTGGCTTTGAAGTTTTTCTTGCTCTCTTTGCAGACCAGCTCTCTTCCTAGATGAGGTGCTCTGAGGGGGAGGGAGAAACAAGATCCGGTCAGGATGAAATCTCAAGATGAAGGCAGCTCACAGAGGAAGAGCTCACGGCTTGTTATTATGCAAGAAATCTTCCATAGTTTTCCCCCAATTCTAAAAATGGATTTATGAGTCTTTGAATGTACACTTTATGGCCATGGAGGCAGCTCATCCTGCTTCCTGTCATTCATCATCGTTCTTCTAAACCAGGGGTCGGGGACCAATGGCTCGCGAGCCAGATGTGGCTCTTTTGACGGCCGCATCTGGCTCGCAGACAAATCCTTTGCGCACGCGCGAGCCAGCGACTAGAAAGCCGGTTCGCAGTCATTTCAGTGGGAAAGTGGCAAACATACATGTCATTGTGTCTATCTATTTATCTATCTATCCATCAATCACAAAGGTAACGCAGATCGGGTAGTGACAGGCACTGTTTAAGTGAGGCTGCCGTATTTTGCTGCTGAAAATAGCGGTCGATGTAGCGGGTGCACTACGGCTTGTCGTTAATCCCGCTGTCAGCTAACTAATTTTTGACACGCTTCTGAGAAGATGGCTAAAAGAAAAAAAGACGACGAGTATCGTACTTTTCAGCAGGAATGGACAGAGGAATTTGCCTTTGTGGAGAAAGCTGGTTCTGCTGTGTGTCTAATATGCAATGATAAAATTGCATCTATGAAGCGGTCAAATATAAAGCGGCACTTCGACACACGCCATGCTGCATTTGCATCGAAATATCCTACTTGTATTTTTAGTTTTAAACATATTGTATGGCTCTCCTGGAATTTCATTCAAAAATATGTGGTGTTCATGGCTCTCTCAGCCAAAAAGGTTCCCGACCCCTGTTCTAAACAGTAACTGAACACAGGAAACAACTGGCCTTGAAAAGTTAAACATTTTGTGACACTGAAACTTAGATGTTTGCATGTGAGGATTTTTGTAAAATGTAAAAAATACATACGGTATAACATCGAATCGCAAGAAGACACTGTGGTCCAGACTGCGTGGAAACTAAATTTGCATTCTTTTAGAGAGTGAAACTAACAGAGGGTCTCACTTGGAAGGACAATCAGAAGCGTAGTCCTATTACTCATAAATATAGTTGTCAATGAATTACTGGAACAGTATGTCTGGCTTTCTCAGCACAAATCTAAAAAAAGCAGCTGTCATGTATTTAGACACCTACTTTCCATTGTCAGCAGAGATGTATTCCTCCCAGGAGATAGTGTTGGGTGAAGGGGGAGTTAAAGATTGCCTCCTCGCCGGCTGAAGAGAGAGAAAAGACAAACAGGTTAAATCTCAGACTTAACAACCGCAGGGTCACACAGCTAAAACACAAACAAGAACACAAAGTGATACTGATGGCAGACTAAACGATAAGTCATTAACAGTTTGTTCTTTGCTCCATTATGTTTATTCTTTAGTTACTCCTGAAGGGCAAGGACACGTACAGCACACGCCACTAGAAGGCGCCGATGCATCACTAAAGCCACAGAAAGCTCAGTTTGAGCCTCACACATGCAGCATAACTGGATTACTATAATTCAGTGTACTGCCACACATCTACAGAGACAAATAATATTTCACAGAGAGCACTAAGAAAGTTCCTACAGCAAAGACTTGGAGTAAAGGGGGACAAAGAGACAAATGACAGACAGATGAACAGAACATAAAAGTACTTATAATTATCAGCAGAATCAGTGTTAAACACCATCATCTAATCACGGACGAATGTGTGAAGGATGCTGTGTTTACACCAAGATGCATACAGGAGACTGAGAGATCATCAGAGAGCAGGACCACTTTCTCCAAGCCTTACTGTAAGATCCACAATCAGTCTATGAAGTGTCAAAAAAAATGTGAAAAATACCCATCACAGCTTCTCACAGACCAAAGTGATGTCTTCAGATTGCTTTTGTCCAACCAACAACCAAATATTCATTTTCTTTTGATCAACTAATCAATTAATCGACCATTCATTGCAGCTCTATGCTGTACTCTGTGATGAGTGGCCTTCACAATGCAAAACTGCTTAAAACTTCATTTAGAGCCACCTGTTGTGCTACTGGGGACAGACTAATATCAGCTATTCTGATCACGTTTATCACCCAGTGTGCAGCAAATGTTCCCAAAGTGTTTTGGAGAGAGGAGTTTCCCCCTCATGTCAAATAATCTCAGTTTCCCGAGGAAAGTGATCTCCACTCGGCCTTGTTGAATAAACTGTAAGAGTTCTCCTTCAGCGTCAGTTTATTTTAGGATGGGACAATCTGTTCTCGGCCCTGAATTAGAACTGGGATGAGTTCCAGCCCGTTTCTCCTAAAACTGACTTTCATCTACAATGAACTCGCTGTACTCGTAGACGCTCGGGTTAAGCAAGAAAAATGGATTCACATCAGCTGACCTCTCTTTGACAAGCCGTGGTGAAATAAGGCGACTAGGGCAGAATAATGTGGAGAAACGTTGTGGATGACGAGACCCCTGATTGTGCCAAGAGTCAGCGGTAGAATGGTATCCACGCTTTCCTTCATTCCCACTCGCACTGCAGCCATCACAGAAATGTTGTGGTGTTTTCACTGTGGGCTGCGGCCTCTCACACTGTGTGTATCCGCTCTGCGGTGTTGTGACGAGGACAGAGTACACACAGCCTGCGGAGGCCCTGATCTGCTGGTATGCCGGTCCCGCCCCTCCATCGTTCCATGGCACCAGGGGTTTTAGCCTTCATCCATGTGATCAATAGTGTCCAGCCCTGTTCGGAAGCCCCCCCCCCCCCACGCTTCCCCCCTGTCCGCAGGCGCAGGGCCGACCCCGCTCTCCCCGGCCGTGGTAAACACAGCTACGTCACAGCAGCTGCTTTTTTCACTCGCGCCCACTTCCATGTATCATTTTCCGGAGAAACTATTTACCCGTCGACACCCACTTAAAACACAGCGTTTTCACTTTGAACACGAGTGGGCAGTGGTTCAAATAAGTGCAAACAGGCGGACACACAACACAGGACAGTGTGATGAGACAAAGCCCAGCACAGAACAGAAGGGGGAGTCGACAAAAAACAAGCGAGCAGTTAAAAAGGCATCCATTGAGTGTTGCGGGGCATTGTCTTCACTGTGCGACTGGCTTTATGCTCAGTGTTTAGACAAGGGCTTGCTAAGCAAACTCTGGAACATACTGTAGTGAAGGGATGATGGGTGGGAGAGTCCTCCCTGTGAATAAGGTGAAGCTTTGCAGCTTTCACCACTAGGTGGCAGTGGTGGTACTCAAACGCATGCATCGTGGATGGTGGAGGGGGTGGAGGACATGTGTCACAAACACCAGTGATGGGGGCAACTCTTCATTCTGTTCTCATGTCATGAAACAAATAAAACATCAAAGAGCGACAGCGGGGAGTCAGACAGGAATTTTTCAATAAACCATGCAAAGTTGATGGACAGAGTCTGGCAGGAAGTCCATGCTGTTTCTACAGGATTTATCTTGGTACAGATACAGCGGTGACTGTGAGGTTTATTTTGTTTGAGACTCATGTCCTACCCCAAGGTTCCAGCGGGACAGCACAGTTTCAGGACTGGACTGGTGGTTACGCTGCAGGTGTAAGTAAACAGGGTGTTTATCGACAGAGCAGCGCTCCAACTGGTTCTCATTCTAACTGAAAAGCTCCTGGCAGTGAGGCACAAAGTAACTTCAAATGTGTACAGC
This sequence comes from Chelmon rostratus, assembly GCF_017976325.1. Classification (NCBI taxonomy): domain Eukaryota; kingdom Metazoa; phylum Chordata; class Actinopteri; order Chaetodontiformes; family Chaetodontidae; genus Chelmon; species Chelmon rostratus. Next base: position 15,988,562 of record NC_055661.1, read on the forward strand.
TGCAGGTATTTAGCCAAACTGCCTTCTACGTTTCATCCTGAGAAAACTGGTTTCTTCTTGTTGACAAAGATCCAGGACAGTCACAGTACATGGCCCAGCAGTGACTCACTATGTAACTTGATCACTGAATGACTCAAGTTCATGACCTGGAACTAAATAGTGGGAGGAGATATGTAGGTGAGTTACAATAAATACATAAATGCTGTAGAACTTGTACTTCAACATGTGCGAGGGCGTAGACGGAGAGAAACACTCAGCAGGTCATGAACAGTCTCCCTGCATGTCTCACTTTCATTTACTTATTAAGCTCAAGTTAAACCAGACACATGCAACAAAGAACAACAGAATCCCAGTGTGTTAATGTTTCCTCTGTGTGTTAATGTTTCCTCTGGTTCCACAGTTCCTGTTCCTGAAAATGTGTGATGTCCACTCCATGAGATACTTAAAATAAGTGCATGAGTGATCAGAAATCCTTTGATCTCCTGCATCGTGAGCCGCTGACATAGCAGCGCTGTGGGCGTCAGTAAGGATTCAGCGCCTCTTTTCAGCGATGTCACGGTGGACGTCAGCCTTACTGGCTCCTGCATAATGTCATGTTATCGAGCACCAATCTGTGATAGTGATGTGATGCTCCACAGGGCCACATAACTCCAATCCTCACATCATGGGTGAAGATGGAGGGGAGAGGAACAGCCTTCCCTCTTCCCATCACCCCGCTGGAGTGATGATATTCGATGCCTGACTCACCTCGAAGTTCTGCTCTATGAGATTCCCTCCTTTGCTCAGGCTCTCCATGATGGCTTTGTTCCTCAAGATGTCCTCCTCGCTCAGATGCTCCCGCCTCTTCCTGGACTCGAGCACCAGGCCGTTCACAGAGTAGAAATCAGCCAGAAAGTTTCCCACGCGCTCCTGGAGGGACAAGAAACAGATAAGTGGCCCCCCAGCTGAGTCACCAAGTTCCCTTTTAAACACTTATCAGGAAGACAAACGGAGCGAACAGACAGAAAGCAACGCCTTCTTCATGCCCCCTGCCCTGCCTCTGTGGGGTTTTATATCAGAGCCTATCACCTGTGCTTCCTTCCTGGGGTTATCACTGATGCTCCTTTCATTTATTCATCTTTCCTGCCTGGTGTGGGAGATGTAGTGCAGGGAATGTGATCAGGAGAGTGGAGTCTACAGCAATGAACAGCAAAACTGCTCATAGGATGAGACAACAAGAAGACTCAGAGAAACAACGCTGGGATAAACTGGAATTTCCCACAATGATGGAAAGAAAATGGCTAAAAGGAGCAAAAAAAACATAGACTAGCTTATTTATCTGCAATACTTTGCCAGCATTGTTGCTTTTACAGTAAAATAAAAGTAAAAAGCAAGAGAACAAGGATCCATATCTTTCTCTTTCTGTGTTTTTCCATTAGAGATCACATCCAGAGCGCTTCCCACACCCTAAAATATATTCTCCCCTGCAGTGCCAGGTCCATGCTGTTTTTCAGGTCAGACAAACTGTAAAGGGGTCAACAGTCTGGACTCCTTTTGACCAGCTGAAAACCATCATATCATGCAATAGATGTTAACCTACACACAAAGTACATTCTGATGAACCACATCTGTGTCCTGACTCCTCCTCCTGTATTGTTTGCATTCAATTTCCTGCCTTCCCCAGAGAATTTAACAAATTCCCAAACTTTCTGTCTGGGTCAAGCCACTAAAAAAATTCCACGGCCAGGTGAAACCCCGTGAGCCACAGCTGATGTTAGAAAAGCTGTGCTGAGCTGGGAGACGTCATACCGCGCAGTGACTTTAATTACAGTAAAACTACAACACCGACCGTCTTGTCTTCTCTGAACAGCCAGCCGGTCTGCGCCCTGGAGAAGGTGATGGATTTGGTGGAGAGCGTGGCCGAGTACACGTCGCTGCTCATCAGAATGTCCACTTCCTCCTCCGTCTCCATCTCCGACTCCTGCACATACGGGACAGAGGTGTGGACACTCAGTATGAGGAACGCTAACAATGATAACAAGCCAATTATACATCCTAAAAAGCATGGCAGTGGAGAAGAGAGGAGACAAATGCATCTGATTGACTTTTCATCCAGCATTACTGTGATAAGAAAGAACTATTTCTGACAACCAGTTGTAATCTTTCCCCCACTAGTGATGGGAACAAATAACTTTGAGGTCCGTTGGTTCCTCCAACACTTTGTTGAAGACTAAGATATCTCAACAGCTCCTGGCCAGAAAGTTTTAAATGAATATTCAAGCTCCCCTGAGACGACATTGGTATCCTGAACTGACCCTTTTTCTAGTTTAACCCTCAGGTCAAATTTAAAATAAATCATTAACACACAATCAAAACATGTTGAAGCCTCACTACTGATAACTGCCAGTGTGTTCTTCTTTTCAACCAAACGCTCAGTTGTGTGTGTGTGGTAGAGCTTAATCAATTAAACAATGAGTCCATTTATAGATAATTATTCTGCAACTATTCAATCCGAAGAGGCGTCAAACTGAACATTTTTGAGCAGTAAATTGGTTGATGGAAAAAACACAATATTTGTTTTCTGGCATTTTGGACAAAACGAAAAAAACAATGCTAAAAATGATTGGCAGGTTAATTAATGGTGAACTGTCAGGTGCAACAACAGGTGAACTGTCGTGAACACTGTCGACTTCAGGGGGCGCAGGTGAGGCTTTAGTCTCTCAGCCTTTCATGAGCATGTGTCTCACAGACCTCATGGTGTATCCGCTGGTAGACTTTCTGTTCATTGTCCAGCACGACGAAAGACTCAGAGGGGATGGCATTGCCGTTGAAGATGAAACTGAGGTCGCCGCGCTGACACTTCATGTCTGTGAAGTCTATCAGGGTCGTGTCCAATCTACACACACACACACACACACACACACACACACACACACACACACACACACACACACACACACACACACACACACACAGAGTAGGTTTAGTGTGGGAACAGGAGACAGATAAAAGGAGAAGACAGCCAAATAAGGAAAAGAGTACAGAGGTTGACAGCAAAGGAGCTGAACTGAGTTTAACTTTGGTCACATGCAAGACGCAGCAAACACACTGTCGAGACTGTAAGCAAGAAAAAAAAGCTGTGATGGATGTCACATCTCTGAAAGTTAAAAGACAATGTGTATGGTAATCATTGCCATGGGAGTCCAACAGCGCATTTCAAGAATCTTTTTTTTTCCACTCAAAATGGGAAGTCCTGGAATGAGGCATGACAGCAAAGACAGCAACTGATCTGCCTGTGAAGACCAGGCACAAAGCGGTTGGTGCTGTGGGTAGGTATGACAGGCCTGACACACTGTAGCACTAGAATGTAAATGAACCTGCTGTGACAGTGTTTTTTTCTTTCACTCTCTCGGTCTCTCCCCCTCTTTTTCTGCCTGCGACTCCAGGATAATAAGAGGGCATTTTGAATACCAAATGAGGCAGCCAGGAGCAGTTTCAGAGAATAATGACAAGCGCCGCATCAAGGATATCTCATACAGGAACAGCACACAGAGACACAAACACTCTTTTACTGAGTTCATTCTTCAGATAGCTTTAGCTGATATGTTATGATACCCTAATATAGAAGCATCTGTGTATGTGCTGGATAAAGGCTGCTTTGTCTGACATATAACCCAGTAACAAAACTCTGTGCCTGTGGCCTAGCTGTGTGGGCCTGAACCTCAAGGTTGTTGCACGCTCCCTGCTTTTTGCCCGCGAGGCCAGGAAACACAGCACCGTAGATTCCCACTGTAGGTTCTCTGTTGTGACATGTCAGCATGCGTCAACAGTGTGACAAATTTCTCCTGGCGCTTTTTGCAAGTGAGCTGAAGGCAGCACATGGCACACGACTGTAACTCCTTCTGTGAAGCTCTAGTTTAAACTGAAACACAGAAGTAAAAGATCTGCGCGCAGAGGCGCTGCATTCTGCTTCCTCACACTGCCAGGCACTGATTTCACACTCTAGTTAACCAAACTAGGTTGAGAGGAGAAAATGGGAGGTAGCGAGAGAAGAGAAAGAGGAGAGGTTGTTATGTGCAGCACAAGATGACAGATAAATTAGTGAGTAACTAAGTGCCTCCATAAATAAAGGTTTTCTGAAGGAATTGTGGTTTAAGTTGATGTGGTTTCCACAAGGTGGTGTCACACATTTCACTTAAATGCATCACATTTGGTGACAGGACTTGCCTGATGTTGAGGCCCTGCTTGTAGATCTTACACGCGTCTGAAGGCAGGATTCTGGAGAGCAAAGGCACTGCAACATGAAAAGATACAGTAAGGATCTATGAAGCAACCCCTAAATTTAGAAAAACTCACTCAATAATGAAAACCACCATCCTCTTCAAAGCCTCAGTAGCATATAGCTCTGTATACTGGAAGGCCATATAACGTGTAGTTCGGTAGCTTAATATTTAATAACGCACAGCGCTCACCAGCTTAAGTAACCGAAAGCGAGAAACTTCCCTTGCGGTTATATTGTTGCACAAACCCTGAGATATTTTAACAGTCCAAAACAGTTCTGTGAGGGACTGCATTGAAGAAAAAGCTGTTATAAAATCAAGTGGCTCCTCCAACCCAGCAGAGCACCACATGTAGACTAAACAGGCCTGAAGGGCACGAAGCCAGAAATCCCTCTGACGGTCTCAGATCCATGGGACTGTGTTGGTTTAAACCGGATTCTTCTCTATGCACAAAAATCTTTAGCGCTCTAACCTACAAATACATTTTTTAGATGACTGTTAAGGCATCAAAGCATTTCATTTTACACAATTTCCAAGTGCACTGTTATGCAACCAGTTTACATTCAGTTACTATGCATCCATTACATAATCGTTCCCACCTTGTCAATAATTCACAAAAATACAGTGAGTACACAGAATGTAGTCCTGGCTCACACTCTGGGGCCAGACTTGTGCAGACTAAGCAAATGCTGCTACACCAGTAGATACATTTAGTCCTATCACACTGTATATTTCATCTGTATTCTGTAGCAGTTTACAGGATGAAATTATGTGTAAATTCAGTGTAACTGGAGAACAAATCAATCCAGGACAGTCATCTCAAGAGGGGCACTGACATTAGAGGATGGTGTGTCAGTTCATGTCCAGCAGGAGGAGTCATTTGTCAGTCAGTCAGTCAGTCAGCCTGTAGCCACTCCAACAGTCAAAGTCCCTCATGGCACAGATAAACAGCCACTAAGCTGTCTCACTAACATTGACAGATTCCTTACTGACACCCTTACACAGGACGCTTGGTTAATATCCAGAGTGTATAATGTCTATGAAACAGTGCCGTTCTCTGTCACACTCACTATTGTAAGATAGCAGAAGGTGTTGCTTGACTCACCCCAACTTTGGAAGTCCCAGTGAAGCTCTAAGTAAAAGTCTCCGAGCTGCAAAAGACGACAAAGACATCTCAATCACAAGTAAAACTATGTGAGTAGAAAAGGTGGAAATACAGTGCGTGAGTTTGTGATTAAAAAAAAATAAACGCTGTACATTTGTTAACAGCAAAAGGTGTGTTTTGGGGTTGCTGCAACAAAAACTGTGAAGAATGCAAAAAAATATTTTACAAACGAGACACATCTTTGCAGAGTAGAAATCAAAATGATGAACCAAAGCGTCTCAATTGACATTGACCGGAGTAAACATGAGCCTTAATGCACATCCGTAGCATATTACTGACACAACTCAATAAAGCCTCATTATGCTGTGAGGTACTCAGATGGGACGAACTGATCTCGTCACCGCCGCTGGTGGTCTCAATCTGGCATTCAGTGATGATGTCAGGCTGGTGGGAGATCATCATTTCCCAGACCTATATAATCTCAGAGAGACGATGACGCAGAAAATTCTCATGTCTGGCATCTCTGCCTCATCACCCAGGAAAGGATCACATCCTGTCATGTCGGACGCAGCCTGGGCTGAGTGTCAACTTCAACTGAAGGTGGAAGTCCACTGAAAAAACCTGTACTATGGTGACCTCTTTATAAGGAGTTAAAAACACACAGGGTTTTAGACAGTTGGCCTCTTCTGGTCTTGTATTTGCCCATCTGCTTACTTGCTCCCTGACTCTCTTGTGGGGGTGGCGTTGCTGCACAGCTGACCTGGAAGCTAAAATCGCCAGATGATTACGCCTACAAGTTAGCCCCCTTAATTTCATGTTAGGCAGCCACAACAGTACGGAAAGGCTCCTCGTTTAGTCGCTCTGAAAAACATGTGTATCAGTCTGCATGTGACTAATGTTTAGAGTTTGTGTGTATGTGTGACATCATATCGGGCAGGGAGCCACAGTTAAACCCTGACGGATAATTGCGGCTCTGAACAGCATGTCTGTTAGCAGTTACATGTTTACAGTGGGTGGCTTTGGAAAGTGAGCGCAGTTTGGGCCGTCCTCACAACTTCAAAGAGCTGTTTGAAGGTTAAGACTTGGTTTTAAGGGTTAGGTTAGAATTAAGTTTAGATTAGGGTTAGGCATTTAGTTGGGAATGCATTATGCCAATGTGGGTTCACACAAGGACAGAAGTACGAGGTTGTGTGTGTGTGTGTGTGTGTTGTGTGTGCACGCGCTGCTGGCTTTGCTCTGTTGTGATGGCAGTAAGATCGGATGAGCACAAAAAGGAACTGCATCAAGACATCAGGAGCAGCACTATTGGAGAGAACAGAGCAGAAACCTGGACTGCTTACTTCTTTCAGTGCTTTCAGCAGCTTGGGCCTCTTGTCCTCCACACTCTCCCTGGACTGCTGCTTCAGCTTCCTCAGCAGCGCTGTGACTGAACGATACAGAGGAGAAAAAAGAGAAGGAGAGATGAAGAGAAGTCAGACCAGAAGCATCGGCAATGATGTAGCTTTTTCCACACATGCTAATATGAAGACGTTTTTTGGAGGACGTCATTTGTTCCCACACGGGCTGTGAATTTTCATGAATAACCTTTCGTTTGGCTGAATCTGATCCCACCACTTAGCTTGCTCCAAGAAGAAGAAGAAGAAGAAGATTTATTCACTGTATTCCAAAACTAAATTGCACTGCTAATACTGCTCTTGTTTTGGCAAACTTCGCTACATGGCATGAAAGCCAGATTCTCCTGCATCTTGATTAGTAGGCAGAGGGAAATAAAGGTTTTTGAATATATAGGGCTTTTTCTGAAACATGCAACCTTTCTGACTTTGAGAAATCTGCTCACAAGGAGCTTTTCTGAGAGTATCTGCCTCCTGAGTGCAGCCCCTCCTCACTCATTTTAATCGAACAGAAGGTGTTGGAAGTTTCGATGCGCGGACACTGCTGCACTATCCATCATCCACCTAAAAACTCCCAATGTGACTAAAACTAAAAAAGCTTCACATCATTAAGACCAAAGCTTCAGCTGTCAAAACTAATGCTGCATTCATGCAGCATTGTACAGGAAAGTGATTGTTCAGATTTTTTTCCTCCAACATGACAACGGTGGCAGTGTTTCATTGTGCCAGGCTGCTTTTGAATGTACAGGAGTATATAATGCCTGTATGAATGCCATAGTCACCACCATTGTCTTAGGGACAGACTCACTATGCAAATCCTGTCAACAATGAGACAATGAAGGCAAAGATCATGCGGTTTACAGTAACGATAGCTTTTGGTTGAGAGATACGATGACTTCCTGGGGCCAGATGGGACACTCCCAGCGGCACTGCGCCAATCCCTGCACGCCGCCTGCAGGGATCAAAACGTTCCAGGAAGTTCAAAGGGAACAGATATGGGGCTGCCTGCTAACGAGCTGCGCCTTTAACCTCTTTAATGACCTGGGGGAGAGACACACTCACAGGAGACTTTTAACTATGACGGGTCAGATTAACGAACATTCACAGCTCTTTAGCCCATTGGCTGCAGGAGACTTGCTTGTTCATGCAAAGGAAAACAAGCTTAAGGAAAAAAGATCCACACCCAACTAGCGGGCATTTATTTCAACGTTGCTTCTGTTTATAAGAGGAGTGGGCGCATCAGTGCTGTGATGGAGTCAGGCGGGCATGAAATGACGGCATGAATTGGCCACTTATAAGCTAATGGAAACAGTAATAAGGGTTTGGCTTGTGACTGGCTGACCTACATTTTCATGGCGCTAAAAGCAACAGTGGACATACGGCATAATCATTAGCCTAACTAGCTCCTGGGCTCCACGTGGTGAATCAACATACACAAACATGTGGTTCTCATTGTCTTAGTGGTGCTCTCTATGAGGCAACACAGAGGGGGTGGAGGGCTCCATGGTTCAACAATGCAAAATTAGCGCACAGGCATGCATTGCCCCCCCCCCCCCCCCCCCCCCCCCCACACACACACACACACATACACACACACACACACACACACACACACACACACACATACATACACATACACACACACACACACACACACACACACACACACACACACACACACACACACACACACACAAGCCAACGCACGTGCCAAATCACACACACACATGTACAGGACGAGGGTGCCTTTGTGGCCCGGCTGCCTAATGAGTGTGGACAAGGTCTGGATGGGGCTCCTCCTGATCCTCGCCGCCTCTCAGCGGGACGAGGAAGGGACTACAATCTCACCATCTGTCCACAGACCACCCAGCCAACACAGGCCGAGAAACCAAAGCTTTAACACTAACCCAAACTGACTCTCCATGCTGGCGCTAATTCACCCAGATACTGATTAGGGCACTTTCCTGGCATTAATTAGGTGAGTGACCTCAGTAATTTCACCTCTGCACATTAATGAAAAGAGACAGAGTCAGGACAAGTTTGCATTTACATCACCACAAACCGCCACTATTTAACAATTAAGCCTTGGATCTAACTGGGCAACTGCTGATGGCAGGTCTCCAGGAATCTGAGAACAGTCAATATTGACACAGGTAGGCTGTGGAGTCACAGCGTGATAGAGCCGAGCAGACAGGCAGCAGCAAACAGGCCAATCTGAATGTAGTTTCAAATATTGAAACTTACTGAGGCGAGGTCTATTAATTTTACAAGACATCTAAAGAGACTCAAAATTGCCACTTTAGCTGAGCACAAGGAGGATGGAGAGCACTTAAAGTCTGATTAAAATTTACTTTAAGGGGGAGGGGAAAAAAACAAATACGCTTTAGCATGGAGGAACTGGCCTGTTCAAATATTATCATTTTGCTTTAATATTTTGTTTAGATATAATTCTGTGAGGTGTTACTGCATTTCAAATGGAGTATGATTTCAGTTTGCTATGAAACCTACAGTATGTGACTGGAGGTCTGATACTATAGATGTGGAGGACTCCAACACTGGCTAGGCACCAACATACAGTTTACAAGCTAAACTGGCTGTAAAACATCAAAATCAAACTTTATCCATTTATGCGATCATAAATTTGCTTTACACTGAGAATAAGCTAAGAGACGATGAAAGACAGTGAGCAGTTCCCCGTCAGCTAAACACCAAAGTGACTGTGGCGGTGTTTAAACAAGCTGCTGAAGCTGACATTACAGCTGTGTGAGTGGCAATCAACCGAGGACAGAAATAGCTCTTTTTCAACAAAACACATGACAAAATCTATTTCTGAGCCACATCTTGTCTCCTGTTCAAATGGAAAGCCACACGTGGCAAAACTCAGGTGACAAAGACATCAAATCATAACAGATGTGGCTTGACGTCTATGGAGATTAGTCACAAACACTGGCTCAAAATAACACAGCGAGAAGGCAGGGTTGAGAATTTTGTAATTGATCTCATTGAAGAAAACGTTTGATTAGGAAAGATGCAGGTTTATCAGGTTTTCAGCGATTTCCCAGCCAGGACATTTGCCCTACTGTAAATCAACAAAGCTCCTCGACCTCTGCTTCCCTCACAGACTCCTGACTGACGCTGACTCAGCTCATACTGAATAACTGCTGGGCAGGGCTCTGCCAGGCTACGCCTGTAAAGGGCTCAATGTTTATTGCGCTGAATAGGGAAAACAGTCACAGTTTCCTTCAGCTCCTTTCTCCTTTCATGTGATCATGGCAGCCAGGTAAACTTTTCCTGTTTGAAAAGCCAAGTGTGGTTGTTTTACAGTCTGCAGACTCAGCCATTTGCAGCTGAGCTGTCACAACACAGGCAATGCCCTCTACTTTGGAGGAACATAAAAGAACACAAAGAGGCAAAGAGGGCTAAGCACCAGAGTTTTTGCTTCAGTGCAACAGAAGCTGCAGTCCCCTGTTGTCGGCTGATCAGCAGACTGACCTACTGTACCTGTCTGCCAGCAGGTCCAGCCTGTACCTGTCTAGTGATCTCCTGAATCAGCAGACAGATACAGGCCCGGCCACTAAGCTCTGGCCAACTAACTCCTCTCCCTGGCCCGGGTCCAGGAGATTCTGGCGAATTTGCTCTTTCACAGAATGCCGTTCCATAAAGGTCTTCGCGGACCTTAACTCTCAGTTTTGGTCCCTCACCTTGTGCTCCAAAGCTGCAACAACAATGGAAGAATAAGTCATCTAACTGCTTTTTGAATAGAGAGCGTCCAGCCCTGCAATGAACAATGAACTTCCATGGTCGTACTATAACTTTTCACTGATGTCAGAGTTTCTGTAGTTCCCAAAATGTCTTTTAATAATATTTACCAAAAGGCACAAACTTGCTGCATTAAATGTGTAAGGGCATTGGTCAACAGAGACCACCGCAGCTGCAAAACAGCAACTTTTTCCAGGGGGGAAAAGCAGGAGCTGCGGCCTTCACTCAAAACACAGGACATCATCAGCTGCATGACACAATGGTCTGTACAAACTAGACATGGGTTGGACCTGTAAATGGCAAAGAAAAATGGTTTCTAAGGTTTCTTAGAGGCCTCAGTCAATATAAACACTTGTAAACCCAGTAAGGTAAGTGGCATTAGGGAGTTAATTAGAGGATGCAGTCAATGGAAACACTCTAAGCTGCTTCCCTGTATGATTGCTCAGTGTTGGTGCCAAGTGGCTGCATGAAGTCTTAACTCTTTCATTGTCATGGGCACTAAACACATTTGCTTTTTATTCTTTTTCCTTCTTTTTTCATCTCTTCTTGCTGTTTTTAACTTGTCATCTTAAATACAGGGTTCTTACAGCTTTGTAAGAGTAAAATTCAAGCACCTTTACGGTATCTAAACCTAAAGGTTCTTAAAGCTTTTATCATCATCACATTGTTACACATTGTTACAACCTATAAATGCAAATTTTTAGGCTTACAGGAATAATTAGGATTGATGTAACAACAGGTTATGTTGAAAATCAAAATTTTTCAAGGAATATATTTGAATTCAAGCTCATAACCTTGAAAACATAAAGGTTAAAATTAAGAATTTTCCAAACTTTCAAGACTTTGTACAAAGCCTGTAAACATAATATTCCAGTACGTGTGATATGCAGTATCAGTTGCAACACTGGCACTTCAACATCTCAGCCTGGCTGAAGTTTTAGTAGTGTATTTAGTTTCAGTATTAAGGTGTTATAATTCAGTATGACATGTTTGTACTTAGTATCTCACAATTGCTACAGAGCTCCACCACAAAGAACAAAACCTCAGGCCTTCCTGTTCCCATGACCAGCATATCAAGAGCTTTAAATAGATAGAGGACACGGTGCAACTATCAAGTAAAAGCACACTTTGAGATATCAAAAAAAAAACCAGCCTGACAAAGGTCCAAAGCACATTGGTCATTACAGGTCAAGTAATTCAACATTCAGGAGTGAAAAAGTAAACTGCAAGGATGCAAAGGTGAACCGAGCACCTACAAAAAGTAACAGCATTGGTTTCACTTACATGTCAGTGCTGTTTTTGTACAACCTATCATGACCAATAACAGTGGTTTATTAAAGTAGATATTTAAAAAGGTTTGAGCCACTTTGAAATGTGGGTAGAAAATGGGTGAGGCAGGGGTTTGAGCATAATCAGCCTATGAGGAGAGAGAGCAACGTCTAATGAATTGCCTTTCATCAAAGCACAAAAGCCAGAGGGCCTTGAGGAATGTCCCCTCTCTCTCAGGGACAAAGGAGGCAGGCTGGAGTCGCGGCCTCACTTGGAGGCAGCAGCGTGGAAGAATGTTCAGGAGCAACTGTTGATTTGCATCTGCTGATCGCACCTTCTCTCTCTCCGGCATCTCCGTTTTCACACGGGAAAAGCCAAACTGAAACCCTATTAATGCCACATTGATTTCAATAAACTGACCAACATCATCTCTGTACACAGCAGTGGTGGCAGAGTTTCGAAGGTCTGCTCCAGTGTATTCCCAAGCAGTGCCAGTCAGCCAGCCTCAGGCCATGTCCACACAACTACATTTTCATTTCAAAACGCAAACCATCTCCATCCAGACCTGTGTTTAAGCACAAATATTCTTCGTCCAAACTAACACGGCTGAAAACACATATCACATGACCACCCACATTCACTGCGCATGCACATCTAGCCAGTTGTAGCATGATAAAATGCAGAACTTAACTGCACAACAGCTGCTAGCATGAAAAACAAGGTCAGCGATGCCTGTAATTTATTATCCATGTTGACTTAACGGCTGGTAGTCAAGGCTCATAGATATGTACATGCTGATGATGTTTCATTTCTTCCTGAAAAGGGTCACGTGGGTTAGGGATCGGGGTGTGACAAACCAAGGAAGGACATGTTGAGACTACTAAATGATAAATAGACTGTATTTATATGGCACTTTTCTAGTCTGCCAATCACTCAAAGCACTTTACAACATGAACCAATATACATCCATATAAGAACCAATGAGAACGCAAACATGGGTATCAAGGTCATTGTTTTAGGGGTTCTAAAATGGCAGAGTATCGTGGACACTAGGCGTAAATGCAGCAAAAGTTATGTGTTTTAAACGGAAAGCGTATTAGTGTGGATGTAGTGACACTAAAAGCCATACTTACTCATTTGTCGGTCTCCGTAGCTAATGGCCTCAGCAAGGGGGCTCCATCCCTGAGCGTTCTTCACCTTCACTGGTGCATTGTGAGCCAGCAGCAGGTGGGCACACTCTGCAAGGTTGAAAGGAAGAAACTTAAACTACCACAACGGACCACACAGCCACAATGCATGAATACAAAATACTAAGACAAAAAGGGAAGAAAAATTATGTCAAACCAAACAGACAAATAAAAGGCCAAGAAACAAATTCAACTCCATGGCAACACTGTGCCCAGCTCAGATTTTGTGCTAACCTCCTCTTCAAGAGAGAAACCGACCAAACATGAAGTCCAAGACTCTCTTACTGCCTTTACCTTGTCCTGTGCTGCATGCTTCTGTTTAATCTGATCACACTTTTGTCACACCTATCTGACCATGCTTTCAACATGTGATTCAAACTGAAGCTTCCTGTTGCATCAAGTCAATGATATAAAAATAATGCTGAGTTTTATAGAGGGACAGATTGTGTGTAGGATTGAGATGTTAGCTGACCCAATAACCAAAGAGCCATATGGGGCCGACAGTTACACAAGACTCATGCTACTTTAGAGTCTATACTGCTTTAAAATAAGGAAGGATTCTCAGGCAGAATATGTCAACTTCGCAAAAAGACAGGTCCCCTGGAACAGCGTGGAGTAACCCTCTGAGCTGTGCTCGTATTCCAGCAATGGGAAAACAGCCAAAGAGCCTCATCTCTTTTCTGTGGTAACATCAGCAGTAAGCGCAGCACAAAATCCCTTCCCTCTCTGGGCAGCCTGTCAACAAACTGCAGCTAGCCAAAAATGAAGCCCGTTGTTCCGGCTCAGCTCTCACTTTTTTCGTGACATCATTCATTGTTATGTTGGCGGGCAGGAGCAGTCGCAGTCCTGTGAGCAGCAAACCGCTCGAATGCAAAGCAGAGGCTAACTGCTAACAGTGTGCTGCTCAGTGGACATGCAGGGCTTTCATTTGATGGGGCAGGAACTTGAGCTTTATGACAGCTCTTTGACGAGTCTTTCCAACGATCGTGTAGGCTGACTAAAGCTGCACAGAAGCTCTCAATACAGCCTCTTTCATCACAAACCTTTGACTCAACCCTATTAGTCATGTGAACAAATTCAAACTGGTTACTGCCCTCATGTACAGACTTGTTTCTCTGCTTAACATCGGCATGAAAGCTATTAACGAAAACCTGCCTCAAGTGGCGTACTCACAGAGCAAACCTGGTGCCCAGAGCCATAAGTAACAACTGCTGCCTTTTGTCAAGACAGCATAAGACATAGCAACACTGTCACATAGTCCAACATACCACACCACCCCTCTAATCTACAGACTCACTATGTTTTATTAATGAGAGAGAGGCCAGGGTCTCATTCATTCTTTATGACTGGGAGGAATACATTTCGAAACTCTTCCTAATTAAACATATTATCCACACAAAAACAGAAGCACGTGGCTGTCCCAAGAGAATAGTTGCAGGGGAAATAAAAAGGTGTGTTGTGACAGCACCCGAAGCATTTAGGCTATGTTCTTTCCAAAAACACTGCTCTGCTTCACAGCTTGTTTCAAGGTGGAAACTTGGCAGAGAAAATCCAAATGAACAAAGACAGGCCAATGGGAAGTCATTGTGTTCACGTAGGCGGAGCAAGACTTGGCTCATGGCTAGTCTGAATTTATTTTCTTATCAAATTCTGCTGGACGCGATCTGCATGTTAAGTGCTGAATATTGTCCAAATGATGACCACTTCAGACTAATATTGGCCACATTGCGTGCTTTGATTAAATAAAGAAGCTGTGTTGGCACCAGAGAGGATGGACGTAACTGCAGAGTGCCTCACAAAGAGCCTCACATCAGCGGACAAAACAGCCAACCTCTGTGTTTATGCATTAGTCCGATCAGTGCCCAGGCTCCGGGATGGAGCAGCTGATAACAGAGGTGGATGTCGAGAAAATACGGGCGGCCAAGTGTTTGAGTGCTTGCTTTCTGACGTAAGCCTTGCATTCCCGCGGGTCTTTGACCTATATATCACCCTGCTAAATCCAATGATTGTATAACAATAATGACAACATTTAGCAGATATACATTACATAACCATGGAAAGACCAGCCAGGCCATGTGTCCTGAGCTGCGAATCTGCCAGCTTCTGGTCCGGCTTCAGCCTTGCAGGTGCAGGACCGTGGATTAACTGATACTGACAAAAATATTCGAATGATCTGAGTCATCATAGTGTGTGGACACCAGGTTATATACCTTCTGTTTTCTATGTTTTAAATATCTTTCTTGGATTTTCAGTTTCTAATTGACATTCCAAAGTCTGAACACATTTAGACTAATTGATGCACAATCCTAGTAGTAAGATGTGAATTGTGACTTAGTAAAGGTCCAGTTTTGACTAGTAGAGCCATTATAGGGCTGCAACTATGGAGTTGTTATTGATTAATCTGTAGATTACTGTGATTTTGGATTAATCATTTAGTATATAAAATGCCAGAAAATTATGAAAAATCATGATAATCATTATAATTTCCCAAAGCCTGTGGTGACACATTCTTTGTGTTTTATCTGACCAACAACAAGAATTCAGCTCATTATCAAATATGGCAAAGAAAAGCAGCAAATCCGAACATTTGAGACACTACAACTACAGAGCATTTGGTATTTTTGCCTGAGAAATGACTGAAACGATTATTAAAATAGTTGTTGATTGTGATGCTGTGGTGGTTTAGAGGTTAGGGCGCCAAACAGGAAAAGCAGCATCACTGGTTAACGTCCAGGTGGGGATCTGTGCTGCATGTCATTCCCTATCACTCTCTATCCCTTTATTTCCTGTCATCTCTCTGCTGCAAGCTGTTTTCTGTTTATCCACTAATTGACAAGCTGCTTCAGCTTTATATCACACAACATAATAGAAATACCATTCTTTTGAGTTGGTGTTTTCTTACTTTTTTCCTTGTAAAAAGCTGGAGAAAGAATAATCAAACAACTGCAGGTCATTAATTTGAACAAAATCGAAAAGAGCTGCCTGGATACATTAACATTTAGCCTATAACCCATTAGCCATGGTGTGCCGTCTGATTCGATCCAATACGCAGTTGTGAAAGTATTGATAAAAGGAAGTCTCCCTGTGGGTCTCTGGCTTGATTGCATGCGCAGCAGGCGTACGGAGGTCCTGCTCGAGTCACAACTCTAACAGAGGAATGAGGGAGGCAGAGCAGGATGGAGCAAATAAAGTGCTAATCTAATGCTTCACTACGTGCATTGGTTACAGATGGGGCACTTGTAAAGAGGCTCTGTGGGCTGTTAAAACCCCCACCATCACCACTCATACTGATCCAGGCTGAGTACATCTATAAAATGGCTTTACGCTCACTTCCTCGCCATCGATCACATACTCAGCATCCATCAGGAGTTAACGAAACACAATGTCACAGTCTTTGAGGCAAAACTGATGCTCTATCACATCCCCTGGTTCGCTTCACAGACTGACTCAAATGAATGTTGTGTTTTTTCTCTTGACAAAATGAATCTTAATGTACATATTGACAATCTACCCTGTTCTCCAGATTTAACTAGCTTCTTTTTTTTTGTGACGACCTGATAAAATGTGCCTATGTGCCATGTGAGAGGAAGACTACCCCTGCCTGGCACACTGGCTCCAAACACTCACTCAGTCAGTATCTTGTATCTCTGAAACCAATTTGAAATATCTTGCGATTTTATCTCGGTGCCCACGGGAAGAGATATCATAGCCACTACACAAAAGGAAAACATTTTTGTCCTTTGAGAGGCCAGGCAGGAAACAGGCTTGAGGAGAAAACTGTCTTAATCTCATACCTCTGACTGTGGTGTCATCTTATAATAGGGTGTGAAATAGTGTACTTCCAAGTTTCAATTTCCAGGGAGTGTCATTTCAAGAGCGTTTTCTGGACACATTGCAAATCACAATCGGACAGTGAGGTGAAGAATATTTACTGAATAGAATAATCCGCTGTTGCACATTCGTTCACATCATTGATTTCGAGTTGTTTTACTATTTACTCATTTGATTTAACCACTTTTCTCAACTAGACATGTCGTCCATGTCTAGTTGAGAACATGTCAGTTATCTACCTCACTTCTTGAGAGCTGAAAAGATTTGACACAGAAAATTAAAAGGCTATTTTGCTATTTTTTCTTCTTGCTTGCTTTTGCTTGTTTAATATAATTTTAAAGTGTATTTTTTTGGATTGTGGGGTGTTAGTCTGACGAAAGTAAAAGTTTCAAGACATTGGCTTTGGCTATGAGAAATTATAAAGGTTATTTTTCAGCATTTTATATACCAAGCGAGTCTTTGAGAAAATAACTGGCAGATGAATCGATGACGAAAACAATTTTCAGCTGCAGCTGCTGTATTTCCCCCAAAGACTTTTGGCAACCCTGAGAGGGGAAAAAGGTCCCTGTAATAGGGCAGAATACATTTTTCCATTAAGGGTAAAATAAGTGTGGATAAAGAATTGTGCCATGTGCTGAGCCCAGTTGGTATAATTATAAGAGAGCTGGTGTCTCCTTTCTTTCTTTGCACATGTTAATCTTGCCTTGCACCTATAGTTATGTTCATATGCATATAGCGCTTCACTGTCAGTATCTCATTTGTTATGAATGGCAGAACCACAAATCTGGACTGCATGATGCTCTGTTTTTGACTGTCAGTGTCTCTACTTCTACTGATTATTTTTCACCTGTATAGCAGTAAAATCTCAAATTTAAGAGACTATAGGCATGCATCACCGTCAGTCTGGTGAATAACACACACACACACACACACACACACACACACACACACACACACACACACACACACACACACAAGCACAAAGACAGCCTTGTCCTCTCCATCCCCACAGACCAGCCACACCCAGACTATGATCTCATGCTGTAGCCTTCAGCCTGTCTGGCCTGAGCATCCCTGGAGGACAGGCCAGCAGCACAGGCAAGAGATAGGCAACCTCATTAGCACAATCAATTCCACTACGTCCCATCCACCACTACACTTCGGAGCTCCGCTATCTGGATTACCAATAGCCAGTGGCAGGGCCTTCACTCCAGCAACAGGAATTGAACTTAGCGAATATGAAATCAATTGAAACCCACGCTCCAATGACAGACACTAAACAAATGGGAACGTGCCGCATGAGCAACTCTATGCTTCAACTGTTCACTGTGAGCATGCTGCTAAGAAGGGGGATTAATTTTTCAATAGCATGGTCTGAAGTCTCCTTATGAAATTTAATGTAAGTATCGACTCACAAAGGGGCAATGCATTAATATTTTATGCACATGCTTTCAGTCCAGTCAGTGCAATTCAGCTGAAAACAAAATCACATAAAGGTTTGTACAAAGCCTTGATACACCATGACACATTCAACATTGGCTCCAAATGATTGTTTTTTCTTCTGATTATGAGTTACATAAATACACAACTCGTGGTACTTTTTGATTTTCACAACGGACTCAAACTCAACTAAAAACTATGACAACCCCAAGCAACCTCTTCAGCACAGGAAACACCAGCAGAAAGCTAATGAAGGCAAACAAAGCAAATAATTTGGAAGTTGAAAATGAAATCTCTTATCTCAACTAATTACCCCCTTTGCCAGCTTAAAACTATTAGTCTTTGAGCCGGTAGTGGGACATCATTCAGAACAAGAGACTTTACCCACTGAGAGGATCTTATTTCTTGCACTGTCATCATTATCTATCTCCCCACTGATTCAACATGTTCCAGCATTTTGTATTAAATAGAAGAGAAGAAATGTCCAATAGAAAAGAAAAAAAGAGTTCTCCTGCTCAATCTGGGTTTTCACCAGGCAAAAATCCATAAACACAACCTCTTTAGTCATGCATGAGCATCTTGCCGTCTGGGATTTGTGTCGTGATCTGTGACAAATGTCTGGTGGTGCTTAGCCAGACAAATGCACACATAAAGACAGGGAAATAAACTGAAACACACACAAATAAACAGGGACACAAACAAAAGACATACAGACCCACAGAGGGACTCATTTGGAAAGCCACAGAGACATACAGAGACAAAAATAAACCACATAGATGAGCATCTTTAAAGATTACTCACCTTTGTGGCCCATCATGACAGCGAGATGCAGCGGTGTGTTTCCTGTAGGAAGAGAAGAAAAATGAATTTGTCGGCTGTCTTTGATAAACACAGATAGAGACGAGAGTCGGTGACAAGCACAGCGCCTCCAGGACTGTCACACTGAATAAAATGTATAATTGGGAAGCAGAATGCACTAATTCGAAATTATGTGGGAAGGACATGCCTATTGTGTGTCCTCCTGCCATGACAAGCAATATTATAGTCTATTAACCTGCTGCAAACAGCTACTGGAAATAAGTTGCATTTAACTGACAGGGACATGGCTTGTTAACAGACATGAGTAAACACTTAAAGGTAAAATAACATTTGAGTCAGGTGTGGGAAAGCACATGTTTTCTTCCCAGCATGTGAAATGTGCCTCATAAGCATTGGAAAATCCCTCAAGAGGAAGCCAAACTGCCCAGTCAGCTCCTACAGGCTTCTCTTCCAGGAGAAGAGCGGTGGGCAAGCATCCAGAGTAAAGAGGGCCTGCCTTGTAAAGCCCTGATGTGGGTGAAACTACAAGCTGGGGACCAGCTATCAGTCCCACTGGATGTTACAATAAACTGTACAGATAGGGCAGTAACCCAACTGAAGTGCTTTTCTAGGAACACAAAGATGTTGTAGGCTTGTACTGTGGTTACTGCCAACAACAACCACATCTACAGCTCAAGAGTCGCCCCTGCTACTTCCCCACCAACCAGGCAGTGGTGGTGGGAGGTAGGTGTAGGCAACATGGCCAAAATCTTATACAGTAAGATTACAGTACGATACAGTAATAGGTGTATAAATTCAATTAAGAAATTGTTTAATATAACCACACTGTGCTGGGTCTTCTAAACCCCACCCATGTCCACATGACAGATGCTGCACTCCTTTTAGTAACAAGTTCTTCTCCCTCATCTTGCGTTCATTGGATGCCCCCTGCTCTGTATTTACGATTTCACTCTCCTCCTCTGTGTTTTCACTCCTTTCTTCTGCAGCAGTTGGCAAACCAGCTTCAAGTTTTTAACAGATGAATTCCCCAAAAACTGTTTGATTAATCAATCAATAAAAAGAATTCTATTACACTGGACAACTCAAAACACTGGCACATAATACCAATATTATGTGAATGGTTGAAAACAACTAGTGAGAAACCATTATAACCATTAACTGTGTATTATATTTGCTATATGTGTGACTTATGTTAGGCCAATATCTTTTGGCCAAGGCCAAAGACTAGAACAAAAAATTAAGCTTTATTTTCTTTGTTTTTATCCAAATGACCATTAATCAAAATGTAAACACGCTAACTGACTTTAATGACATTATGTGACAGTCTGCCCTCAGCCTGTACCCACTGGAAGCCAAACTGATGTGTGGGTAAACACACAAACTGCTGACACTGAGCCATGCTGACCCTCAGCAAGACGGGCGAAAGCCTTTGAAAAATACAGGCTCAAGTTCCAAAACAACAGCAGAGGCAAATGCCCTGTCTGACACCTTGCTGCATTACACCATGTCAGAGCTTTGATTTGAAGACAAACCACATTCCAGTGCTGACACCGAGCACAAGTACAGGACATCTTTTGTCTGAGCATGTCAACCGGAACAAACCAATTTTGTCCTTTTGCCAGTTCAGGGAGTGTTTCTTTGGAAATTGTGGTATTATCTGAGCAGACTTTGCCCTGAGCAAGAGCAAGAGCTGCTATCTAAAAATGTAAATCTAAATACGCAGAACTATGACTTATCTTACAAGGTTTTAGTGAATAGATCTGATCAGTGAATTTCAAAACACTTCTGTTTTTATTCTTTTAACTTGAAATGATATGGTAGTGGAATCAAACTATTCCTCCTTATTTTGGGGGATCAGTTATCCAGGCCTTGGTATGGAGAAGCCTCGCCTACATCCACTGCTGCTTCAGACTGATGGCCTATTGGCTAACTAAAACTAAGCTGCACTGGACCTTGAAATTGGTAGATCGTGATGGGTTTTGGGGATCCTGCCTTCGGGGCTAGGCAATAAGCAGCTGCCGGACTCACCATGGACGTCTTTCTGGGCGATATTCTGTGTCCGTATGAGCGAAGAGAGGCGCCGGACATCTCCTTTAAATACACATTCATGAACCGGAAAGTCCTGCCCGGTTCGGATGATGGGGTTTTTGTTATTGTCATCGATGACATCCGTTGATGACAGCGTGTTAGTGTTAGCATTAATCTGCGACTGTTGGTTCTGCTGCTGCTGCTGCTGCTGTGTGGATGAAGACTTGATTAACTTGTGATTGCTGAAGATTTTACTCGCTCTGCTCTTGTTGTTCGTCTTGGATGCGGTGAACGTCCCGGTGGCAGCCTCCTCGTCCGGTTCCAGTAAGTCCTCGTCCTTGCTCGGCCTCTGATCCTTACGCAGGGAGCGGATCTTCTCTCCGGTCATTTTCTAAACAGTTGACGCTAACGGAGCAGAGGGTGTCGTCGCTGACGATGACCCTCCGGGCGAACTGATGCTATTCGCCAGTTGAAAGTCTTCACGCAAACAGTGTAAATTGCACAACATGAAAACACTTACTCCTTCACCGAACAGGCAAAAACGACCATTTGTTGGGAGACGAACAAGTAGAAGCTTTCGTTTACCGGTTTACTGTGAAAACAAACAGTTCGCTCTCCTCCTACCGTCCAAAACTGCCGTTGATTGCTGCACAACATAAGCGGCTCCAGTTAACTAGTACGGAAGATTCGGCTGATGTCTTCCGCCTGGAAGTATCGCGAGAGTTCAGGAAAGGTTACTAACGGTCACTATCTAATACTCATTCAATACATTTGTATCCATCATGCAGCACTCAGCAGTGTGAAGTGACAAAGTATATTTACTCATGTGCTGTAATGTACCAGATACAGATTTCTGGTACTGTTTATTGATCCCACGCCAGGGAAATTAAGATGTTACAGACAGCAATAACAGCAACAATAAAAAGGAGACCTACAAAAAGGACAAATAGACAATAAAATGGATTAAAAAAATCCACTATATATGTACATTTTATACAAAAACAGCATAAAAATAATATTGCATATCACACACACATATGTGTGTGTAATGATATGTCATTCCACTCAAGGGCATAGAAAAAGTGACAAAATTAGCTCCACCTCAACCAGCTACTACACATATGTGTGTGTAATGATATGTTATTCCACTCAAGGGCATAGAAAAAGTGACGAAATTAGCTCCACCTCAACCATCTACTACATTAAACGCTGCTTCAAGAATAATAATACATTTGGCCTCTTTCAAGGCAAAAGTCAAACTCTGAAAAGAGCCATTGTGCATAATGAGGACTTTTACTTACATACACTTCTATACTTTTACTTAAGTACAATTCTGAAAGACTTTTACTTGTAATGAGGTATTTTTATATTTTATTTAAGATCTGATACAGCTGCAGAAGACAGTCTTGTATGTTTGCAGCTACAAATTTCAGTGAAAAGTCTTTTAAATCCATAAATCCTCTGAGGCACGCTTTTGTTTAACATCCCAGCTAGTCTGAGATGCCTTCAAGGGGCACAGATGAAAATTCAATTCATGGGCACTCAGTTTTAGAACTTTTTGAGTTCAGATTTTCTATTGCAGTAGGTTTCGCTCCCTGACAGCATTTGTCATAAAGCTCATTTAATACTGTTTGGATTTATATTTCGCTATGTTTCAAATGATCGTGACAACAATGACATGTTGTCCAGATACAGATCCCATTTCATACCAGGTTTAAATGGGGTCTGATTGTTTATACATAGCCCACGGGTAGGAAATGGGGGAAGAAAACGTGAATTTAAGTTGTAAGATAAATGCAGTGGAGTAAGGAGGAAATTTCCCTCTGACATGTACTTCAGTAGAAGTGTAAAGTAGCATAACTGTATCTAAGAACAGTACTAGAATAAGTGTACTTTGTTTCTTTCCGCCACTATTAACAGTAAGCTTTATTGCACTGTACCATCTGACTAGTATTACGACTGCAACTAAAAATCCTGTGTATTTGAATATTCTCTCAGTACGACTATAAAGTAGTTCTTGTTTTACTCCCGCTTCTGATATTTTAATGCATGCATACTCAATCAGCACTTTGTACAGTACACAGTATTATGTACTTAGCACATTACTGTGGCACTATCATTGCAGAGTGTATATTTACTAGCTACATATTAGAGTTTAAATTGATTGATTTTTATTTCTCTAATAACATTTATTCATGTTGATTGATTGATCTATTATTTATGGCTGTTATATTTGTTTTCTCTGGTCACTCGAGGTTCTTATCTCAGTTTTGTGATTTATGTGACTTGGCTTTTGCTATCTAGCTTTTTTATATTTTTCAAGGTCACACTGCCAGTGATGGAAAATGACTACATACTATCATGTACTGTACATAAGTACAAATTTGAGATGCATGTACTTTTAGTTTTGTCTTTTCATGTTACTTTCTACTTCTACTCCACCACATCTGAGAGAAAAATTGTACTTTTTACTTCACAACAATCATCTGACACTTACTTTACAAATAAAGACTTCCGCATAGAAAACATGCCAGCAGCTTTTAAAATGTGATGTTTTGTTCTAAATCAAACCACCCAACATTTTTCTAAATGTACAGCCGAAATTATTAGTTGATTAATTGATTAATTAATTGACAGATAATTAATTGAAAACTATTTTGATAATCCTTTATGTAATTTTTCACACATTTCATAGTTCCAGCCTCGCAAATGTGAGGATTAGCTGCCTATCCTTTTAATGACTTAAATGCATTTATAATCATTTTGCAGTTAGGACATTCGGTTGGATAAAAGAAGCATTGTGAAGGTGTCACTTTGGGCTCTGGGTAATTGTGAAGGTATGTCTCCCTATTTTCAGAATTTTTACAAACCAAACAATCAGTTGATTAATGGGGTAAATAATCAGCAGATCAATCCAAAATCAAAATAATTATTAGCTTTAGTCCAATACTGAAAAATGAGCTAAACCTCAACTCACTCAAATGCTGCATTTACATGAATGCATGAGTAATAACAATCTAGCGATTTTAAATATATCCCAAGATATCACAGCAGACATAGTTACAGGGGACATTTTTCTGCTGAGCACGTTTACTTTTAATACTTTTGGTACATTTTCCTGATTATACTTAAGTACTTTTGCTTTTATTAAGAACAGAGTATTTCTTCACAGCATTATTATGAGTATTAGTACTTTTAGTTAAGTAAAGATCGGAGTACTTCCTTCACCAGCTGCACACTGTGTGGTGGACTCTGTGACCCTTGCAGATATCAAACCAGTTACATACACAAACTGGAGCATCCATCTGGTGAAGTTTAAAAAAGGTGAAGCAGACCTTCCTCTAGTGATCAGTCAGTACAGAGCACTTCCTCCACCTATAGTTCATGTACGGAAATGCAGCTGAACATCTCTGTTCTGTTCCACCAGGAACAAAAATGCACAACATTCAAGATATCCTTTCCCAACTACAACATTTCTGATGTGGGCTGAGAAATATCCTGCTTTTGTATTGGTTTGGCTTTGATTCTGCTTTTTGTTTTGATTGATTGATTTGCTTTTTTGAGTTTGATTTTTATTTTGCAGAACTACATTTTACAGGGCGGATTTTACAGTTTTCACGACGTCGCTAAAAAAGGTGATTCTTAAATTAAGGTGTAACTAAAAGTAGTAACTAACTAGAAGTAAACGTGTAGTAAAGGAGTAAAAAGTGTAGCCTTCCTGTCTGTAATAGCAGGAAGCGTTGCATCAGTACTCACAAAGAACGCAAACAACGTGCAAGATCACGTTGGCTTGACGCCCCTGCCGAACCACCAATCAGCGCCTCCAAATGCTTGTTGATGAGCGCTGATTGGCGCACGGGGACAGGGGCCGCTCACAGCTACGTTAAACGGGTTTCCCCTTTACATTACAGAGGTAATGCATACTCATCCCTCGTTCACTTTAGTTCATGCTTGGGGAAGCACACCATTATGGAGCAGAACCACAAACAAGACGAGCAGAGCGACGTGTTCGCCGGCTTCAACACGGCTTTTAAATCGTTCGCCACTGAGGCCATTCATGTCGGCCAGGAGCCGGAGCAATGGAAGTCAATGGCTGTAGTGCCGCCAATCTCTCTTTCCACCACGTTCAAGCAGAGCGCACCAGGAAACCATGCCGTAAGTAGCCCGATATGCCTTGGCTATATAAGGAGGGGGCGAAGAGGGGTGATGGGCATCATCCGGCGGTAACCGCGTGTGTGAAGTACACCCTATTCAGCGGCATGCACGAGGACTTAAGCGGGCTTTAAATGAATATTCTGGTGTTGTTTTTTGTTTGAAGGTATTTGATACATATAACCACGTTGTCGGTAAAGATACACTTTCATGTACATATTTTTAGCATATCCAGAATGTTTGATCAGAATTTTTTTAAGACATAATCAATACTGTCTCAATCGGTCTGTTGCCCTTGGGATAGATGGGCTCACGTTACAAGCCAACCGTAAAGAGAAAATAGTAATGGTGAACTTGTCTCATCCACATGCAGTGGAATTGGAAAGAAATTGTTTGCCACCTTAATCTACAGCCATTAAAAGTGAAAGCAGAGACACTGTATTGACACTGCAATTGGCCAGAAATAATTAGGAAAAGCTATAGAGACTCTATGTACACATAGACATTCACAATTATGTAAAATATAGGACTATGTATAGTATGTAATAAATCTGTCCTGTGTATAGCATTTACCTGTACTTTCTGTTAAATGTAAAGCAAATGACGTCTGTGGGTGTTAATGTGGTTCTTCAGTCATATGTGAATCTACCAGCCTCTCTCTCTGTCTGTCTGTTCTGACTCCCGAGGCCATATCTGGGAACACACACAAAGAACAGTCTGTGTGCAATTAACAACCAGTTTTCTTCCTTTAATATTCTCCCTGGAGTTTCAACAGCGCAGTTGGCAGTTTTCCTGCAAGCAAGGTTGACTTTTACTGAAGTATGGAAGTGCTGTGGATACTCCATAAGATGAATGACAGACAGCAGAAGCCATTTAGGTTTTTGATGTCTTTTTTTTGGCACAAAGACACTGAATGGTCTTTACATTTCCCAGCTTATACTAACCCTAAGGCATATGTGCTACCTTATGGGTTAAAACTGCATCTTTGATTTGATGATCAAACTAAAAGAAATACCACAAACCCACTGTTCAATGCGACAGTCTCCAGTATTTTTTTTATCCAAACATGTCTATTGTCAGAAGTGCTATAGTTCCACTTCCAAAGAATCCAAAATGTACATGAGATCTTGTTTAAACTAGCTGATCTCTGTATGTTTCTCATATTTACAGCAGAAAAGTGTGTGCATCCTTGTATTAAACACAGTGAGCTTTTATTTAGCAGTAAAGCTGTACGTTAATGGGTGACTTGTTTTTTCACCTAACCCTGTTATTTTGAACAGACAATCCTACAATATCTAACTTCACAATCAATGATTTTAAAATGGTTGTTCTCACAGTTACCGGTGTTGCACACACACCCATCTATTAGGAGATTATCCAGCGAAAAAACAAACGCTGGGTTTGCCTGTTTGTGCGAGTGGCAAGCAGAGGCAGTTCCAGATGGCGTGTTGGCTGGCAGCCACCTGAGTTCTTAAAGGTGATAAAGCAGCTATGATGCATTTAGGAATTTTCAGTGTTCTAGTGCGACTGGGCGTAAAAACGAACCGGATAAATGCACGCTTGCAACTTCCTCTTGTTTGAACGTAGCATATTATTACAAATGTTGATTTTCGGTGACCGAATCATCTTATAACTGTGTTTTTATTCAGGGGTTTGAGTACAGCCGGAGTGGAAACCCAACAAGGAACTGTCTTGAGAAGGCTGTGGCTGCTCTGGATGGGGCAAAATATTGTAAGTAACGCTGTCATTACAGACACTTACATAATCATGGTGGTCAAATTCCACAGAGACAGGGTATGTTTAACAACACTGCATTTAAAAAAAAAGGATCAGCCATCAGAAAGGTGCAATTTCTGCAAATTCCAGCCTTTGTTTTCTCTGATATGAAAATAATTTTTGGTCTTGACGGCTTTTGTGCTTTTCCCCTGCAGGTCTTGCTCTTGCCTCTGGGCTGGCAGCCACAGTGACCATCACTCACATGCTGAAGGCCGGTGATGGAATAGTCTGCATGGATGACGTGTATGGAGGTGAGACACAACTCTGTAACAACAGCTGTGTAGGAAAAGAAATGATGCAACATTACACACTTGTACAAAATGGCTGTTGGTCTGAGAGTACATTGTGAGCTGGTTTGGAACCGTAAGTGGTTATTTTTGGAGACGTAATCGCAGTTTCACTCTCTCACTTGCAAGGCACCAATCGCTACTTCCAAAGAATTGCCGCTGAAGTTGGTCTGGATGTGTCCTTCGCTGACTGTACGAAACCAGAGGTGCTGAAGGCTGCTCTCAAGGAAAACACTAAAGTAAGCCAAAGGATGATATTATAAAAATAAAGTGGAACTGATTCATAATATACATACATTAAAAAAAAAAAGACATCAAGGTCAAAAAGTTCTTCTTCAAATCCAGCTTTGCAAGACTGTTATATAATCGGGCGTGTCATTAGTACAAACTTGTACTGCTCATGTGAATCAGCACTTTACTTTTCATGCACCAGTCGATGAGCTGTCTCGAAGCAGTCCTTAGATTTATTCTCTGTACTGTTTTCAATTGAGTATACGTCAGAAAGGATTAGCAAAACATCACATTTTGTTTGAGCTTCACACAGCGTCCCATTTTTTTTTTGGAGTGGCGGGTGGGAACCTTTGCCACAGTGCGTGTTTGACACGTCTTTGACTCCTGCCACAATGAAATAACATCCTCTCTTTCTCGGTGTAGCTGGTGTGGATCGAAACGCCCACCAACCCCACGATGAAAGTTGTTGACATCAAGGTCTGCTCGGAGTTGGTGCACAAACACAACAAAGACATAGTGGTGGTCGTAGACAACACCTTCATGTCTGCCTATTTCCAGGTGAGGGTGACAGGTCTGCACTTTGTGCTCGTCTGATCTGCAATCAAGTTCCACTTCATGTGGAAACTAGTCATTGATTAACTCCTGTCTCTTGTACGCTTGCTGCTTAGCGCCCCCTGGCTTTGGGGGCTGACATCTGTATGTATTCAGCCACCAAATACATGAACGGTAGGTTATGTACATTTTCCCATTTTGCTTGCATACAATTTCATTGAAATTTGATACAAAAGTCAATAAAATGCATCAGAGTATCATCATAACCTACACCATCGTGATTGTCATAGTCTTAATATCTATTTATTAGACTCTTGAAATATCATGACTTTGACATTGAAACATTGACACTAAACACTAAAACATTCTGAGCGTGCATTTCAAATGTCTCTGATGTTATACTATCCACACATGAGCTAAAATTTTCTGCTTCAACATTATTTCCAATTTGGACATTAAATATCAGCTCTGCTTTTATTCCTGCCTTTTAACTGGACAGGTCACAGCGATGTGGTGATGGGTCTGGTCTCAGTGAACCGGGACGATCTGTACGAGCGACTGAAGTTTCTGCAAAACGGTGAGTCGAAAGACCAACAAATGAAGACTGACAGATGAATCATTGACAAAATGCATTCATCAGATGCCGTCAGTGAGTAGCTGCTTCACAGTACCGGACAGTAGACTAGTGCTGAACTAAAGCAACAAGCATGTACATGATTACTGTTCAAGGTCATTGCAATACTACTTTTACAATATCATGTGCAATAATACTTTTCATTACTTTTCAAAATCGTTGCCAATACTACTTTCTCAATTTTAGTTTTATTCTAGTTAACTTATATTTACTAAATGATCTAAATGATTTTACTGAATTGTTATTCTATTAGGCACTGATGTTATTTCCTCCTTTTACACTTCATATTTATTACTATTATTATTTATTCATTTATTACTTTGTTTTTATTATGCTACTGTAACTTTCCAGCGATCTCTGCCACAAGAATTTCCTTCAGGGTTAGTAAAGTTCTATCAACAGATATCTTGATAGATTTATGGTTTGAGTCATTTATTAAGCAAGAGGCCAAATGTTCGCACGCTCTAATTTTGCCAGTTCATTTAAGGACACAGACCTCAGGAAGTCTGGCTCTGCCACACTCAGTATTTGGTGAACTGGTTATTGCAACCTGACCTACATTCACTCATTAAATGACCAAAACATGCTACTGAGGCCAAGTTTCAGAACCAATTTAAAACCTTTTCAGAAAGAAGTGTTTGTGTATGCTTTTGTTGTTCGCCTGATCTGGGTTTTGGGAGGCTTTATAACCTTCTTGTTTTTTTTCCCCATGTGACCCTGCCTTGGTTCAGCACTGGGTGGTGTACCATCTCCCTTTGACTGCTTCCTGTGTAACAGAGGACTGAAGACACTACACCTGCGGATGGAGCGGCACTTCAAGAACGCCATGGCTGCTGCCAAGTATCTGGAGGCCGATGAAAGAGTGGAGCGCGTAATTTTCCCAGGTGATGTCTCAGCAGTGTAGCAATATAAACATAACGACTTTGATATAAACCCCTCATTATTTCTCATATCATACCAGTAAATTGTTGAGACATGCCTGTTGATCCATTGCCTGATTCTTAAACATTCTTTTAAATCATGCCTCCACTGACATATTCAGCTACTCTGCAATTCGAATAAACCACTTGTAGCATGTTTGGTGTAAATAGGCTGGATGGATGTTATGTTGCTATATCCATATTTTAAATTAATATTACTATGTTCAAACTCACACATTGTTTATGAAAGGACAGGCCTCCAGTTGCCCATTCTTTAGTGAGGTAGAAATATCCTGCAATCACCACCTGACTGTTTTTTTTTTAATGCTTTTCCAATATGTCGACACAGGCCTGCCCTCTCACCCCCAGCACGAACTGATGAAGAGACAATGCACCGGATGTCCAGGGATGATCACCTTCTACATTAAAGGGAAACTCGAGCATGCCACCGCCTTCCTCAGTAACCTCAAAGTAATTTTGCAGTAAACGTCTATCTGACCTGGACTGTTCAGTTTTGTGTTTTCTAATGCTGAGAATGTCAGACTGGAGGGGTTTTTTCAAACAGGCTGAATTCCCAGACTGGCAGGAATGGTGACGAGAAAAAAACACCACAGCTACATGGGCGCTTCAGCAAAGCACTACAGTTCTACTTGCAGGCATTTCCTGGCGCAACACGATGTTGCAATAACGCACTGTAAAAACTTTAGGACTGAGTTTGCTTTCGAAGAAGGTTTTTGAGTACACACCAGAATCATTCAATTTGCTCGCCCTGGAAACCACCACCTCTTTTGTTCATGCTGGTTTTAAACAGCTTTTTATTTGAAGTAGACACGCCCCAGCATTGATAAGTGGCTCATGCTGTCACAAGAGCTCCATATTGTGTTTGCTGTATATGACAGAAACCTGAGTGCTAACTGTTGGCATGTTTGAAAATGATCCAAACCACAAAATGTAAGCAAAGGAGGTGACTGTGGCTTTGGTAGTTTCTGTAGTCTGTTACTTATCATCTTTTGTGTGACTTGATTTGTTAGTTCTGCCATAAATTAATTTCACCTGTGTTGTCTATGTATTATAGATGTTTGCTGTAGCTGAGAGTCTTGGTGGTTATGAAAGTTTAGCAGAACATCCGTAAGTATCCCTGTTTGTCTTCAAACATTGTATTGTATATATCAATTATTTCAGTGCAGTGTTGTACTAAAAACTCTGAGTCAGACAGAAACAGTAGACGAGTTATATAAGGCAAATTATAACTTTAACATGCAGGTAACACTCATCAACTGCAATCTGAGATGTAATGTAACAATGAGCGCCACAAGGGGGCAGCAGAGATCAAGGAAAAAATCCATTTCAGACTCAAAGATTTTAATTGAGACACTTTTTTTCCATCATGAAGTCTATGTCTCAGTTCTAATCTCTTCTGAAACAGCAGGATGTTTTTATATATATGGCTCATAGTGTGGCACTGTCTTCTATTATAATTCAGGGCGATTATGACTCATGCATCAGTGCCAGAAAAAGAGAGGAAAGTTCTGGGCATCAGCGACACACTGATCCGACTCTCTGTGGGACTGGAGGATGAGGCAGACATCATCGAAGACCTGGAGCAAGCGCTCGCTGCTGCTGTAAGCAACGTCCACAATACACATTACTTGAGTGCAAAACCGTGCCATCTAGGTTTTTGGTCATGGATGGAATTTAAAATGGAAATATTGGTGTTCTTGGCACTAAATTTGAAAGCTGCCCAACAAAAAAATCTCACTAAAAGTTAATGCCCCACAGTCTCTTGACACCACCACCGCAGCACACTTTACACTCTGGGCTGTGAAGGACATTCAGATGCCACACATGTGACAAGCTAATCATTAATCAGAGGATAAAAGCAGCCATGCCTCTGTGCACTTCACTGTACAAGGTTATATCTAATCTCAGAGCTGTGTGGAATGTCACGAGTGTCACAACCTGCACTTGTGCATAATATTACACAAAAAAAAAACAGGTGCAGTCAAGTGTCCTGGGAATATATTTTTAGGAATCGTCAGAAAAAATAAGACTGGATGCCGTAATTTACAACATCCAAGAAACTGTTCCCTTTAAGAGGTGAAACCAAGCAAGCTGCCAGTTTTTACTTTGAAGGCACATTTCCAAGCACACAGCAAGCTTTATGTTTGACCGGTATGGCGCAGAATAAGACACGTCTGTCAAAATGAAGACAAATTCAGCCTGGAGAAGTAGTGGCAATTATCTTGGGAACACTTAGGGAGAGGAGAGCCAGGCCAGGAAGAATTGCAGACCAGGATTGAGTTAGGTATGCGGTGGTTACACGCCGTGCACTTTGTAGAGGGCTGTGGCGTATCCACCCATCCCATAAACCCCCGTTCCCCGCTGCACGACCAGATCCATCATGCACAGTGAGTCTTCTGTATCTGTGCTGCAGTCTGGGGTCAGTCCACGTCAGTGCAGTCCACTGGGGACATTCCTTCATTTGCACTTGCTCAGCAAATCTGACAGTTTGAATATACACTGATTTCTTAAAATATACTCAAAGTTGATTGACTACCTGCTAGTTTTTTCTTGGTATTTTTCACTGTGGAAACATTTCAAAGTATTTCTGCTTAGGACACCAACAGATGGCTCATTGGAAGTACTGCAGTGTTCCCAGAATCCACTTCTAGGTTCATTGCTCAGTTTCAGCTTTTCTCACCTCTGTGAACTGCTGTGCACCATTGCCCCTCAGATCTGGCTTGGCTCATCCAGACATCTGCATTTTTATCACATCTCTCTCTTTCTACTCCGACGGCTGGCGTGGACATCTGAGGTTTTATTTCACCTCTGTCTTTCTCTCTGTCCTGGCATGGCGGCTGAGGTTTTCAAAACCACACAGTATTTTGTTCAAATCAGTGCCTTTCTGTCCAGTACAGAAGGGTTCTGGATGTGTATTATATATTATGCACAGATATACCAACTATTAAAAAGGCTAGAATGGAACAGCAACAATAATGGAAAGTCACTTTGTCACATGAAGACCCAAGTTAGATTTCATCACATCAAAACTGTATTAAACTGACCTCTAGTGTGCTGGTTTTGGATCATACATGCATTTCCTAAAAACCATTTGTGTAGCTTTCGTGGCAGCCTGCGCCTTGTCTCCTCAGGGTTCAGATAGTGTCTCTGAATCCCTCTGCCGTCCATCTGGAGCAAATGGAAATTAAATAGAGACAAATATCTCTAATGACTGTCTGTGGGCCCAGGAAGAGGCACCTCTGATGGGTGAAGCGATTAATTGGATGGGACGGCAGGTCAGATTGGGTCAGGTGGTTAAATTCCCAGTCAAGTGTCCTCATCCCAGCGTTAGTTTGGAATCACATGCTTGGTGGTTGGTTAATCATGTCAAACTCTTCAGTGGGTAGGTGCCATTTACCATTTGTTTCAGCTGTAAAATATAGGGTGTGTGTTGTTTTATGGACTGTTTTCTCTCCAGCGGGTCCACTGACTTGTCTTTATTGTCGTATATTATTAACTGTAGCTTCATCACACTGTCTGCTGCTGGATATGAACTGAATGGGTATTGATTACACTTGTCATTTTTTTTTCCTGTTGTCTTTTAGCATCCAAAGAAGAAGTGAAATGTCTTAAGGACGACCCTCAAGGCTGAGGTTGAATCAGTCGAGGTTGGGACGACGACTGGAGGTACCCGAAGTCTTGAATCACCACAGACCACGTGGTACCTTCAGTTCAGCGCACAAACAGCAGAGATACAGCTATCAGGGAACAACTTAAAAATTATATAAATCATGCTCGCTGTGAATGATTAACATAATTGTTACACGAGAATCTTTTTGATGCCTATTTTACTAGAACAACAGTTAATCTTATTTATCTTACGCAGGTTTTGCTTTGTTTTTATGTTTTTATGTGTTTTAATTTTGTTTTGTTTGGAGGCTTTAAAGGGGGTATAGTCCTATTCAGGCAAGAACACTGAAATCATGAATTTGAATTGAATTAACCATTTCTGCAGGAAAAAACAATGTTTTCTGTATAATGTTGCCGTGTACTTCAAGTTGTGGTCTGAATCACAATGCAAAGTTTTATATCACTGCCCCATGTACATCTGCAGCTGTAATCTGGATTTCCTAATTTTAACATAGTCTGCTCGGTAAAAGACATAGACATGTATTAATAAATTTTAATTAGACTGTCCAAGCTTACATCGACAGAGGCAATGCTGCCACCTACTGTCCAAAAATAAGTATTTTCTCTTTTGGTAAAATAATTTTGAGGCACTTACGAACCACAAACATTAAATATCTCTGGGTACCAGTGTTATTTGACTAGAACT
The DNA here is from genome assembly GCF_017976325.1 of Chelmon rostratus. NCBI lineage: Eukaryota > Metazoa > Chordata > Actinopteri > Chaetodontiformes > Chaetodontidae > Chelmon > Chelmon rostratus. Next base: position 16,022,538 of record NC_055661.1, read on the forward strand.
TGTCAAATGTTATGCTTCATTAAGTGTATGCCTTGTATAAAAGAGGAGAGAAACCTCAAGTTTAAGACTAATCAAGATATTTACCCATAAATAGGGAGTGTTTGGTGCTTTATTTGCAGCAACATTTCCCAGCAATGACGATATTGAAGGTTTTTTGTAGTAACAACTAATGGATGTTACAGAATAACATTTGATGTGTGTTCTTAAACTCAAAATCATTTAAAAGTAGAATATCTCCCAGGTCAGGACTCACACTCGGCCACCCCTCTTTTTGCTTTTCCCCCTGTAGTCACTCATCACATTGCTGCTCAAGCACATTCTTCATTCAGGACAGACCGCTCAAGATCAGTGTCATTTATGTAACCGACAAGTCCATTAAAATCAGTCTGCAGTACAAGTCTCCGCGTCTCTCGCTTCCTTTCATCCATCCCGCTATACAAACACGGGCAGTGTAATTGTGAGTTCAGCGTCAGTAACCGTAGCGGGTCGATACGCCACATCCAATTTAGGCTGGATAGTGGCGGGTTGCACACTGGGGCTCAGCTGATGGATCAAATGAGCTAGTTCCCATCCTAATCAGCAAACCATCAATAACATTTCAACAGGAGACTTAAGGTTTCCCTTCTCTCTAGAAGACCAGTTATCATCTTTAAATGTAAATGTTGTGGTTCACTGGAACTTTAATTTCTTGTTACCTACAACCATGTAATGGATTTTACACCTCTGAGGAGCTTCAGGAATCAGCCATAGCTACCGCCAACACCGCCCCAGAGGACTTTATGAAATCTGGCATGTTCAGTTTGAGCGTATAGATTCTGGTGGGGGAGAAGCGGTGGTGTAAATGGAAACAGGATGGGGGTTGGGGTGGCTATGCATTAAAAGTAGAGGTGCTGCTGAGGTGTTTGAAATTCAGCTCTCAACGCCCCCAGCCTTGATTCATGTGGTGGGATCTTGTACTGAGTGTGTGGTTAGACATCATGACAGCGCAGGTCTTCAGTGTCTGTCAGCCAGGGCCTTTTAGCGAGAACACATCTCGATCAGATGAGTCTCAAACATGAATAAAGGTCTCTGACGACAGATAAGTGGAAGCACGATTTGGTTCTGTGGGCTTTTGTTTATTTTATAAAGACGATGGACTTGCACTCACTGCTAAATAATGTGCGCTATCACCAGTTTAAACAGCGAAAGTCTTCAATATAAACTTGAAGTGGCCGTCGTGACTCTTAATGCGTGGTTTCAATCTGTTGCGTCAAAGTTAAAAAAGAAGCCACCCACTTGCATTCACTGGAAACCGTCTGCGCTCCATCACATCTGGAGTCACAGATGAAATGTACACAAATTATTAGATAAAAGGGTTCGAGCTCAGAGGGCAACTTACTGTGTCACAGACTGCACAAAAATGGCAGCAAGCCGCAGCAGTTTGAAACATTAACATGGGTTCCCAGAATTCCTGTCTAGTCACATCAATTGCAAACAGCACGGTCATGTTAGTCAGTGTGTGAGAACAACAGTACCCTACCAAGAAATGACAGCCGTGGTGAGTCCACCTTCCTCTGAAAACTGCTCTTTGGCAGACAGTTTACATTTTCCTTTCAGGCTGATTTTTCACCCCAAACCAGGGATGACTGTACCTGACACCTGAATTTAACTTCGGACAAGCCGGACAGCAGCATGGCAGGCCGTAAACATTTACAACATTTACAGAGTCTTGTCTTAAAATTACCTTAACTACAAAACTAGCTGGTGGAAACAGAGGACAGCGTGACGCAGAACAGCAACTCGACTGTGAATATCCTGATTCGAGTACAGCTCTAATTGTCACTGCTTTTATTTATTTAAAAGAAATAAGGTTAAGTGATATTTAATTTTGATGTCCTTTCTGTCATACTTTTAACTTGGCCAAAATTAGCAAAAAAGATTGCCCTGTGCTATCCAGTAGGCAGCAATTATCACAGTATCATAGTGGTTAAATGACATCCAAGTGAAAACTGGTTGAAAAGAGAAAGCTTTTATAGTTGCTTGGGTTACTTAAATGCATTGCTTCAAAGACATCTGAATGACTGCATTTCAAAGTGTAGTTAGCACTTGTTTGACACTCAAATATAGTAATTTAAATGCTGTTGCAGCAAAGGTTATTTGTTACCAAAATACTTTCACTTTTCAACCAACTTTAGTCCAGTGTACAATTCCATGACAACAGGGAAACCCCATCTGCTGATGAAGATCATGTGATTAGATCAAAAGCTCCAAAACTGCGGCTTGTTCCCTCATTCAGTCGAGTTTTAACCTCGACATCAAGATGTCTTTTGACCTGCAAATCATCAATTCCATATTTACTGGGTGAGCTCAATTGGTGCCTGCCTTTAATGGTGATTCCGCCTCTCAGAAATAGTTTATTTTTGTAGCTCATCTCTTGAACGCATGCCCACATGTTGGTTTGATGAAGTAAATCCACATCTGGTCAAACACTGGGAGCAGACAGTTCTGCCTGATGAGATAATGAATAATCCCTGAACCCATTAACTCTCTTCCACATTAACCAGTGTGTTTGCATGGAGGATGTTAAACAGCAACAGCAGTATGTGTAACAGTCATGTGTGCACTGAGTTTTATTGTCCATGTCAATTACTTAGAAGATAAGTAAACCTGATTTGTCATTGATTAAAGCCCCATCTGTGTCGAGAACCAGTAAGAGTTCTAATGAAAATTAACTGCAGTCGTAATCCCAGCACAGATCGGTAGTGTGCTCTCAGTGTCACAAAGGCCAAAAAATGCTGAATCAGCCATACTGGCCTTTAATTTTGGTTTAATTGATGTTTTAGCCATTACAATTAAAACATACAGAAGCAGTAGATTGAATAAGACAACCAAATGAATAAAAAAAAACATGATTCCAGTGCAGCTGACCTTCAGAGTATTATATTTCATGCACTGTGTCAGGTTATATAGCTTAGCTGTAATGGACGTCCACACTGTTGTTCATTTTTATAGCATGTCCTCCACGCCTTGTTCATTATAAATGGTCCTTTAGCCCTGACTGTCAGTCCTGCCAGCTCTCACACTGAGATACTGTACACACAATCTCACACTTGACATGGTTTCTAGGACAGAGAAAATGGACATAAAATGGCCATAATGTTCACCCTCTTGCTTAGTTTCAAGAATTATACTTTGGTACTATATAAAGTTTGACTAGAGGTCAACTCAACTCTTCATTCCTTTTTGTGGATTGGGAGCCCAATAATAGGTGAAAAGAGAGTATATGTATATTTAGTTCTGAAATAAAGAGTGCTTACTAAGCATCCGGTGTACAGAACACAATAATTACATGTCTGAGAGTTGCAATTGCCTTTCTTCTCTCAACCACTCTGCCTTGAAAAGGGAAAGAACATAATTAGTCCTGTATTGATTCTGAATTATGGCAATTTTGCTGCTGTTCTGGGAAAATTAGAAACAGCAGCAGTTGTTGATCCTGTAAGTGGTTAGTTACGTTAACCCTGAACAGAATCCGAGGTCAACTACCTGAAAACAGACCTTTTTTGGAAATTTTGGATGCTGTTCTGTACTATGACTCACAGTCAGTAGATGTTGTTTGCTGAAATACTGCCGCCATTAAACGTAATGATGTTAAGGCCGGAGGGGAAAAATCCTGACAGCTCAGAGCAGAAGGTATAATCAGCAGCACTCATCAAAGGGCAGAAATAAACACTTTAACACCAAAGAAAAAAACCCACACTGACTCAACACAAGCTCTCTCCACTTTCGTCTTCAAGATAAAATTCAGTTGTTGTGGTCAGTGAACAAAGATTTACTGAACATATACTAAAAAGGCAGAGCTTTTTCCCACATGACAACAAGCCTCCTTCAACAAGCATCCTTGTTACAGGAGCAGATATTGATCAGCAGCACAGCCCGGTGGCTTTGAATTTAAAAGGTCACGACTGATGCTGGCAGGAGACACGACCACTGAAATTGTGCTGATGTATGCACCATTTGGTGGAGGCTGTTATGCCTATTGAGTACAGGGTTCATACGGCATGAGCCGCCTGTGAATTTTAAAAGCATGCAGCAGCAGAAAACTCAAGGAAAGTTGCTTCTTGTCCATGATTAAAATGACCTTTTCAGGCATTTCAAAGTCACGCTTAGCAAACATCACAATCAGTCATAAAGTATGCTTACACAAACTGAATTTGGCTTGAGTTCTTGACATGCAGACAAATTTACAGAAGAGTACAAAACAGACATACAGCTAACCAAATATAAGCAAACTTAAAACATGAGCTGGACATGACCATATATATGCAGGTCAGTTTGTTGCTGTATGTTAATGGATGTGATATAGAAAGTGCAAGAATGTAGGTAGAGACAAGCATTATGGAATAAATACTATATGGATAATAAAAGGTTTGTTTTTGTGCAGATTTTGTGCTCATGTACGTGCTTCAGTTTCTATACAGATATCTTGTGTTGGTATACCTTACGTTTCTATATGGGAACACTTTGGTGAGGCTCCACTCCAGCTATATCTGACATGAAAGGCGCTGCAACTCAATACATATGCATGTTCTTTACTTGGGGCTAAAATCTGCACCAGCAGAGCATGACACGCTGTCCTCTGCATACATGCATGGAAATAAATCGAGCAGAAAATTACCTCTTGTTTCTCATTATTACCCTCCGTCTGCTGAGACATATTGGATGTATGCACTTTTCCAAAGACTCAACAATGTGCCATATGTTTAGAGAGAACAAGGTCCAACAGTAGTCCATCAGATTAGAGAGCAGAATAAAGTAACTCCTGACTAAGGAAATGAGTTGTCAGTTTAAACACGGAGGAGATGGATGCTTCTGCAGGTTGAGCTGGAGGGAATATTTTCCCTGCTCCTGACCCTGTCGATGTGAGGTATCGTATCAATTATTCACACGCTGAGCTGTGTTGTGTTGTCGAGAGGACAGACAGAGCAGATTCTTTTCTCCCTCACTTGTGGAACTATCTCAATCTGATGTTTCATTGGTTTCCCAGAAGTCCTTGTATTCGCTGCTGGAAACTCATCATCCGGTAAGTTAAAAAAAACATCCAATCTGGCTCACGTACAAGAGTTGAAGCACACAGTCCCCTCTGAGTCTGACCCTCACTCATTCAAACTGTCGTGACTCACACCGTCAAAGCAGCATATTACCAGATACTGAGACCACTAACACAAATATTATGATTAATGTTATGTTTAACAAGAGGACAGCTCTGAGTGTCTTTAAACAGAGACAGTTTGCAAACAGGGGTGACTTTTTCAAATGGCGTACAAAGTTGTTCTTGGAAAAGAATGACAATTTAGCTCAAGAAAAATGCAAAAATGCAAGTTTTGTTTTGTTATAACAAGAGGAAGTGTGATATGACATGCATCATGAAATTATATAAAAATATATTTAAAAAGTGACAGGCGCACCAGGCCAAAATACCTTCCTGTGGCTCAGGAGGTAGAGCGTGACACTGAACTCCGGTTTGCTCAATGCTTGTGGTTTCCTAATTGCTGGTCCCAAGCACAGATAAAATGGGAGGGTTCCATTATGGAAGGGTATCAGGCATAAAAAGCCGATGCCAAATCAAATATATGGATCATAAAAATCTGATTTCTACGCTGGGTTGGGTGGGACCCGGTTTGCCAGTGAGATGGAAACAGATGGATCACTGCGGCAACCCCTAACAGGGAGCAGCCGGAAGGAGATGACAGGCGAACATGTAGTCCACAATTCAAATCTCTCTGTATTGATGGTGACTGCTTTTCATACAACAGAAAGTTTCCACCCATCATAGCTTCCATGACGGTGTCGTTGAGCAAGGCACTGAACCCCCCCATCACTGGCTCAGTGGTTAACACCAGAAGACTATAGAATATATACTGTAGGTGATACACACTGCTACACAACTAGATTTTGGGGGTTTCACTCAACATTTGTACATTTTTTACACGCTTATACAAAATTAGACGTGCAGAAGGCTCTCTCTTGTTTCCTAAAGCTTAAAAGCAAAGAAAGGACATTTTACCTGACAAGATGATCTGGTATCCACTGTACCAGATCATCAAAGGACTTTTTGTTCCATTTCTAAAATATCTCTGATGCACACTGTTACTCAAGAGGTACATTCACTGCTTTGGTGATGGTGTTGTGAAGATGGAAAGGATGCTGATGCTGAGCTGTAATGTGAAAAATATCTGTGCCAGAAACATGAGAGCTACAACAACTTTTCTCAGTACATAATAAGAACACAGAAGATGTAATTTATACCATTTCTGAGCAGTAACCAAATCCGAGAAGCCTTGTTTTGCATGTGATTCAAAAGCGCATTGATGGACTTCCTCCTGAGGGAGGCCATCACAGCATCTGCATCTCAAAACGGTAGGTGATGTTTCCAGCTGTTTATCCATGCTGTTGTGCCATTTATCACTGTCCCTGCTGTTATCTGCTTTATTCCTGCTGAAAGCTGAAAGATGATCTAATCTGTGTTAGGTGATTAGAGCAATTGAACTAATAAACTCAGGCAGTTTAAGTCATTGTGTATACCAAAACATGTAATTACAACATTTATCACAAAATAATCCAAGTAATAATTTTGAAGCAGCAACCATCAATAATTGACGACATCCAACAGCATATGAGTAGCTGAGGTGTTTTCGTTAATAATTTCTCATGTGTTATAACGTACAGCTAAACTGGTGCACTGTGAAAGAGACCGTGGTATCAACTGGCAAGTCTGCGGACCCAATGCAACATTCAAGGGTTATGTTTGTGACGTGCTCATACAATATGTGCACTGAAATTCTAAGCATACTCTTGAGGCTCTGCTAAAAATGCTACTGTGAGATAAAGAACAGTGACAATGTCCATCGAATTATAATTAGTTGCCAACTATAAATTACTGATTAACTGTTTAAGCTATTTTTCAAATGTCAAACATTTGCTGGTTCCAGCCTGTTAAATGTCAAGATTTGCTGCTTTTCTTTGTTAATTCTGAAAGAAAATGAAGACTCTTTGGGTTTGTTGGACAAAAGAAGCAATCGGCAGAATAACAGAAATGAAAATAATTGTTAGTTGCAGCTCTAAATGTAAAGGACAAAAAATTGACAATAAAAATGCTTCTGATATGTAGTGTTAAAACACTAAAACTATACTGTATCTTGGCCCAGCTGTCCAAATTTTCCAGTATATAAAAATGCAAAGACTGTAAAGTTGTGAAGTAAGCCACGATGAAAATACATAACATTTAAAATATCCCTGTCCTATAATGAAAAACCATTCCTGATGCAAAACCATATTGTGTATTTGGAGATGTGATGCATAGATAAAGTGAGAGGACATGGCCATACCAATATTAATTACTATTACAGATCCTGACGAAAGCTACGACTGCTGTGCCACGTGCATAAATGCACACATCGCTCTTAAGTGTCACCTAAAAAAATTTCAAGGACAGGCAGGCATTAATGTGCACTGAATGCATTATATGTCTGAGAACATATATGTACATCCTGGTCATCCTCAGTTTTCAAGTACACTTAAAGTGTACTGAAAATGCTCAAGAACTATGTAAAAACACAGTCTCCTAATGTAGATGCATTTGCAATCTATCAATGTTTGATTTAATGTACACTCAAAGTACAATTTGCATTACATTATTAATGTATTTCAGTTGCACTTTAAATTAAAGAATAGCATGAGTGAATATAAAATAATTAGCATATTTGCAGTATATTAAGTACACTTAAAATTTGAGCACAGTCAATTTTAATACAATATTATTGTTAATACAACCTAAGTTGGACTTCTGTACAACTTAAATAAGTGCAATAAGTACAAAATGAGTTATTTAAATCTAGCACACTTTAAGTGCACTAATAATCCAGCTGCAAGTACTAGTACACAAGTACACTTTAGCATGCTCAGTATACTAATATTTAGTATATTTTGGTGTTTCTTTTTTCACGAGGGTTGATATTTGTGCTCCTACATCATACTGTCCCGCCTGTGTGCACACAGAACAGTTTTTAGTTGATTTTTCTGCTTCAGGTGACTTTAAAAAGTGCTTTTTTTAGCCATTGACATTCAAGGCTTCAATGAGAAAAGGCCATGTCTAGTAACATCCTCGTTTTTTGACATTTCACTGGTTCATGTATTCTTGTGACAAAACACACATATGCACTTAATAACTATCATAAGCAAAACATATCTAATTTCAAGATACTTAAACTTGCACACTTAAAATAATGAAAGTAGTTCAAAGCCAAAGCAATCATAGTTTTGCTTTACTGGCTACAGAAACGGTCTCTTTTTATTGATTTACTTGTCACGATTTCAAATTGGATCTACATTATGGTCTTCATTAAATGAAACGTCTGTGTTGGCAGATGATATGTTTACTCATTAACATCAGACACAAACCTGATGTCACACTCTCGGGCCTGTCACATTTCCATCAGCTGGTGAGTGATGTTACAGATTTATTGCGTCCTGATGTCCTCTACAGTCTCCTTTGATGGGTTTAGTACTCCATAACATCACGCATACAGGCACACATCATGATTTAAGGCTGAGCGAATCAAAATGCCAGATGTTTTGAGTAAGGAGCAGTCAGGCATGGAAACATCGAACAGAATAAAATTTAATCTCAACTCAAACTGAATCCAGGAGTGCTTGGCAAGAAAAACAGGCATCAATACAATGTGGAGACACCTGTCATGAGTCAGAGAGTAACCAGACCTTGGACATGTGAGGACAGATCTGAAAAAGCACAACATGGGTGACAGATAATGTAACACAGGGACACTGACTGGCTGTATCGGCTCATCCTAACAAATGAACTGACAGTGGATATGCTGTATATGCTGGAAATTCTTGTCGGCTTCCATTGTGTTTGCAGTCCACATCTGCATGTATTCAGCATCTGATTTACAATGACGGCAGAATTCTCTCCACGAAACTTGGCTCTGTGCATTGTGCACAAACCAACTAGTTTGCAAGGCTGGGGTAGAGATGCATGCACAAAGAAAAGCCCACATTTCTGGTCGGAAGGAGAAACACGGCTACTTGTAAACATTCTGAAAGACTTGAATATCGTAACAGGTCTTTGTGGCTGGATGAATAAAAAAGCAGAAGGCTGTGTTCCATCATCAGAGTATGCATAGCTGCATGTAAACAGGAATATTAGTGGAATATTCATTTCTATTCATTTTCATAACCATGTAAACTGGTTAGTAGGAATACTGTTTTCGATATAAGGGCAAAAAAACTGAATAATATGCACATGTAAATGTAGCCACTGTTCCTGGGAATTGAAGCTCAGAACATATAATTACATCGTCATATTGGACAATTCTGCACTGCACAATTTACTTCTAATACAAACACGCTCTATCAATGCAGGACATTTTGCGAACTATACAGCGAGGTGTGGAGTAAGGCCGACTTCCACGCAGGCGATGTTCTCTGAGTTCATGTTCTCTGACAGACCTGCAACCTTCGTTTTTCTATATGCAGGTAATGCAGAGAGAAATACATTTAAAAACACCGGCACTGGATGTACAACAATGTCTTCGACCAACGTTTGTCCAAAATCAACGTTTTTGTCTGGCGATAGGGTTGTTCCATTGTACAACATTGCCTTGTGTAGCTTAGGACTCAAATTTGAAGTCTGGGAAACTGTGATAGAGATGTGAAGGTGCCAGGCTCTGCTAATGATTGAGTCAGCAACATAAACCTGAATACGTGGACCTATAGGACACATATGAGTTATAAGACTCTCTACTAAAGCAGACAGATCTGCAATGGTGTGGACTTTGTTGTTTGAGAGGGTGTGCTGCATGAAAATGCTCAGTGTTTTTCTAGAAGGATCCCATCAGTGCAACAGCCACTGTACTGGAATGTGTTAAATTAAGAAATGAATTAGTCATTTCACACACCTGCAGACACTGGACTCATCCAAACACATTTCTGAAAAAAATCTAATTGCACAGGTGATTATTTGATGCTGTCACATTTTCTCATGGTCATGTTGAAGGAAGAAATCCAACCTAAGATAATGAATGAACACGCTATAATTGATTATGCTAATGTGATTACAGTTTGGTTCCTTTCTCCTCAGATCGATGGACAAAAAATTGATCTGCAACGGTTGGGTGATTTGCATCATGACAACCAGCAGAGACGAATATGTTGCACTCTAGAGAGCTGTGAACACAGAAACTGAATCTACATAAGACTTTAAACAAAAGAGTCTCTAATCCAAATCAAACCATTTTAATTTCATGATTGGCTAGATGTAGCTGGAGTTTAGTTCTTGAGATAATAATGAGATGTTTACAGACATAGAAGTAAGGAAGCAGCTCAATATTTCTAAACTGGTGTCTACGTAAAAACATGGACTGAAGATTAAAGACGTAGCGTAGGTTGATATTATTGTGATGTGACTTTTCGTTGATCTCCCCTCACGAGAATGATAAACGTTTTACCGAATGCCTTCTCCTCATTAACCTGGTGACTCTTTTAAGATCTTTATCGATTTCAGTTACACAAAGAGCTATTTACCGTGTGGACATTATGATGAAAAAGAGCCACTTTACAAAGATGGAAGACACATCCCATTCATGCTGAATTTGCATTCTTGACAACACCAATTTACTATTCCATTAAGAGTGCTGCTTATTCTCCTGGACCATGCATGACTGGAGCAGAGAGTTTTTTATGGGCTGGAGGAAGCATATTTATGGATGATTTGTTTCACAAATTCTTCCACTACTGTATACAGTCTAATAAATTGCAGACTTGTCCTGCTTTTACTTTTCATCTCTATCATAGGTCAAAATAATACTCTTTATATTGTAATAGATCACGAAACACAGGGTGCATTAAGTCAAATTGTGTAGTAAATTCTTGTTAAGTACTCACTTTAGCACAGCCTGGAGCTTCAAGTCCAAATATACAATAAATCTGATTTATATTTATCCCTCCAGCCACTTGTTCTCTTTAGTTTCCACTCTGAGATCTTTTGCAGGTAAAATAATTTCATGTGCTTTTAGAGGCAATGATGCTATTTAAACTCGAATAGAGTCATGAGCCAAGAGTGGATACAACATACTGCAGGCTGTAAATTAGCATAGTTCATTCCAAGAAAAATGGCCTTGCCGGACATGTTTAATGTGAATCAATTGAACTAATAAATTAGCTGTTAGTTAGCTCTTGTTTGCAGGCAGGTGGCATGAGGACAAAAATAAACCAACCGCCTAGACGGATTGGCAGGGTCTGCGACCCCCAGTGGCTGTTTTGCCAGTCAGCACAGATATGTATAGGAGAAAGAAAAAAAATAAACAGCTCCAAGACGTTATGTGATGCAAAACAACGGGCCTGACCGAACAAAACATGAAAAGGTTTCAGTTATTTGTGTGTTGACTCAACTGTAAACTAACTTTTCAAATTGAACTTTGTGGTAGTGTTGTTTGGGAGTGGTCTGTAATGAAAGTGTGTTCATAATATTTATACGTATATCCACATCATACTGTATATGAGGAGGCAGCATATTGGAAACACTTAATGTAATCCAATACAGTAAGACCACAAATTATAAAATGACCTCTGAGATGCGTCAACAACAATTCAGGTTTTACAAAGAGAGTATTTATTACCAAAATAGTCTAATTTGAACATTATTTGTAGGAGAGCAGTTTGGTATTACAGGACTGTTGTGTTAAATGGCATTGCAATAACCCATGGTGTGTATTCTCTCTGCATATAATAATAAGCATACATTTTGGTAAACAGTAAAACACTGCTTGATCCTGTTGGGGCTGGTTCCATGTGGATCGATTAGGGCGGGCTGCAGCTAACGATAACTTACGTTATCGATTAATTTTTGATTGATTTCATCAATCATCTAATTGCTGCATTAGATTGGATCCATGCCACATACTGTACGAAACCGTGTACGCAAGTATATGTGGCGGTAGGGGAAGGGCAATAAATGAGTAAGCCTATACAGAATGTGTATATGACCATTATGTCAACTTTTTCATGTATGTGTATGTCTTTCTTGTGACACATGAACATGTGCAGACTGTGAAAGTCATATTTTTCTCCAAAGACGATCTGTCTCCTTTCCTCCCTTTATCTAAGTGATAGTAAACTGAACATCTTTGTGTTTGGGACTGTTTGCGGGCCAAAACAAGACATTTAAAGACGACACCTTCCAGTGTCAGATGGACATTTTAAACTATTTTTTTAGATTTTATAGCCTGCCATTTTACACCGTGCCCTGGTGTTTCACAGGCGAACGTCACCGCCGCCGGCTCTTTCACAAGCATTTGATGTGCAGGAGGTATAGCGGCACTTCAAAGACGCTCTGCTAACCACCAGCTGAGTTTCAGTCTTCCCTTTGAAGGACTCTATGATGTCCAATTATTCATGGTTCGGCCTGAGTTACACGGCTGAACTTACCCCGGAGCTGAAGACGTTTTCTTACATGCTACTGTTAAAATGCCTCTCATATCTATTCACTACACCTGCTTTATAAGTTTTTTTTTATCTTGGGGGTTGAATTTAGTTACCAGCAAAGTCATAAGTAAAGTGCTGAGTGAGCCCATACTGTTTTCATGTACTTGTTAAATATTATACATGTTTTGGGTTGGAATAATCAACACACTTTCAGCTCATTGTTTTTTGTTTTCATCTCATCAGCACCACTTCCAGACACACCAGGGAGCTGGCAAACCCACTGCGCACTACGCTCCCAGCAACACACTGCACACAGCAACAGTTAATGATAAAATGTGGAGCTTTTTGCAGTTAAAAAGCCAAACATTTTTCTCAAGAGTTGGTGAAGACAGAAACAGAGATTCTCCAATGCTTTGGTTACTGACCAAATACCTGCAACACTGGCAGTCCCATCAGTCTCACCTGTACTCATTTAGCAGCTAAACTGAACAGAGGGTGAACACGGTAAACAATACACCTGTTTAGCATCAGCATGTCAGTATGCTGGCATTAGCATTTAACTAAGTACAGCCTCACAGAGCTGCTAGCGTGGCTGCAGCCTCTTAGTCTCATTAAACCTTATTCCTGTCCAAGAATTATTTGAAGTACTGTTATGCTACATCACTGGAGCAGGAACATCCCCAAGAGTAGATCCATATCGAAAATAAATGGCTGAAGTAATTCCTCACATGATGGGCAAAAAAAAAAAAAAAAAACAGTCTCTGAATAAATGATATCAGACTAAAGCCCTAAAAAAAATGCAAAGAAAACAAAGAGATCTTTCTGAATTCTTGATATTACTAAGGAGCTTTTTTCTTCATCTCCATCCATTGTTTCCTCTACGATATTACATTTGAGTCAGATTCTCTCATATTTTCCTACTTTCCTCTATTTTAAATCACTTCAAGAGACAGTCTCCCCCTGTTAGTACCACTCCTCTCTCTTCCCTTACCTCAGTGCCAATCGCTAACCAGCATGCTCTTTCAGCTCAATTAACTTCAGCTGCAACACAGTCCCACCTCCTCAGGGGGACCCTTGACAACCATGGCCATCCTTACCACCGCCAGCAGCAGGATTACATCAGAGTATGATGATCAGATTTAAGGGTGATGTTCCTGACAGTTAATGAGTTAACTGAGCTTCCAACTAAAGCTATGGTCATGACTTCAGGTGGAAAGTCAGTTTCATCTATATTTTCATACTGTGAAGAGTTTTCTCATTCACCTCACTTTTCCACAGCTGTTTATCTCAGTTAATTGAGGCTTAACTGATTATATCTGATAAAGCAGCTCTGTGCCTAAGAATTGTTTGTCTTACTAAAACTCCAGTCTGCTATCCTCCAGAGACATCCTCACCAAAAACCAGAAAATCTGTTTATGATCATCCACCTCTAACAATCTGCTATTCAGGTCATCCTTAAGAGAGTGAAAGTGTTTGTCAGCTAAAGATTAGAGAGATCTGAGGTCATTAAATATGTCCTTACGCTCCAGCCATAAAAGTCAGCTTGGTTGAAAATTAACTTTGTGAATTGTATAAACCACAGTCATCTGTATTCAGACCTTCCAACGGCATTAACCTTTAACTAGTTTATGGCTTCACAAAAGCTGTAGTCAGACTTAGGACCAACACTGACTTTTTGAGAATATTAAAGTCACTTTTCATATGGGAAACCTTTAAATAACTCTTCTGCAGTTGACTTGCAGTGGAGTGAATGGATGAGTGATGCTTATCTGTCACCAAATTATTCTGAAGCAAAGTCTCAGCTAGAAAATCCATTAGCATTTCTGTCATTATTTCCTACAAAATAATTACTATAATTAATAACATTTTGACTCCACAACAGATGTAGCATTTACTTCTGTGTTAATAATCTTTATCTTTTAAAATTCCATTTCACAAAACAGTGCCATGACTCATATGATTTATTACTTACTTGCTTGTTAAGCGTCTGTTATTGAATTTTGTCAAACTGAAGGCCAATAAAGGATATGAATAAGGATGTGTCATCGCTTTGTTTAATGGAAATTTAAATAGGCTCTGAAAAGGTGAAACTGCTGATTTTGTATTTATTTGGTGGACTTCAGTAGTGCTTCTACAGTAAGAGGAATTTCTTTTGGTTGAATTCATTGTTTAGTATCACTCCTATTTTGATTCTATTCACATTTTGCACAGTGCTTTGACTCGTCAGTTTTCAGGAGACTCTTAATCTCAGTGAGGTTACCTCGCGTACAACATTTAATTAACCTACTTATTTACATTAAGGATGATATGAATATGACATTTAATTATCCGTATCAATATTTGTTTTCTCTGGCAGTGTTTATGAGTAATTACTTTCTGTCAGCCAGGACCTTTATCACTGTCTGTCTTGTAGTTAACACTGACACTGGCACTTATAACCTCTGAACCATTAAATGAATGACTCCCGAACCTCAAGAAGCCAGTAGTCACCATCACCATCAGTCATCATACTGATACATTCTATACAGTCCACAGTGTGTTATGTGTCAACTCGTCATACACTCTGTGGTTGTGACATGCAAGGCCGACACAGGTTGAAAAATGAATTTCAATTTGGTACACAAGAGCCATCCCACTTATTGATAGCTAGTTGTTTGTCACAGTAAATTTGTATACTATAAAAAATGATGTATTAGACTAATAGTTTAGATTTTATACTCTTTAGTCAGTTTATTCAAACAGTCATAATGCACACTGTTCAGATCAATGAAAATATAAAAACATGTTTGCTCACTGACTTGCAGTTTATAGCAACCTCTCCTCTATAAATAACTGCAATATAAGCAGGGACATTTTACTAGGCAAAAACACCCATTATCCCCATCAGTAAAGCCAATAAACCACGGTCTGCATTCATCTGGTCCTGCACTGACTGATTGAAGCCATCTGGTAGAAAGTACAGACCAGTTCTGGCTCAGGAACATTGATATGGATGATTTTATGAACACGTCTGTGCAGTGAACAGTAAAATATTCAAGGTTTCGCCTTTGGCTAATTTGTTTAAACAGGAGCTCAAGCTTCCCCAGGCTGCAGTAACTCCATATGTTGCGAGAGCAGTTTTTTCTAGGGAAAAGGCACTAATCACCACAACATTCACAGTCATTAGAGACTAGATTGATTATGGATCTGCAGCCTGTGCTCCTGCCCAGCATGTCTGTAACAGAGCAATTAGTAAACTTCAACATCACTACAGTGTACAGTTAAAGATTGGGAGCCATGCAAACATGTAGATTACTAGCTACTGGAGGTTTGGTTCAAGAACTTCAAGAGCCTGTAAAACTGTCATCATGGATGGATCAGTGGACTACTCTGCTGTTCAGTTTTACAAATACTTTTCAGAAGCAGCGCTGACATGTAGCAAGCTTTATTCAGATTAACAGAGTACAACATTGACTTCACTTTACACTCACATAAAATTGCCAAAGACGTTGCTTTTATTCCACACGTCTTTCTTCTTTGTCAAAAACCTGGCACCTACATCACCCACAATGCAACTCCTCTGCCGACATTTCAGTCAGAGATTTGGGTGTGGAGGTAAATGTAGCAGTGTGAACACAAACAGAGACACGTACAAAAAAAGCTACCTGGAAAATCTCTACCACTGACCAAAACAGCAACATTACAGCTACTGTACAAAAGCCTCTTTCCAGCATTTCACTGCCATCTATTATCTAGAAAAGATTTAGCATAAAGCCTTAAATTTCAGTTCATAGACACATCAGTCAGGTGTTGAATACCAAATCTCTGATGGGAGCCAAAGTTTCTCTGTAAAGTAACTAACTACTGTGTGATCCATAAGGACACTGAAGTGAATACATACACAAGTGTTTTTGTGGGGACGATTACCAAGGAACAGGAAAAGGACTTCATATTGCAAATGCATTCAAATTTAGTTGCAGAAAGCCAGGCCTTGTGCACCCTTGATCCAAAATATCACCAATGTTTTAATAGAAAGGACTTCATCACTGTCTCAAAGAGAATAACTGGGAGTAGAGACGGCGCATAAACAGCTTTGTTGACAGCATTAAACACGACTCTAGAGTCCTGAGTCTGGAGAAACTGTACACAAATACAACCCTCACTGTCTCCATCATGGACATTTCACCCTATTGGAGGTGATCCAATCCATTTTCCCCAATCAAAGCAGCCTTTTATCATACAGTACATTCTGCAATTATCTAGCTGGCATGTGCAAGCTAAGGCAATTAGCTTCCATTTGGTCCAGTATAGGCTCATTGCAATTCAGTTCAGTCTAGGGTCAGGAGCACAGGACCTGTTACTGAGTCACTGTAAACTGAGATAGAAAATGTGATGGCTGGAAATATTAAACACTATGGATAATTAGGAAAGAGAAAATTCTATACGGCTCAATTTGGGTTGTTGTGGTTTTGGACTTGTGATGGATGAGGGCACAATGTGTAAATCTAAATGTTTCATACTGTAGTTGAGGCTAAAATCCTCTCTTCTGTTTTGAAATGCCACTAAAATCCCATTAAATAAAATCCAGTCTACAAGGTGTAATTAGACCATTGTTTATTTATTTATATTTCCTCGTCATTTATTTATGTAGTATAGACTCGCTTAGTATTGATTTTAGCTTTCATGCAACTACAATGACAGGCTTTGACAAGATGAGATTGCTGAGGCCGGAGCAGCAGTGGCCCACCACTAATGGTAACACAATAACCAAAGGCAATGGCCTCCATGTTCCAAGTCAGCCATCTGCTTTAATGTAATTGGTTTATGATTTACTGAAACACATGAGTCACTAATAGCCTTATACCTAACGCCATGTAATCGAAAACCCTGCCCTCTGTTAAGTACGGCGGTCAACTTTGATGTGTGACAGCCATTTTATTAGAACTTGGGTGCATAGTTTCTATATCAACCTTTATTGATTTATCACTGCAGCTGCTCCATTAAATCCCAATTCCATCTGAAAAGCCAGGACACATCCCTATGTGCTTGGACGAGCTGAAAAGTGTTTAGCATCTCAACAGTGTCCTCATAACTTTTGTTGCCAGGGCATTTTCTATGCAGGGCTTAAGTCCAATCACGTACAAACATCTTCCATTAAGGCCATGGTCAGGTAAGCTTACTGTAGGATGGTATCTTTTGACGAATGTGGAGATGAACGTCAGCAAATTTCACTATAATGGTAATGCATACCTTACTGCAGTAAATTGGTACATTCAGTCAAATTTTCCTGCTCTGGGGAAAATCAGTAATCTTGAAACTGTCAAATGTTCCCCATTAACAGACTTTTCCAGACTGCTGAAAGTGGCACAGAGGCTGTAGCGTCATCTGAAGATAAGCAATCCCTTTTCACAAACAATGATCCATTCAGTGAATTGCAAAAAGAACATACTGCAAATGAGCAGAAATAGCATTAACTCTGGGTTGCAGTTGTTTTGTTAGAAGCACTCCGGGTGTTCAGAGAAGATAATTCTCTGGGAGGATTTCCATAGAAACCACAGCACGACAAAGTGCTTCTCTTTTACCCAAACCGATTAGCTAACAAGAATTGAGCTTAAGCCAGGGACTTGCTGGCTATAAACCATGACTTCTCCCCCTGTGAGACAATTAGAAAGCAGCCTGTCACTTTGTGACAACAGGGCACAAGTGGTATGCAGACATTTTCGTGTCCAATCAAAGGTTTGGACTCATAAAAACTGATGCAAGGCAGTAAAATGGTTTGATTACTTTATTGAACCATCTGCCCAGAGAGATCAAAATTCTTCTGTGACTGAGTATGAAGTATATAGATTTGTACCTTACTGCAAACGGCTTCTGTTCATTTTCCATCTCCAGTCAGGAATTAATATCAGACTGCAGCCAGCTTGTTCTGGGCAGCTCTGACTGGTGCATAGCTGTTTACATATGGAACACTCCTTTTCTGAGAAAGAACATACAAGGTCTGCACACAGTGTCTCATGGAAAAATAATGATTATATGATCCTCTGTTGATCCCTGGAACAGATATTCTCTTTGATCCCTTCTCCAAGATATCAACCACAACAGTGTTTCTGTCAAGGGTGCTGGATCAGGAACAGGCTGAGCCAGCTGTTCAAATGTAGCCTAGTTATAATATTTTACAGAGGAGAGAAATACACAACTCTAAATTAAAATAGCCTGTGCCCAACTAATTAGTTACATAGTAATTAACTGTTAGTAAATATTTACCAACCCAGTAACTGCTGTATGTGCAAATGTTGTGTAGCTAACTGAACCAACTGACGAAGCTAACAAAGCTTATTTACTCCTCAAGATTAAGGAGTGGAAATGGTACCTGTCATACCTGTCCTTACATATGATCAGGCTCTTTAGTAACAATGTAAACTGAAAAGATTAAAATTACATTTAACAAAACATTTGGAGATATGCCCATAACGTTACGTTAAATTACCAAACAACACTAGCTAGGTTAGCATAAACAGCAATTTCCCAATCATTCTAAACTGCATGAATGCTACTAACTCTGAAATGCCCATAATCTAGCCACGTATGCATATATAAGTAAAACAAAGTCAGGCCTATATGTACAATGCTGCCTTAACCTGTTAGTTTAAGCCATGCAAGCAGCACGGGGATGTCAGCGTGTTGGTCAGTTTAGTCGGTCCACCCCTTGGTTCAGACTAAAATATCTCAACTATTGGATGCATTTCCATTAAATCTGGTACAGACATTTTAGCCTGGATCCAATTTGCAAAACTTGCATTTCTTGCAGGCTTTTTTTTTTTTTCTTTTGCTGTCTAGACTTTCTAAAATCAAGCTGGATGCAATCTGGATATAGCAAGAAATAGATTTTGGGTGGCAGTCTGGACGAGGCCATGTTGACCCCACACGAGGTAAATTTCTAATCCAGTGTTTTTTAGTGTGTGTAATCATTTTTGTCATCCTCTGACCCGACATTGACAGCTGATATTGTTGGGATCCCTTTCAGAGCAATTTGATGAAGGACAGAAACACTGACAGCCATATCGCTTTGACTGGAAGGCCTAGGGATGTTTTAATGACACAATCCAGTTTAGTTAATCACTACAAGCTAGTACTACCCCGTCCCCAGGATTTAAACTTGCAACATATAGCCTTCAAGAGAAGGCCTCAATCTTTTTATGCCTGTAGGATTTGCAGCATGTGTCTTTACAGCCTATATATGCCTCTTCTGGAACTTGCGTCTGGCACTCAACACTGCTCCCACAATGGTATCTTTGCCCTTTTTCCTGCCAGCCGTTGGATTCACAGAGCGATAAGGCCATTTGTTCAGTTCTTCCTTTTCTCTAAGCAGAGCTCAGTAGCTTTGGCTCAATAGTTTGACATTTGTGCATAGCAGTACATTAACAGGCCTTCCTTTGTCTTCTGGAAGTAGTGCTGAGTTGCTGACACCTGCTCCATGCAGGATGTATTTGACAACTTGATAGGACTCCACTCTTAGGTTGACAGGTTTGGCTTGCAGGATGTTGGACACTGCAAATCTAGAATGAGAAACAACAGGTTAAGATTATTATAACTGACAATAAAATGATTCCTTACAAACAACAGGCTTCATGGTAGCAAAATAATCAGACTATTACTTATTCAGAGTGTAGCCATTAAAACTACATTTTGTGTAAAATAGCATGACCTGTGCAAATAGACTCTTCTAACAATTGTGAACACCAGTGTATTTCATGTTGAAACCCAGCTTTCTCCAGTTCATTAAGCTCCACATCTGGTAACATATACGGCAACTTATGGAGATGAGGAAGAACAAGATGACTTCCCCATGCGCACACGTCCAAGCATGACAGGGTCCTCAGGGTTGGAGAGAGAGGCAATTCCCATTTAGAAAAATCGTTTAAGAAACAAGTAAGGACATGCTGTATATGTGGCGCCCGCTCTAAGATTAGTCACTGAGAAACAGATTTTGTTATGATGTTTTTCTGTTATTCTGTCTTCTCTAACATCCAGAACCAATGTTGCAAAAGTGTTTAATACACTTTCACAGGCTATCCTCTTTGTGGACAACATCTTGTGGTGATGTTTTAACTGTTTACATAAATCCGGCATGTCCAAACGATTCCATAAAGGGCCGTGTGGCTGCAGGTTTTCGTTCCAACCAAGGAGGAGCACACCAGGCTGGAATCAATTAATCAGCTGATCTCAGTCTTCAGCTGATAATTAGGTGACCACTTGATTGGTTAGATCAAAAACCTGCAGCCACACAGCCCTTAATGGAATCGTTTGGACAAAGCGTGTTCCCTCCTTCCCTTCGTCGATGACCAAAAAAAGCAGGATAAAATCTTTCAGCATTCGAAAGAGTGAAGCTCACAGAGGGTTTTCTTGTTCTCAAATAGCACCTGCTAAAACATAAGAAAGCATTTTCTCTCTGTCGCAATCACAACAATGTACATTTAACATGCATCTTGATAAAATAAATAACAATTAATAGTAACAATATCAACAATAGTAATCAACCAATAAGTAAATATACTGTTTGAATTTTAAAGCTTTGCCCTCTCCCTCAATCCATACAACTACAGTTGATGGCATTTTTAGTGCATTTTTCTCACCTTCTTGCAAATCCTGCCCCTTTTCATCCTCCCCTCATTAGTCAAGTTCCTGGACCTGTTTCGCAGCTCCTTGATCCTGCTTGCTTCCTGTATGTCCTGCTTTTGCAGAATGGCATTGACAATGTTCTTGCATGCACGCTTGTCTTCATTTGTCAGGAAGGCATAGTAAAACATAACAAATCCATCCTACAATGCGCATACCGTTGCACAGGTGTGTATACATATACATACACCTGCGCAATGTGGCTGGAGTGACATCCAAGACTGAGAGCCACGGTTGAGGACTTAGCACTCAGACCGTGAAATTGATTCCAAATACACTGCAAATTTCTTTGAGGCTGTCTTTCATGTCAACTGACCCTTTGTGGTCTGTGCGCAGGTCTGACAGCAAAGCCTCAACCAAACGCTCAAATGGACAACAGAATCTTTTGCTAACATTACGAAAGTGGTGTCATGATGTACCACCAATGTCAAGGACTTGAGAGGCACAGCGGTCTCTTATCTTTTTCTCCAGGCCAATTTCAGAGCCACTCATCACAGCATGAATCCACTACAATGGGCACCAGATAACACCATGGGAGAGTCATCCTCTCAAAAAAAACCCATCCAGTGCATTGAAGTGAGATTCCACTGTTACAGATATGAGCTCCAGAGCTGCAAGGTGTTGTACAACCATCCTCTTGTGCTTCCCAGACTAGTAGCTAACAAGCACATATCATACCCCTTTGCTCATCTTGCCTGTGGCCATATTAATTTGGAGAATTTTGAGGGAGAAGAGAACACTTCTGATTTCATCTAGTATTTCGTCTTGGATAGTCTTCTTCACACCATGGGTGAGCTTGTATGAAGCAGATGCCCTGCCCAATGAGAGATCAGCAAATGTGTGCAAATGCAATAATCCCTGGAGTGATTGACAATAGAAGAGAATTCTCAGCAGTTAATCCAAGAATAAGTGCCTGAAAAATAATTTACCAAAGAATAATCACTATAATTTTTAGTCAAATCATTATTTAAAAGTGGTGGCCAAACCTGCAATTGCTCAGAACAGTGTTTGTTGTTTTAATCACATTTACATAATGCTTTAAAAGCAATTGTATGATTGCTTACAACAGACAATGTCTTGTCATTAATTAAATTGATAGATCTGTTTAAATTCAGACCATTTTTAGTTGTTCCATTAGAAATGGCAAACTGGCTACTAACTGATGAGTTAATTAGTTAAATTAACCGTTAATAGCCAGATGTTTGAAAACTTTTTTCTTTTTTGCAAAGAACTGAAAACTGGGCTGGGTTGCTCTGGGTTGTTGTGTGGAGCTGCAACACTGACATTATATGTTGGTGCTATCTCGATAGACTTTAATTCATGGCTGTTAAATTCTAACTTGTGTATGTTGGAAATCAAGAATAATGGAAATTATCTTTAGAATGTAAGAATAGTCAATTCCCCTCATGTGGTCTGGCAGAAATCCAGGATAAATTACTTCTAGTGCTATGATGACATAAATAATATCAAAAATGAATTTATGTTCACATCCAATTTGTTTGACCATTTGTGTGACTGTCTGCTTTGCACAAGGCAGAAAACCAAATGTTAAAACTGCATATATATACAGATATAAACAAGTTATTTTAAGTGAAACTACATAGTTATTAGTGTTAAATCCATTTGAAAGCAAAATTATACATTCTCTAAACTGTGGACAGAAATGCAATTTGTCTGAAAATCAGAAATTATTAATTCCCACAATCACAAACCTAGTGATGGATTTCCAAATAGTTGGTTCAATGCAATGGAGGTGGGTAACATTGGAACTTGAACATGGATGTTATAAATAACTTAAGTCTAGTAGTAACTAGCAGTCTCTGCTGCCCAAAGTTTAAAACAAAAAGTGCAGATTACAGCAACTGCTTTCGTTGTTTCACATGAAACATTTTTCCAAACTGATGACAAGCCATTTGCTCCGCTGAAAGCAGATCTGTTGCATGAGTGACGAGTTATCGTTTTTATGCAGCTGCTTTCTCTGACCTGTCACCATGCATCTGCGCTGTCACAAACATCAGACTATCTTGTTACATTTCAGTTCAGACAGCCTGTTCCTTCGTTATTCTTTCTCAGGGCTGTTGTTCTTAAGTGCAGGTTCAGAGAACATTAGATTTCTGATTTTTCTTTCCACATTTCATACCGACTTCAGTGTGTTCTCAGGAGAGGACAAGCTGTGCACAGCAGTAATTCATTGTTTGAACAATTGCCAACATTCTTCCATGACAGCAGGGAGGGGAGGAAAGTAGTTCAACAATCCTTCAACAAGAGGAGCAGGGTTTAAGACCCCATGTTGGCAAACATCCGCCATCTTGAAGTGAGCTCCAAGTCCAACTCCTACTAGCTCCAGAAAATAAGCAAAGCAAGCTATCACAATATTTTCTTTACAACATGTTCTGTTGCTTTTTTTTTTTATTATTTGTGTTGTTATTGACATAGCAACGAGGGATGGAACCTGTGGAGATGGACCAATGGAAAACTGAATTGACAACATGGTGAAATGATGAACAAGAAGAGATTGGAGAAGTAAGAACAATCTCAGAAACCTTAAAGTTCCAGAAAAATGTTATGATTATAATTGTCTTAATCATAGTGATTATAGTCTGTGAGAAGATTGGAGAATTAACTGTCGAAGGCAAAGACAAGAATCTGATGTGACTAGGATTAAACTAGATTTATTAAATATAAGGATAAAACTAATTCCGATCTACATAGGTAGTGTAAAACATCTTAGCACTTAGAATCTTATCAGTAATAGTACATGTTCACTTTGCCCCTGACCCTGCTGCTGTTAGCAGAGAGGGAGCTGTCCAAGGTACTGACCCTGGTTCACTGAAGAAGTGATAACTACTGGACAGTGTCAGACTGGGTGGGTATATTCTTTGAACATATCTGTTTGTGTGGTTATATTATATATACTCTGAACTCTCCTTGCTTTTGTAGTTTTGTGTCTTGTGTTTTTCCTGAGCACTGGTGGTGTGATAACTGAGAGTTTATTCAGGTTTGGTTCTGTTAGTACAACTCTTTCCAGATTTCTAGACTTGTGTCTTCACGGTTTCCTTTATTTTTTTTTGGCTTTTTTCTCCACTTGGCTGTGGATCTTACCATTGTTTACAACCCTGTGGAGTTTTTGACCATGGTGCTACTAAGGAGCAGTGTTTTTATGTGTGGATTCCTTTCGATTTGTATTGTGAATTAATTTTGTTAAACATTTAGCTGCATTTTTCACTTTTGTATATCCTCAAATGTCCATTGAGCATTCATTTTCCTACAAAAATATAAAGAATAGTACTTAAACTGATAATTATTTTCTCGCTCAGTGGCCAAGTGATTATGACACACGCAATATGACCACAAAGTCAATTTTGGCCAAGGAAAAACTGCTTGTTCTGTCTGACCAACAATGCAAAAGATGTTTTGATAAGACAAACAAAAGCAGCAAATCCTCACATTTTGGAAGTTGAAACCAGGAAAAAAATTACTAACAATTTATGAATGATCAAAATAATTTAAATAGTAATAACAAGATTAGAGGTGTGTGCCACTCTCTGTGTTTTGTTATTCGTAAATACATTTTCTTTTCAATATATGTTCTTCTCTAGTCTAGAATTGTGCTTTCTTAGTTAAGCAACATATGTTTTGATCCTGTATATTTTGTGTAACTGGAGATAACCAAGTTACTTAGACGTGTATTCCTCCCTCCTTCCCCTGTAGAGTGACAAGAGTTGTAACACAGTTATGAGAGATATTTGCTGAAATGTTGCAGTACAAACCTACAGTAAATACTATGTCAAGTGTGTAAAGCTCAACTTAAAAAGCTGCCATGGAGCTGAACCACAGGAATGACTTACGTGTGTATGGTTTGTGTCACTGTTGACCCTCGCTGACAGATTCTTGGCTCTTTGGTTTCACTCATTGACCACCAGCACAGACTGAGCATAAAGAGATAACAAGCTTCAGGGCACTTCAGTCTGGACTTCTCGTAGGGCCACTGACCTGACAACATGGTGAACTGTGACAGAGGCTTTTCTACTCCATTTCTCTCTGAGTATCCCACCTGCTTTGGAAAAGGATTAAAGGAATTTACGCAGCCAGCTGTCCCTGCTGACGAGCGAAGCAAGGGAATTTTCCTTTCATTTTGTGGTCTGTCAGACATGAAAAAGTAGTGAATTAAAAATAAATGCCTCTTGGTGGAGAGCAAACCTCTGACAACCCTCTACAATTCTTAAACATTCAGAGCAGCAGCCTCTAAAACAGTTATGTACCATAAATGGTAGCTGCAAAAATCGACCCAGATCAACAACAAAGAAGGCTAAATTGATCTTTTGTTAATAGCTGAAGTAAAAAAAGGCATCACCAGACAGAAAAAAACAGATATATACACAATGGAATAAATAAAAACAAGTGCTCAGGCACAGCCATGCTTCGAGCTAAATGCTAACAATAATAATGATAGCATGTTGATGTTTGGCTGGTTTACTATTTACCATCTGAGTGCTAGTGCTAGCATGCTAACATTTGCTAATGAGCACTAAATACAAAGTAAGGCTGAGTAAATTAACTTTGACAAGAGAACTATAAGCCTGTCTAAAAAATAATAATAATAATAACCATGCCAGCATGAGATGAAATCATGATTAATAGGAGGACAGAATCTCTGTCATTTCTTCTGGGTCACACATCAGTCCATCACATCCATCCCAGCCATGATAAATCTGTCATGTCTACACAGATTAGGGTTCGTACCCTTAAATTCAAGCACTTTCAAGGTCCCAAAACCAAAAATTTCCAGACTCTCAAAGCCTTTATCATCATATCTTAATTGTTACAATAAGTGCATCTGTGAAGAATAAAGTTTACAGAACTCCTTAATACCCAACCAATCAATTCATATTGTCACTTTGTTCATTTTATCAGCTGTTCACATTCATTTGGATTGTATGTTTTGATTACTTTGATGCCAGGAGACAACAAACATGACAATGGGATTGATTAATTTTAAATATTGACATACTTTTGGCTTATATGAGTGATTGTATAGAGAAAAACACCAGTTTATGTTGAAAATCAAGGATTTGTAAGAAGTATATTTGAGTTCAAGCATATTTCTAACCTTGAAAATTTAACAGTTAAAACTAAGCATTTGTACGAGGCAATTATGGCAGATCCAGATGGTTTTGGAGACTTCAAGGAGACTGTGGCAGCAAAGATGGCTCTATGCCATTTGGGTCCATCATCCTCAAGGAGTTATTGCAGGCTGAAAATGCATTCTCATCTACAGTATTTCACTATAACTTCTAGCTAATGGATTCCAATCTAATTCCATTCAGAAATGTACCACAGGGCCCCACAGACACATCCAGACACTAGTCAATATGTGTTTAAGAGCAATAAATTTATAAGAAGTATTTGAATGACAGATTCTTCCACTGAGTCATGGTGTGGACTCGCTGTTATGTTTGATTAAAATGAAACAATTTAGCAATTCATCCTGGCTACATTGCTTTGCAATCTTTGCAATTCCGAACACCTTGATGGGGGCACTCTGGAAGACATTTTCTATAACCTTTTTGTCCACAAATACAGTCCAAAACATATCTTGTAATATATTACTGAATTCAGAACACATTGTTCAGACATCTTAACAAAATACTCCTTCAGAGAGAACACAAGAGGCACACTCTAGTTTAAAAGTCCAGTCACAAGTCAGCTTGCTCTCTTTATTTCACAGTACCATACAAAGCAGCAGCTGCATCCTTTCAGAGCCCTGCCCTACATAACCTTGAGCTGCATGTCCTGAATGCTATATTTTGTTCATATGGTCTGACTACATTAATCACTATAAACTGGATAAAGTACATTTATGTTCCGTCGAACTGGGAACATGCCGGCAGCACAGGACTGTAAAGGTATCTCACCTGTATCCTGATTCAGACCTCACTTACTGACTCACAAATGGTGAGAATTAAACCAAATTAGTAGTGCACTACAGGAAAGAAGCTTTTAAAGTGAAGTGACTACAATAGATTAATACTCCTCCACCAGAAAATTGGCTTTCATCTGCCACTAGACAAAGGAGGAGCCAAGCCAGTAAAATTTCGTTCTGTCCTTGATTAATTACTTTTCCTCAGCAGTAATGCATCTGAGAGGCACACAAAATACTCCACTGCTGAAAATTAGGAGGTGCACAATTATTGTAGCTCAGCTGTGAAAAGCTCCTGGATTCCTTCCGTTGTATCAGGGCAGTGCATTAGCTCTTTGAACTAAAAGGAAATTAAGCTTGTCATATTAATCTTTTATATCAATTGAACTCTGTTACTGCAATCTGACAATGATAAATTGCAAACTCTGTTTCCGGGAAAAAGAGGACAAGGGTGTACAATAGGGAAAGGTACAAAATAGAACAGAACAGAATAGGCCTCCCACAGAATCACAGCCTATAATAGTGGTAATGTAATCAAGGAGGGTCTTGTTTGATGCAAAGCACTCATTGCTGGGTTTCTGCACTGCACTTTCCAGAGATCATCTGTCAAACAGTGTGGACAGCATAATGGCATTTTGTAATTCTTTAGTTTCTAAAGACAATAAATTCAATGTGAATGTAAACTGTGCTAACAAATAATCATTTTCTTTTAACAATGTACAATACCTTTGTAGGAAGGTAAGTAAGTAAGACTAGAGTATGTGTATGAATTGCAAAGTAATTATTTAAGCATGAAAAAACTCTTAGCTCGAGATGTACATGTGCATTAACAAAGTTTAAAAAATTGGCTTCACTTGGTCAGTTTTTTAGACTGTTTTTTAGAAGGCAAGGCACATCACCTCTCTTACACACTATCTTAAATCTTACTTTTCTGTTGCTGGTTCTGACAGCCCTTGACAGTGTGATTTAGTCTGAGTCAAGATCTGTACTGCTTGATTTCACTGCTATATAAAAGTAATCTTCACATAATCGAGCTCTTCAGCTACAATCTGGCATCTGACTTCACAGCTGTATTAACCATAAATTCAGATTCATGCATGAATGAAAGGTGCTGTAAACCTCTAGTTTCGTAAATAACACACACACACACACACACACACACACACACACACACACACACACACACACACACACACACACACACACACACACACACACACACACACACACACACACACACACACACACACACACACATATATATACTCATCACGATGACAACAAAAACTGATTATGGGGGCAACTGGAAAATATGAAGCTGAACCTAAACACTGTAAAACCTCAGAAAACCATGAAAAGAAGGAGAAGTTAAGATCTCAGTATGCTTAAAATACATTTTATGACATGTCGTTCGACTGTGGTGGTGAATGTCAGGTTTACATACGACTGTTCATTGCCTGTTTCAAAACGACACCGAGCATAGTTTTTGAAGCATGACCATGGCCAATCCCCAACCTTAGCCCCATATTCATTATTGGACTATGATAACAAAGGTTCCCTAACCTTTACGAAGTAGTCATTTGAACCCAAACCACAATGTTTCCTTACTTTGACAAAGTACTCAAATTAACCCAAACCAGGACCATTTCCTCAACTAACCAAACCTAAACCATCGCATTGTCACATCATTAAATCAATGTTTCAACAGTGATCTGATCTGAAACAATCAACAATAAATTATGCCATCCTGCTGATAGAGGTGTGAGACCAGACAACACTGTGTGTCTTTCTAGGGGACGTGGACAAACAACATATTCTGTTGTTTAACTTGGACAACTTGTTGGAATTGTACAAGTGGGGATAATTACTTGAAAATACTTTTTGTCTCTCCTCCATGGTATTGCACTCATTTCTACAAAGTGGAGGAACTACTGCATGACAGTCAATGTCAGACAATCCAACCATCTCTTTGCTGACATCGTACAGAGGCCTGTTGACCTGAGGTGTTGACTCCACCCTCTGGTCATTTCTGAGGCTGTAATGTGGTGTTATTCAACTGGACTGCATTATATTGTTTATTGAATATATTACAAATACATGATACAACATGGTCACTCACACTGTAGAAATACCCTTCCTAGCTGAGCATTTCTGCAGTTTCAAACCAGACACCACAGACTGGAAAATGTGTTCTGCAGGCCAGGAACCTCACCACATTGTGAAAAATGCTGCGTTGCTGGTTTCGATCAATATTCCTGTCAACCATTGACAGATATACTGTCTTTTTTTTTTGCTATGTGTTAATAAAAGCATTTCTTATTGTCTCAATTGTCAAATAGGCTTCTTGCATCATGCATTTCATTTTGTGCAGAAGATTATCTTGTGCTTCTTTTAGCCTCCGTTTCTGATGATGTTAGGTACACATTACTCAAAAACAACTTGATTGAAAGCTTTGGTAAATGAGAAGTGAGTCATCTTATTTGGATACTGGTCAAACATTGGCCTTCAAATGTCAATGTAAAGTACTTGCACTGTTATTCAGCTTGGAAGCTTGTCGGATACCAAGTGATCAGAAGGGATTTGACCAACTCCACATTTGTGTGTTTTTGAACTGGCACCTGTGGCCTGCAGTCAAGGCAGCTCTTGAATAACCTAACATTTAAAATTCAATCACAGAATCCGCCTTTAAAATGAGTCGGCATACTCTGCTCCCCTGGCTTTAATAACAGCAGAGGTAATTTCACGAACAAATGCTCCTGGGAGTCATTACAACCTCTTGGCAGGGGTAAATGTAATAAGATAAGTAAGCTTCCAACTTGGCTGCAGACTGCCAGACAGAGGCATAACTTTGAGGCTTGAGATTAGATTGTTATATCTTTTACAATAAGGAATAAAGATGCAAGGTTAGCATTAACAGGGCATGGTCATTAAGCCTCAAGGGGAAAATATCAGCCCCCCCACCATTTGCAGTCTGTGGCACACAAAACAAAAGCAGGATGCACAGGTTTTAGTGGACAGCAGTCCAAACAGAAACCATCAGGGGAAAATCGTCGCGTCCTTTTGTTGTCAGTTAACATAGATGTTGACTGTTGACCACAAAAGCACAAAAGCCAGACTGACAAATGACGAGCGAGATGAGCTCCATCTTTAACCACCCTCACTTTCTCTAACAAGCATTTCAGACGCAGACGCTCTATTGTACTAACTGCTGTTTACCTGCTTGTCTTCAATAATATTTAATTTTAACATGTTATGGAGTCACTGTGTATGTCTACTATTGCTACGTTTTTTTTTTGGAAATGTATAAATTAATCTGAAAACCTTTCAGTCAAAATATCACTTGATCAATAAATCCTCTGAAAGAAATGTTATTAGCAATTACCATGATGGTGTCGTTGCTAAAGCTCAAAAGAATGGAATCTAAGTAGTCAAGATGAATAGATTTGTTTGTTGTCAGAGCACAGCTGCTGTTTTCGATCCCATGCCTTTATTCTGATATGTCTGTGAGGCAAAAACATTCATCAAGGAGATCCATTTTCCTTTTCCCCTCCATGAAATAATAGACGAGTAATTTATTTATCCATGAGGAAAATTCAATTTTAACAACAGCAGAAAACTTGGGACACAATAAACAACATAACACACAAGTGAAACTGGGCAAACCTGACAGAAAGTCAATGTCTGTCTATGCTACAGTTGTTTGGCTTTGTGTTGCCCTGTAACAACATAATCAAACAGCTGTTTTCCACCTGAAAATCTTTTAACATGTTGGCACATCAAACCTTTATACCAAACTGTGGGTAAAGACGATATAAAATGGACAATTACAGATGCTACCAAGTCCCTTTATTAAAGCAAGGACATTGCATATAGTGACAGTACTGTTGCAGCAAATCATCAGATAAAGTCAACCTAAAGTTACAACAGCACTAACTGAGACTGAAAATTAGAGCATTAGTCATTTCAGCAAATGTTAAAAAACAACATATGTTTAGAGGTAATAGATCAGAAACACTTGTGTTTGTCATTCTGATGGGCATGGATGGGATTGCTTACTTTGTTCTAACCGTGCATTATTTATGTGTGCCCTCAGCAGACTTGCAGCCACAACTCTGTCACTTAGAGAGTCGAGCTGAGGTTTTTGAGCAGATTAGTGAATGACTCATTTCTATTCATACCTTGTGTTTCTAAATATTATATTAGATTCTTCCGCTGGTGTAAAATGCCTGTTATCAAATGAAAGAAGTTTGGAGCAGTGATGACAAATTGGAACTGTTCCTGTTCTAAAATGTACATCATGCATGCAAAGCTCATCATCAAAATCTACAAAACAGCTCAAGCTAATGTTTTTGTGACCCCACCCACACACGTCTTTCCACTGAAGAATAATAAATGACAGTCTGTTCTACATACAGGTTTGATGATGTCTGAGAAAAAACAACAGGGTAACAGGATTTAAGTCATTAGGGAGACCAGATTCCAAGGTCAAATTACTGTGAATAGAAACCCTCTCCCACACTGTGATTTCTAGTCAGTGTGTTTTTTTGGAAACCTTTAACTTGACCTAACTTGTTCAGCTCCTGCATGTGTGTCTTGGAAAGTTGTTATCAATCCCTGCATTTTAAGCATGGAAATAGTCTCACTGTAAAACAAACAGTAGTTTTTGATTTCACTAATAATTAGACTTGTATTATATTAATTGTATCATCTCATACCAATGAGTGAGGATAGTGACATAAAAAAACATCAAAAGCCATAGAAACAGACAGAGAGAATTATGGGAATCCATTATAAACAACATAATTTGTGCTGAAAGCTGCCAGTTCTTTTTGAAGGACAAACCCACAAGTATTTATTGGGAGGAGTATCACTCCGAGTCCTTGACAGACAAAATGAATTTCACAGTCTGTAATTTAAGCATAACGGACCTCAAGCAGTAACATTTTCATATTCTTATCCCAAAAAATGCTTCTTACTTTTTCTTGTAAGCTTTTTTTGTACCAGTGTTCCAGTCACATTCACCAAACTCTAACTGGGTAAACTTGTCATTCAACTCTGATTCCAAAGAAGCTGGGACACTGAGTAAAACATACATTAAAAAAGACTGCCATCATTTGCAAACAAACTGTGTTTTTTTGAAGTGCTCCCGAGTCCATGTAGTAGCATCCTTTACACAATCATGTGTTCACAAAGTAGTGAACCTCATTCCATCCTTGCTAGTGAATGACTGAGCTTT
Organism: Chelmon rostratus; assembly: GCF_017976325.1. Taxonomy (NCBI): domain Eukaryota; kingdom Metazoa; phylum Chordata; class Actinopteri; order Chaetodontiformes; family Chaetodontidae; genus Chelmon; species Chelmon rostratus. Next base: position 16,054,826 of record NC_055661.1, read on the forward strand.
TCCAGGATGACCCTTTCATACCCAATCATGATACTATCACATCAATCACATAATGAAATTTGTTAATTTATTGGTTTTGAAAATGCATTTAGAATTTGCTCTAAAACTGGAGCTTTTAATAAAATTCATCAGATTACAATGCCTATTTTCCAAGGTCTTTGCACTGTAACCAACCACTGCCACATTTTTATAGCCAGTCACATTCATTCCACAGCATAACAAACCTTGAGCCTGACTTCTCAGGAAATCCTCCTTAAACTTTCAATCCCCACAGTGACCAGGGAATGACAACAGACAATTTTAGGCCGACCAAAACGGCACAGGAATTGGACGTTAACTCAACAAGAGACCTTGTAGGACAGCACAAATTGGCAGCAGACTCAAAAATCTTGAGCGCTTGGAATTCACATGTGGCTAAAAATGCAGATCGTGAGGTCCGCTTTGCCTTTGTACATCCGGCTGTTTCAGTACATGGTCACCGTGCTTGAGGCCAAAGCAAAACTCCCCCACACACATGCTCATGCACACACAAACATTGGCCAAAGGATCTCAGTACATTTGCATGAGCTGCATTAAATTTCACCTTATTTGTACACATTTTTTCTTTCAGGAATGTGTTCTTCAAGAACTGTTCATGTGAAGCGGAGCACGGTGGCTCGGTGGTGCTGCCACTTCACAACAAGAAGGTCCTGTCCATGTTTGTGATGATCTGTCCAGAGCATTTACCTGTTTTCTGCCCAGTGTAAAGGCCTCAGCAAGCAGCTTTAAGCAAAGTGCTTGTTGGACTGCATTCTTCACAAAACTACTTCTGTCATTGCTAGTGTGCATAAATGAGTGCAAAACCATGAATGCCTTTGAGGAGAGACTGAAGAGTGCAATGTTATCTCTCATTTGTGCAAGTGTGGCTATTTGGAACAGGTATAAACCTTTTTGCCTTTAAACATGGTTTGACGGCACATCATAGAGCCTTTTTATGTATACTGAGACATTAAAATGGGCCACATGGATCAACACTGGACATAGATTTAGCCCTGGTCCAACATATCTTATACTAAGAGCATTGCATCAAAACTAAAATAAAATCAAAGTGTCCTTTCTCCTAATTTTGCTGTATAAACTCTGTCCTGTCCTTACTGTCTCACACTCAGCAGCATCACAGACAGATACACAGAGTGGAAGACAAAGAAGTGACACTTGGGTTGAGGCAATGCCAGAAATTAAGAATGTTCATACTGCACAATACTCTTTAACTTGAACAGTGTTTTACTTTAAAAGAGTGCAAGTTTAGCAAATGACACAAACATGAGGGGTTTCAGTTTTGTCAAGGTTAGGTTACAAAGTCAAAATGTAGATCGATTTTTGTGGAGCTGATTTCTGAAAACTGACTGTTGGTTCCTGAGCAACACTGCATTCATGAGCTATGCTGTTTGAAAATCAAACCTTGGAGACACTGAGCAACAGATGCTGAGGCATGTTGTTGCTGAAAGTCCTGCTAATAGAGTGAAGTCTATGCTAAGTTCTCCTGCTTTCTACTACAGTCTTGCGTTGTGCTACTCTTAACAGAATACACTCCAATAATACAAAAGATAATGTCATTCCTGACACTGGCTTAATTAGCTGCATTAATTCAGATTCTGAAAAGAAACAACATGGTGCCAGTCGGTCACAGTGGGTAGATTTCAGACGTCAGGCTTCACATTCACTGCAGAGATGATGGGAAAATGACTGATAGTCAGTCATTGGTAGGTGGTGATGAAAAACACTTCACTTTTAGGCTTCACTGTTACAGACGGATAAGACAGAAATCTGAACTGATTTTCATCTTCAGCTTAAAGGGACGAAATGGAACGTGTTATGATTCATATGATGAAGTTACTGTTCATCGCCTTCTTCTTTTTCTATAAAATCCAAAGTAGATGCCAGTTGGGTGTCTGGCTGTCAGTGTGATATTGCTGTCTGTGTGTGTATCTGTGTGTAGGTGTGAGTCTATTAACTGCTGTGTGGGGATGTGTTTGGTCTATTTTAGCTGTGTGGGTGTGTGTGTGCAGGGGCGAGCATTTCCCACCTTTCAGCCTCCTCCACTTGTTTCCGCTTGCTTATTTTCTCACATATGTGTTCATTTGTGTGCCAGGATGTTGTTGTTGCCAGAGACAGAGAGAGAAAGAGAGAGAGAGGGAGCAGCTCTTCAAGTAGACGCTCTTCCTGTCTTCCCACTCTTTCACTCGCCCTTCCCATTATTCCACAGGATGCTCCAGAGTTCTGTACAATTTATGTATCTTTTCCTGGTACTTCCATGTTATCCTTTGCTGGCTGTAGGATAATGACATGGCTGCAGCTAGAAAGATTAGTCGTAGGGGTGGATGATATGACCTAAAATGTATATATCACAGTATTTTTTTTGTTTTGTTTTATACTGTGATGGTATTATATCACAGTATTACCAAAATAAAAGGGATACTCCACAAAAACATGATAAAAAACGCATTTATTGGCTCAAAATAGGGATGAAAAAGAGGAATAGGGTTTAATGTGTTTTGGAAGCAGTAAACTGCCACATAGTATAGATTAATTAGGGTTAGGGAATTTGATTCATTGTCAGTTAGAATAACAGTAGGATTGGGCATCTCAACAGCCCTTACCTGGCAGAAAACCAAAAGTATATTATATAAGTACAATAGTCAGTGTAACACGGGGCATGTCTATCAGGTATATTTACATATGGCAGCAACAGACACAGATACTGATGCAGCACAGCAGAAGAGGCTTTCCTGTAACAACAAATGCAACTGAGCTTGTGTTGCAGTAGGAAGTGTGGATATAACATCCGCTTTGGTGTGAGACTACACATCAAACAACATAAATAAAACTGTTACCCACATCCACTACTGTATTTTCTTATTGTATTTTGTATTTCTTATTTTCTATTGCCTTCACTATTTGATATTTTTTTGATGCTGCCTGTAACAACAAATTTCAAATTTCAATCATTAAAAGTTTTAATGATTTCTTCTGAACATTAATGCTCCTTGTGCACCACAACTTTCTCTGTGCAAATAAGACATGTCGGGATGCCCCTGTGCTCAGCAAAGAAATTCTGCATCTCCCACTTATCCTGAAAATGTCTGCTTGTCACCAACCTCTCTCTTTACTGCAGGCTTTGAAAAAGACACGATGGGTGTATGACAAAATATATTTTAATTCGCTAAGTGTCACTTGTGTCGCCAGCTAGTGACGCACGAGCACGTCTCAATGCATGATGTCGTTTCCGCTTCTACCTGTAACAACTGCGCTGGGAATGATGAAAGGCAGTCGCCTTTCTTTTTGCACTCGATAATGGCATTTGTAGATGGTAGAAAGTACCGTGATGGAGAGCGCAAAAAAGGCGCCTGCTATCTGGCTGTTCATCATCCACAGCGCAGTTGTTAGTGTATGGAGCCGGTGTAGCTTAAGCTAACCCCGAACGTCGATGAGGGACAGCTGGCTGAGTGGCCCCATCGGACATTATACTTTCATATCAAGACGGGGGCCGCAAAATATTGTCCTGCAGGCCGCGAGCTTGAGACCCCTGCTTTAGACTGTCCCTCGCTATTAAATACAGCAACATTGATCCGGCATATGGATCTAACAATACATGCTTCTACCCATATTAGCTGCAGAAGTTGGTATTGATCCTCCCTTGAGCTTCAGTTTTGAAGCAAATCCCACATTGTGTAAGCCCTTGAATGTAAAATGAATAGCACATGCATATAAAGTGGATAATTTTGAGGTCCACAATTTGCTGTACGAACATTTCCATCAAGTTAATCCATGGGTCTTCACTTCCTTGGATGATGAGGGTAGATAAAGACTTTTGTGTTGGTTCCTGCAGCCAGCCACACAGACACTGGCATTGCTATCTTTCACATTTTCATGTTACTGTTACTTTTTAATATGCTAAAACATTTACCAGCCCCTAGCCCTAGTCACAGCACAGAAGCTTTGACCTTTACACTACTTAGTGATGTTTGTTTGTAATAGCAAGGAACTGAAGCACTCGAGCATCCTTCCTTTGCAATTTCCATCACTCCAGTATTCAGATTCAAACTCTTTGTCATGGTGTCCTTCTGACCATCTTCTTGTGAATATTGCCATAAAATTGATTTTTGAACCGATCTGTTTACACTCCAGTATGTACAAAGATCTGTACTTTCACTGATGAGTGCTGGTTGAAGTACTTGAGGATTGTTTGCTGCCTTGAGAGTATTTGTTATTGAAAAAAAAAACATTGAAAGAGACAAGACAGAATCACCAGAATATTGTCTTTGGCATGTGTCATCAAGCAGCTGGACTTTGGATTTAGGAGTTTACACTTATTCTTTATCTTTATTCAAACTGTTACTAGTGTGTAATACTCAATATATATTTTTGTGGAATCTTCAGTATACTACAGCAGTGAAGCAAGTTAAACCACTGTCTCATCTCATTTTATCCCCAGGAATGGGGAACTTTTAGGTCAAGAGCAAAGTATGTTTGGGTTTTTTTATATATTAAAATCTGTCAAGTACTAATTTTTTGATTAAATTAGCCAATTTAGTTTTGCGATTAATCTGGTATTTATTTTCTTAATTAATCAATTAACCATTTTCTCACAGTTTCCTAGAGCCAAAGATGAAAATTACTTGTTTTGTCCAACCAACACTAGAAACCCCAAAGATATTCAGTTCACTATTAAACAACATGAAGGAACTTGGAAAATATTCAAATCTGGGAAGAAATTACTCAAATGATTGATTGTCACACAGTCAGGCACAAATCTGGCACAAAAACATAACAAACAAAAACAGGCCTTCATGCTTGTTTGCAGCTAATCTTTACCAAGGTTTTTAAAGTGACTTAAGTACTTGGTTCATGACAAGATTTACTGTAGAACTAATTAATGGCTAAAAATACACAGAGACAAGAGCCATTAATTCATAATCCACAAACCATCACAGCTTTAGTGAAATGAATGGCTCTCCTTATATTTTAAGCCTCACAACACAAATGGTGTATTGCTGCAAGATAGCTCATTTTACCCCACTCACCCTTACTTACTATGTATCCAGAGAATTAACAGCAATAAAACAGAAGCACTCCTCATTGGTACCCGACATCAGGTTCACTCCTCACCCCTATCCCAACTTACCTTTGACGGACAGATCATTCCTCTCTCCTCCTCAGCAACAAACCTGGGAGTTCGGTTTGACCCCCATCTGACCTTTAACGACCTCATAAAACATCTGTGCAAAACCTCATGCCACCATCTCTGCAATATTTAAAAACTCCATCCCACTCTCTCCCTCCCAGCAGCAGAACAACTGGTCCATGCATTCATCTCTAAAAGGCTGGACTACTGTAACAGGCTCTTCATTGGGATACCTGGCAAAACCATCCAGAAGCTGCAGTACATCCAAAACAGCGCTGCCAGGGACCTGACGAGAGCCCGTAAATACGAGCACATCACCCCCATCCTTAAATCACTGCACTGGCTCCCTGTTTCATCCCGGATCAATTATAAAATCTTGCTACTCACCTATAAATGCATCCATGGACTTGCACCCACATACCTCCAAGAACTCAAGACCCTACAGTCCACCACCCGCACTCTCAGATCCACAAACACCCTGCTCCTCCAAGTCCCCAGCACCAGGCTCTCCACCACGGGAGACCGAGCCTTTTGCTCGGCCGCACCACGCATCTGGAACAGCCTCCCAACCCATCTGAGGGCTATTCAGAGCCTAGACTCTTTTAAATCGGGCCTGAAAACTTTTTTATTCAGAAAGGCCTATGAATGTTGATTATGAACTGATTTTAACCTGTTTATTGTTTTCATTGAGCATGTTTTTTTTTTTGCTTTAACTTTTTTGCTTAACTTTTTAACTTTGTAGCACTTTGAGATGCTGCCAATGAAAAGTGCACTAGAAATTAAATTTATTATTATTATTATTATTAATTACATGAGCATCAACTGTTTAAATTTACAGCTGCTGCTTCATTTAAAATCCCATAAACAAGCATCTCAGTGGCCGACAGTGTTTGTACTGAGCAGTCATGAATAACACACACTGTATCTTTGTCACTTTGGAAGTAGAGCAGTGTAAAAATAGCATGAATGCTGATGATGAATGATCATGATGAATGGACATGAATTCATGAGTTGGAAAACCTAAAAATACAGCGTGATACTTGCAGCAAAAACAACCCTCTCAGCCCCATCCAGTGACTGAAGCAGTAAAGCTACATTGACGACTCAGCTTCAGCCCTGCAAACACGTGCTACCAGCTCTTAATTTCCTGTCGTAAGATGTCCACACTGCAATTCACTCTCGCTTTCTTATTAGCACTGCCTCTCAGTTAGGAGTGAATTAGGGCGGGAAATTACAGGCTTTAGCCAAATCACATGTACGTATCATCACGATACGAATAAAGCAAAATGAGTGAGCTCAACAACAGGCAAAAAGACAAAAAAGTAGACTGTTGTCTATATATGGACTGATGCACGCACACATGCATACACACAAACAAAGGTGCATTAAGGGAGATAGATATGTGGTCACCACAGCTTGCACTTGGGTCATAAACTGATAATTGGTTGATAACATTCATTTGTTGATACTGGCCTTTAATGAGGTTTCTCTCTGTTCAAAGCTACATTGCAAAGCCTGCAGTGAAGTTTATTGTTCTTGCACTTTGGATTTATATAGTGAGTCGCTCAGTAAATTGCTTTGTTAATTACAACGTTTAAAGTTTAATCTCTCCCACAGTTCGCCCTACAGCTAAATACCCATGGTGGATTACTCTGTCTTAAATAGCCGCAAACCTTAAGACAAAATGAATCAGGGTCGAGTTCAGTGGAGAGATTGTTTCATTAGGTTGCAAAAGCTGTTTCAGAGGCAGAGCAGTTATTTTCTTTAAAAATTAAAAAATATTTCAGAACATAAATATTGAGATTGGCACTAGTCTGTGGTTTTCTTATTGTCAACATATCTCATGATCAAGAGATCAAATCCAACAGTGCATTAGTCTACTTTACTCTACAGCTCGATTTCTTGTAGACAAAAATGTTAAGATTCTTATTTCGTAGGCTTTGATTTAAACTCCCATTGATAGCACCACAGCAACACTAGATGGATGAATCGGATATGATCAGGCCATAACGTGCTCAAAAAAAATCTAGTCTTTGTGTTGTAAAAACATTATAAAAACACATCTAGGCTTGATGTGCACAGAAAAAGGCACACCCAAGCTATCTTTAATTATTAAATAATACCACATATAAAGGTATATAAGTACTGTATAATTATGCTAACCTCAACCATCCAGCTCTACTGTATTGTTAACTAATAGCTATCCATACTAGCTAGGCTTATTTGAAGAGTTGGGTCTCTGTGATTGACAGCATTGTATAAAGAACAAAGACAGACTAACAATCAGAGTTTACTTGAATGCTTCGGATTCATTCTGTTCAGGCATTCAGACAGTCGATTGTTGGGGAAGGGTAAAGCAATATTTCTTTCCATGCATGATCATGATCGTGACATGAATTCTAACTAGCACCATGATCAGGGCTATTTGCAGACGGGTCTGCTGTCAACATATTTGTGACAGAGAGAGATCGAGAAGAGAGAGGGACAAGGAGGGGCTAAGACAATCAAAGATTTTGCCCATTTAAAAAATGTAAAAAAAAAAAAAAAAGAAAAGAAAAAGAAAAAGAAAAAGAAAAAGAAAAAGAAAAAGAAAAAGAAAAAGAAAGAAAATCAATATGATGTGGCAGTCAATGTTGATATTGTGGCAGGTCCAACAAATAAATCCAGACATGGGGAACGCATGGCAATACTTGCTAGTAGGATGAATTGATTTTGATGGGATTTATTGACAATAAAAATGTATACACATATATCACTTACTTAACTTTTATTATAGGAAGAATGGTTTTGGCATTCAGTAGCTCACAAATAAAATCTTATGGAGCACATGACATGACAAATGGCATGACACGCATTAAGACACAAACCAGACTAAATAAAACATGCTATGAATCTGCTCCCTCTCCTGACACAAACATCTGTCTAGAGTCAGATCTGATCTGTCGTATCACTGGATGTGGTTAAAAAAAAACCTCCAACAACACCTACATCTGAGCCTCGGAGAGCCACAGAGCTCCCTGCTCTCCCTGTGTCATTTTTTCAAAGGGAGCATAATTGAATAGAAGCAAGATCTATAAGACAATATGATGTAGCTTCCTCTGAGGTTGTCTGGGAGAGATCGTTATGAGGTTTTGAGGTAAATGAATCTTGTGATTGAATGTGAGTGGCTGGTTAGTGCTTTGACACAACCATCTTCCCCCTTAAAAGTGAGTCCTTTTTATAATCACCAGCCTGGTGATAATGATAATGTCACAGTGTAACAACACCTACAATTTTAACTAATTTCTGTACAATAAGCAGGTGATGATCACTGTGGGGAAAAAAAATCTAGTTTGTGTTTCAACTTGATTAAAGTCCTCTAGTTTAGTTCCTCCTTCTGCCTCCCACTTTATTGCCTGAACTGAAACACTGCTGCAGGGTTTCAAGAATATTGGCTTCTTCTGTCTGGTAGTTTGTTTTGCTTTTTCAAGAACAGTGAATCTCCTCTTGTCACACTTCCAACTTCAAACACATTTGGAAGAGCAGAAATGCATTTAGTGCTGAGAAAATGTGATTTACTACTAAACTCATTAACTTCAAACTCCCATGGGGAAAACATGACTGGTGCTGTTGCTATTGCAACAGTGTTTTCTTCTGGTGAGATCTTATTGGTAGTATTGGTAAAGCCATTACATCTTGAAGAAATCTGAATTATAGATCCAGGGTGGTCGATACATTATGTAAAACAAACTGAACTATCACTACTGGGGGGAGTCAACAGGCCATTTCAAGAATGAAAAAAACCACAGACCACTTCATCTGCTAGCCTCAATCTAAGTCTCTCTAAATGTCTCCGCTGCATTAATACTTCATCAGGGCCACGTCCTTGAAGATCAATGTTATTTGAAGAATACTTAACCACAACCTTAGTAATCTATTGATTTATGGTGATCTCAGTCTGTCAGTGTTTGCCCAACACTTTGGTTCCGAGCAACAACTACTGCCTAGATTGCCAGAAAATCTGACATGGTTCTGCAATTATATACACTCATGATTGAAGACCATGCAAAATTCTCTACAGTGCCATCATCAAGCTAAGATAACCACTGGTACACAGCAACATAAAAAAGACCTATAATGGGCAGATTTGCATTATTTTTTCAAGGATAATTAATTCTCCGCAGAAGATGAAGCCTTTCAACTTTAGAAACTAAGGGCTTCTTGCTAAGGTGCCACCCTCAGGCAACAGAATTAACACTGCTCTCAAGAAATCTCATAACTTCATAGGAGAGACTGCTATAACACGTTCAGGGAAATAAAGACATGATTTTAACAAATTGCCAGCACCACCACCATAGAAAACTTACATTTTTATCTCCACTATTTGTCAGGCTCTCAGCAATGTAAACCTCCCAGTGTGTTGTTTGTTTAGTCTACTTCTTTTGTACTGTAGAGAGTAATTCCATGCCATTCTATTTCTGATTCTTACAGAAGTAAACAGAAATAAATGAGGAGGCCATCGATAAAACCGCAAAGTGAGACATGTCTACACTTTTAGAGCTTAAGTATGTATTTCATTCTTCCCACGCACAGGATGGCATTTAGGCATTTCATTCATTAAAATGAAATTATGCATGTATCATTAAGATACATGACTTACACTTGTCTCTTTTTTAGATAAAACCGAGTAGAGACAGAGAACAGACAAGCAGTACAGTATAAAAAACTGCACAACACTCTTTGCAGATTACATCTAAAAAACATCGACACACTCTATGAAACACTACCAAAATCCTTTTAATTATCAAGCTACCAATTAAAGCAATTATCTGTTTTACAACACAAGAGGAAAACAAGCCAAACAAAGCAACCACACACAGTTGAGCAGGTGACCTGACAACTAATAATGTGAAATTGGGGAATTTGACCAATCCATGGTGCTCTCCATGTGTGCGTGTGTGTGCGTGTGTGTGTGTGTGTGTACAGCATGCAACAAATTAGCAGCCTTACCATAAAACAGCTACATTCAAGCAAATAAAGATGTATTCCATTGAAGCCTTTACCGGCAAAATAACTACAACAACAATTTCACAGTATATGCAGTCTATAGACAACCTCAAAGACCATTTGTCACCAGGGAAACCACAGAGATGGCAGAGAAGGAGATAGAGGAGGAGGTGTGTTTCACTCACCCAGCACATCAGAGGAAGACCATCATCTGTCATGGAGGCGACGTGTTCAATTATCATGTCACAGTTACCAGTGGACCCGAGGTCTTCCACCACGGAGGACGGTAGTTTGTCCAAGTGTCCAACTCTCCATTTCTACCAGGGCACATTCAACCATTCTGTGAAATTGTTTTCTACCAAAAGTCCAGGAGTCCTCCCTAGATCGCTGCTAGCTAACCAGTTAACAACTAGCTAACTGGCGAACACAAGCACGAGATCTTATGTCATTAGCAACACAGGAAATCTTGCTAACTCTCCTGCTTGCTTCTTTGAATAGCATGGCTGCTAACCGTTGTGTTGAGGTTGTCTATCCATTTGTGTGAAGCCACAGTATGTTGGCGGTCCTTCACAGTGTTTCCAGAGTCCTGACCGTCCACAATTTCACATGAAGTCACTAATTAACGTATGCCAACGCTCACCTGGCCTCCACTGACCACCTGACATTTGAGGCTATCTTTGAGCTCCAGGGGGCGCTGTTTCACTCAATAAAACACTGATAAATTCATTCATTTCTTGCATACCGACGTCCAGTAGTGGGTTAGTCCACTGTCAACAACTGGTACAGTTTTGAGGTACTTTGGTTCTTAAATTTTATGCATCTTTATTGTTAAAAAAAAACAACATCTTTTCGTTTCAGATCATTTTCAAATTCAAAATCACCAAATTTGGAGACACATGATTTTCATTGGACAGTATAGGTTTGAAATCTGTAAAGAAACAAGTAACTAAAGCTTTCAGACAAATGTAGTGGTGTAAAGAGTGCATAATTTGCCTCTGAGATGTAGAGGAGAAGAAGTATAAAGTTGCATAAAATGGAAATACTGAAGTGAAGTGTCACAAATGTGCACAGTATTTGAGTAAATGTACTCAGTTCCATTATCCCAGTACTTTGCAGATTAAGATTTTACATATGAAATATATTATCAGATCAGAAAAATCTGATGGGTTGTTATAGATTGCACAACCTAGCAGGATATTAAGTGCTTAGAATGAAATGCTGCTTTCACTTTGATGCATTAGTGCATTAGTAACAATAACTTACAGGATTATTTTTCTGACACTTTCATTTATGATACTCAGATTTCTTGTTAATATTTTTGTACTTGTGTTGGTGCACTTTTTTGCTGCTTCTTTTACCTTGTTCTAATTAAACACATCTTAGTATTGGTATATAACACAGAACTGGGACACTATGTTCATTTCATTTCACCATAATTTGCTGTTTGTCAGAATGTGTTTAATTAGAAACAAAATATAAATAAACCCCACCCAGCTGTTGCGGCAGCCGCTATTTTCAAAGAGCAATTTCATTTACATTCTTGTCTTGTAGTCAGAAAGACATAAACTGAACCTCTGGTATGGTAGTGAACAGGCCAGCAGACAAGCGGAAAGCAGGGCAGAGTGCTGTTATAAAGATGTATGTGGTTAGATTTGGCCCGTTAGTGCCAGGAAGCAGCAAGCCGAGTGGAGGATGTGAAGCTCATCGTTCCAAAAGCACATCAGGGCACCCAGCTGCATGGAAAAACATCAGATTCTTATGACTTTTGGGCAGCCAATTTAAACATCCAGCAGATTGAAAAAAGGGGAAATGTTGAGTATTTTTGCAGAGCTGGAGGCCCAAGATTGCAAAACAATCTCATCCAAAGCAAATAGTTGAAGATGTAATGTAGCACTGAGTGATATTTGTTTTACAGTTGCATTTCTGTCTTTATTGCAGTGATGCCCTAGAGAATATGTAGTAGTAGTAAAATTCATTATTGGTCTATTATGTCACTTTCTTTTACTGCTTTTTTTAATAATGGACAGGGAGCTATTACCACCAACGTTTTACAAAGTTTCCATTCTTTTAGCTACTAAATAAGGTTTCCCTGTGTGTATAAAGCAAAGCATTCATGGGATTAGACCAACTTCAACTTTTACAGGTTACGTCCTCGAACACGTTGCATTCATTTGTTTTTATACTCATTCAGGAAATGCTCCATCATGAACATGCAAATGTAGTTCAGGAAGGGCTATTGACCACAAACAGTGTTAAGTCCGTGCATCAATCAAGGAGAAGTGATGGATTATTGAAAGCTTGGCCATTAATATACAGTGGGTGTGGAGTCAGCAACACAAAACACCACTTATTCTCAAGTACTGTTTGCGTGCACAGGAACATGAATCTTCCTTGTCAGAATGATACATTGCCATATTGAGTACATTTGCAGCATGTCAGTCTGTCAGTCAGTCCAGACCGAAAGATTTCAACAAACGGATGGATTGCCTTGAAATTTTGTACAGGCATTCATGATCCCTGGAGGACGAATCATAGTGGCTTTGGTGATCCCCTGATTTATCCTCTAGCGCCACCAGTAGATCAAGTTTTTCAATTAATCTGCGAAATATCTCAGTATCGGCTATCAGACAGAACAAAATTTTAAACAGACATTCATGTCTCCCAGAGGATAAATCCTATGAGCTTTGGTGTTGGTCTGACCACCACAACCATGACATTTTTGTATTTGACTGAAATTACTGAACAACTGTTGGATCAATTGCGATGAATTTGGTTCACGCATTAATGTCCCAATTAGGAAGCATTGTAATAACTTTGGAAGTCTTGCAAAGCCAGATACGTTTCCACACTTTGTTTTACTGCTGTTGTCAAACCCATTATCATTATGAAGCTCTAGCGAAAGCTCAGTCAGGAAGACTTTTCTTTGATGAGCTTAGGTCTGTAGCTTCTTTTTCAAACCATCCTGCATTCACGCCTCTCATGCATGGTCACTCATAATTCCTTTGCTGTCATTGTCAGTGGCTGTCAATTGAGATATCAGCTGTTCTCATTAGCTGGTCTATCCAATAGCACCTGTGACACACCTTCATCACTTCGCTGCTATAAAATTTTATTCTCTCTCTCTGCCTTAGTTCTTTCATGCTGCTATGTTAAACCCACTTTAATTTATTTATTTAACAATTTTCTTCTTCCCTCCTTGTGTTTTGACCAAAACAAGTAAAAAAAGTAAAAGTAAATTCAAAAAAATGATAAAAGAGCTTTTGCATAAGAAAAGAGAAAACAAAAATCTTGCCTCTACTGAATCCCCTGCTGTTTCATTATACAGTGGCTCAGCTCTCAGCAGTAAAGTCTGTTTTTACTGGGCAGCTTGCAGAATGAAAGGAGGAATGCATGCAACTGTATAAATGTGAAGCAGAAGACTGCCGAGAAAAACCAAGATGAATAAATGTTAAAACATAATGTAGCCAATCTGTTAACTCTCCTGTCTGCTGAGACAGTCATACAGGCCGAGAACACTACATACTTTCAGATTTAGTTTAACACCACCAACAATTTCACTTTGCCAGGTGGCAATGGAAACGAATCAGGGCCATAGATTCAATGTCCATCTGTTGTATTTCCAAAGAGCAGCAGAGTGAGAACGCTAATTCTATTAGATACCAAATAACATTGAGAGGGTTAACAAAATCTCCCTCTGAGTCGTGTCTTCATTCCAGCTTTGTTTGGTGTTGCTGTTATCTTCATGTTAAATGACACAAGGTCATAAAAACGCTTTATAGACAAGCTAATAAAAAAGACAAACAGAGCCTTTGGAGCATAACCTTGCAAGGTGCCCTCTTATGACTCCGAACGAGTCACACACAAACACACACACAAACACGGACACACACACACACACACACACACACACACACACACACACCTTGCTCCCTCCACAGAGGAAGTGTGTCCCTGCTTTTCATTAAAATTTTGCCTTCCTGAAAATTTACTCCTTTTATTCCATTCAAAATAAACTGTCATAACAACAACATTTGTTTTGTATTACTGACACTCACACACATTACTCTACTGAAACTTTGTATGCCATTCATTTTCATAGTACAGAGTTTATATTGCAGCCATGAGTACAAATACAAAAAGGTACACAATATGCTATTCAATCCGTCGAACTGTTGACTTGCCAGGATATTAAAAGAGAAGATTTTAATGAAAAGACTCTCTATTGCAACACACAATCCAGGCAAAAACAATCTGCTTGTTCTGCAGCCCACCGGATTTCTTCCAACCTTTTGTACTGAAAGACGTGCAGAGTTTTGTTTCTGATTATGTCAAAGACAAAATCAATAGCAGTAAATAAGCAGTATCACTTTGTAAGCATGAGTCTGCATCAGACTAAACCTCCACAACAGTGTGAGAAAAAGGTAAATAAAGGATAAAGTCATATATGATGTGCTATCGTAAAATCAATATCAGCCTGAGGCAACAACCAGTGTTGCTGCAGCAGTGAGTTCAGTCACCACAGCAGACTGTTATCGTGTTTTTTGCTGTACAAAACAGAGAAACCCTTGTATTGAAAACTCTTTTTCTAATCTCTTTTTGCAGCGGTAGAGTTAATGAAAGCTTTGTCATGGTTGCTAAACTCATTCTCCTGATCAGTCTACTTCCTGAAAAGAACTGTATGTATAATAGCCAGCATATTCAGTATATATAGTAGTATTACATTACATTAACAAGAGGGTGATAACTTGCATATATTTTAGGATAGGATGCAAAACATGAGATCCAAATGAATATTGAATATTGATTGGACTGGAATTGCTGAGCAGGTGTGGGATGGACTTGCGAGTTTGTGTTTGAACAGCAGGGAGCGACGATGACAGACTGCAGGGTAGAAACTGATGGAGGTCTCCTAATGCCTGACCACAATTCTCCCCATGTTAACAACAAACATAAATCAGGTGACGGATCGAGAGAAAAACAACATGAATATTAATGAAGCAGCCGATATATCAAATCATGACAGTGTAGATGTCATTTAAAAAAATCTGCAGCACCTGTTGACACGTCATATTTGGACACTTTTGTGTATTTCTCTCGTCAGTTATGATGAGTGAATAAGCTTTCCATATTTTTTCCATTTCATCCTCATTGTCATTCAGTGAGAGCATCTCCACACATGCACCACGTACCAACCACAACATATGGAGCCATAACGGATGAATTGCCTGAGGACATACGGCCAAACCTTCCTGTACATGACTGGATCCTCTTTGAAGCCAGCAGGCGACCTTTTGACCCATCCTGGTTGTTTAGCTGGCCTGGGGACACTTAGACCTCTCACAAGGCACAGTAGCATTGTCTTGTCTTATTCCCTCAGCACTCGGTCTGTGAACAAAGACCTTGTCCATGCATTCAAAGTATAGATTAAAAACATAAGTGAGCTAAAGTAGAAGCATCCATCACAACCTGATTAATTCAGTTAAAGCCAAGCCTCCGCTGCTCTGTGAGAGGCCCTTGTGAAGCAATTATGCCATTTAGAGTAAACAGACATTTATCTCTCTTAGCATAATGGTCTGTGGAAGAAGAGCATTAAAGAAAGAGTAGCAGCAGTGGTCACCAAACATCCTTCAAGATCACAGTCCAGACAGTACAAAAAAGTAAGCGAGGCATGTGAGTCACCTTTTGCAGTGATATCTCTGTTAAATCAGTGACCCTCTTAGTGAGAATAACACTGATGGAGCTGATGCAGTTGTGTGAGTGCTCAAGAGAGAGAGTTTACAGACTGAACCAACAAAATGTGAACCTCTTGGATGAGAGGTGAACATCTTCTAGAAGCAAGCAAGTCCAGTTGCCTTTGGAAAGCAACAAAACACAACACTTGATAAGTCACTGAAACAACGGTGCCCCGCTGTCGAGATGTTTTGCCTCTGAATTTAGGGAAATAACCTTCTTTTAGGGCACTTGGTAGTAATGGGTAAACGATTATGTATTACTACCATTATTATTACCAAAACCAGGAATAGGCTACGATTTAAAGAAGCACACATCTGGACTACCACACCAGTGTGTTTCCATCTGGCCATTTAAAACTGCATCCAAGATTCAAGATTGCCTTTATTGTCATTGAGCATAATATGTCAACGAAATTTGCATTGCAACCCCCATGTTAGAAACAAGATAATAAGAAAGATAACAAAATAAAATCAAGGTAAAGGAATAAAATAAACTAACATGCAGTAAAAATACACGTAAATGCAATCAAAATATACCAGAAATAAAAATATACTAAGACAATAAAAATATACTAAAACAATAAACAATAAAATATACCAACAACAGCTGAAATATACTAAAATGTATATACTGATTGCAGCTGACAATTTAGATAAGTGTGTGTGTACTTAAATGTTAAGTTAACAGAAGGTGCAGGTGGAGGTAGAGGTGTAGGTGTAAAGTGCAGTGTGCAGTGGCTCATAGTTCTCACAGTCTCTCACTGCAGTGAGGGGCTGCTGGGGGTGATAGCTCTGACAGCTCTGGGGAAGAAGCTGTCCCTCAGTCTGTTGGTGGTGGTGCGGATGTTCCTGTGTCGCTTTCCTGATGGAAGCGGTACAAACAGTCTGTGGCCCGGGTGGCTGGGGTCCGTGGCGATGGATCTTGCCTTGTTCCTGACCCGGCCTTCATATATTAAAGAGTCTAGGTCAGGAAGGGGGCGGCCCACGATGCCCTGTGCAGTTTTAACCACCCGTGCCAGTTGTTTCCTCTCCTGTGCCGTGCAGCTGCCATACCACACTGTCACACTAAGGCAGAGGATACTTTCAATTGTGGCCCTGTAGAAGTTAAAAAGTTGACCCTATTGAGCTAAATAAGATCCACGCTGTGATTTCACAGGTGAATGTGGATTTTTGCTCTTGTGTCTAGAACAGCAGTTCTCGACCTTTTGTAACCTAAAGCCCACTTCTGACTGCTTCAGAGGACCACCTCAATAAGTGAGAAAAAAAAATAAGGGGAAATAAAGTAGGCGGTGACAGTATTTCACCACAAACACACTCTGCTTTCAGCTCATCTCATGCCTGCCATTATAAATACAACTGTGATGTTTTTGGGGTTATATTTCCTCACCACACGCTTCCGAGCTTTTACTGGCGTGGAGTTGTTTCCTACATCACTTTTTCATTTCAAAATCTGATCCATTTTGTGTCACTGCATCTGAGGCAATGTTAGGCAGCTGACAGAGGCAAAGCTCATTGGTCTCTACCTTATAATGTGCTGTTGCTGCCATGGTTGTGTTCAAAATAGCTGGTCATTGAAATTCTGCACGTTTTTGTTTATGTAAATTATTGAGCATATTTTTTGTATAAAAATGACTATTGCTAGATGGCGCTCACCAGTGGGCCTCTTGTTGAGAATGGCTACTCTTGAGCCTCTGAGCACACGCAGCTTTCAAGTGAGTATCTACAAGTTATATTAGCACACCAATATAGCCCAATATGTCATGACCCAGAAGTGCTTCTCTCTGTGCTTTCCTCATAGAAAATATACGTCCTCAGTCTGTTGAGCTTAGCAGAGATGAATAATGGGACGATAAAGCCTTTAATGGGCCCACTAGAATTTATCAGGTGCAGACAGTGTCCTTACTCAGCAATAAAATGACTACATGGTGAGCGGAGCCCAAAGACTGAGCCAGACAGATTTACACAATTTATGACTAATTGAATTAAAGCCTCAGACTTGCTCACAGCTGTCATCTACAAGGTGATAGAAAGATCTTTTACTGTTTATTTATTGAGGGTTTATTCAGTGGGCACTTCAGGTTCTTTAAGGTAAATCCACACCTAAGAATTCAGTGTGCCACTGAGCAGATTAAACATTTGAGCAGTTGAGGCTTCATAAGTTTGCTTAAGGGTTCCATGACTGTGGTTGCAGTTAGTAGCAGGACGTGGTAATCAAACCAGGCACCATTCAACTCCTCTACAGCTGGCTGTCAAGGCTACTGATGGTAAAGTACAGTTAGAGCTTCTTTTTATTCTATTTGGTGTTATATTGCATATTATTGGGATATTTGGAAAGTTGCTGTGCTCTGTCTGATCACCAAAACAACTCTTTTGGCATCATGAACAAATTCAAATAAATGGGATATTGCATAAAGGGAGTGAGGGAATGCAATAAACCTAATGTTTGGTATATTTTCAACACTTCAGTCCCTAAAAGTTAGAATAGTTTGTATATCTCAACCCCATAAAAATATAAATGATTCTTTTGTTGTGCTTTTGGAAAGTTTAATTTTTGCTCTTAAGCTAAACTATGGATGCTGAGGCCCCATTAGGCGTGTCTGTCTCTTCAACAATAGACTGTTGTAGTAATGCACAGAGATGTTCTTCCGAGGAAAGCAATTACTATAAGTTTCAGGATTATTCATCTGTTCTATCAGTGCAAAGCCACTTATGATTAAACAAATGACCTCACTGGCAGGGTCGATCCAGTTATGCGATGATTAACGTGTTACTTTGCCTTTTTTTTTAAGAAAATGAGATGTAAAGCATGATGAAGATTGCTTGTCTTGAATGCAATATATAGCATATATTAAATACAGAATGTGTGCATATATATGAATTGCACTACAAAACAGTAATAGTACCAGACACCGTAGCCTCATGCATCCTATCACTTAACAAGATCTTCGCATGCAGTGACTTATTCGGTGTTAGTGGCACATATTTCCATTTATTGGCCCAGGGGAAACACATTGTACAACAAACAATAGCAGCCTACGCATGCTTTGAAATGACCAGCAGCATTTGACAAACACAACAGTGTTTGAAACATTCACCACTAAAAAACAAACACATCATTCTCAGTTTAACTATCATTCTTATATGTCAGGCAGTTTTATCACAGAAAACAGGACTGACCAGGATGGAAAATATTGTTCAGAACTCCACATTCAAGGTGTAAAATGGCTTTTGCTTAAGGGTGCTTCTAATTCGTCTTCAGTTTTGAGGATTTGCTACACATAAGAGGGATTATGAAAATTAAAATTAAAGCCAATTACAATCATTCTTCTTATTTTCTTTTTTGCCACAAAAGCACAACACATATTGAAAAAAATATGTTCATGTCCTTTAATACAGTTACAATGTTACACCACTACATACACCGAGAACATCGCAACAAAATGAATCAAAAGTGCATTGCATGTTGAACCGATAGAAGTCAAGTAGAGGACAAATACATAAAATACCAAAAGGACACTTTGATGGGTAGGTAGATACTTTTCATTTCACCTCTTGTTACGTAA
Source organism: Chelmon rostratus (assembly GCF_017976325.1). NCBI lineage: Eukaryota > Metazoa > Chordata > Actinopteri > Chaetodontiformes > Chaetodontidae > Chelmon > Chelmon rostratus. The sequence continues at coordinate 16,074,271 of NC_055661.1, forward strand.
GCTTATCTATGACAGACATGTCAAAAGAAGAGGATGCAAAATTTACAGCATTCCTCACCTGAGCGCACGGTGACAGGAAGAACAAGAGCTCTGACAAACAAACATGTGGGAGCGTGTAGATAGCCCTCATCCGAGAATCGCGTCTCAGAGTTCTTGTTTAACATTCACAAGCAGAGAGGCATAATATGACCAAATGATAAGAAAACGGACATCTGATAGACATCCGGTATTTATTTACATTCATCAGTGGAGCCTTGGCTGGTGGGCCAAACCTGTTTCCATTGTACTATCTGCACATGTGACACCATCCTGCACTCTTTAAATAGACTGGAGACACACTTTGCTTGTTGCACCTGCCCGGTTGGTTCTTCCCTGAATGATTACACTTAATGTTTGTCTTTTCATTGATTTGAATTTCGAAAATGGCTTTTCAAACAAGACTTACGGCTGCGGTTTCACACTGTTGAAGCTGAGCTTTGCTGCACATGACAGCAAAGGATCATCCTGCACCTTTACCAGTGAACTGCTCGTGGCACACACCATGTCAACTAGCTGGCCTAGTCTATGATTCCTTGATACCACATACACGACAAGGGGAAAAGGTTGTGTCAAGTTTTTCAGTTCTTTCTTGAAAGGACGTCTGCTGACTGCAGAACCTGTCCACATTTTCTATTGTTGACATGTATTCAATTAGTGATCAGATCCAACTCCAGAGGTTTACAGGAATTCAATGCCTTTCTGTTTTTCTGCCTCATTAAGGTTGATAGAGAAAGTGATTATTATGGCAAAAATATTTTTTCAAAGGCCTCATAAAGTAATCATCTGCATTCTAAAGCAGTCGACTGTAGGATTTCCAAGGAAGTTGAAAAAAAGAATTATGACTTATTAAACAGCTATGTGGAATAAACACTTGTTTAAAAAAATGCACATTAAAAACTGAGCACAAATGCAAAATGATCAAACATTTTTAGGAAACATCAAGTGACTCCTCAGCTCACGAGGCAATCAGTAAATCACTTCAATGCATTAGTGACTTGAGTGAGAGAGATGGAGCCAGCTGGCAATGCCGGATTCTCCGGACCTCATAAAGCCTGTTTCAAATCATTATGTAATTGTACACTCCTTTCCATGCTGGTGCTCGTTTGTTACTGCCCGCTGAAATGGCTTGTTTCATACAGACATGAACGCCACTCCAGCATGTGAGCACACCACACTCGTGAGCTTGAATTCATCGGGTCTTTTCTAAAAGCTTGTGTGTAATGTCGAGATTACTATGCAATAGCATGTTTGTAGCAGAGAGCAAACCAAAACCCGGACACACCTCCTAATGAAGCCAAACATCAGCTCTCATTACACCGTGTGGCTCAATAAAGTGGTGCGTGCAGATGTTTTCATAGCTCCCCTGGTTCAGATGAACAATTATGTTTCACAGAAAGCACTTCCTGTAACCATTTTGTAGGCTTTTACTCAGTCCATCGAAGAGAGTTGAAATGTATTGTGTTTTCAGTTTACAAAGAATAGATTACTATTCTGCCATTTTCCTCTCTACTGCTTGGGTTGGATTGGATGTAAGACCCCGGAGCATTAACAACCACATAAAGGCCTGAAGGGGATATTCCAGTGTGTAATTATTTTTCTTAACAGACGAGCGGGAAGCTTCAGAGTCTCCTGGACAGAAAACTGAGATAATTACATGACTCAAATTCAAGTGGAAGCTGATTGAGTCAGTCTTAAATTCCCCCATATCCCGCAGCAGCTTGAGAATAAATGCAATCATTGCTTTAAATGCATGTATAAAACCCCAGATGCTACTTTTGAGGTGTATATTAACTGCTGCACAAGGCTAGCATATGCTTGGAATAAGAGCTCATAATGCAGAGCCACGAGCTCAGTTAGTGCAGCATTAATTACTGTATGAAAACCCTGCTGCACACTCATGGCAATGAGCTCCAGAATGACCGTGAATAATGCCAAAGTATTGGTTTCTGTGCAACACACTGTTGACCATGCTCCTTTTACATTGTTTTCACTCACTAAACAAGGTTATTCATTTGAGTGGGAGAGTAAATGTCCATCTTTCACACAGGTTTTTCAGATAACAACTTCCTATACCACTGTCACTGAGCTTGTATGGATTCTCACGTTTGAAAGGCAAAGGCAAGACCGGGCAAGGCTGAGTGTAAATCTAATCTTGTTGGCTGATGTGCTGAGAAGGCAGAGTTGTGGTGTTGGTGTTGGGGTAAGAAATTGGCCCACACCCTGAGGGTTACCATGACAGCAAATGTGTCCGTCCTTCAGATGTGCTTTACCAAGATGCCGGACCTCTTCAAATACATTTACAGTGTGTACATTCAATGAGATGGTGCCATACATGACAACATCGAACCACCTCACTGAAAAGCACCCTCACTCTTCATCTGAGACATTGCACTGGACATTAACATTCACTTGCGTTTAGAGGTAGCATCAGGGCCCCAAGGATACGATTTGGCTGATGGGAAGAATAATGATGGAATGCTGAAGGACACGTTTAAGGCGATCACCACAGTACTAAAAGCATGAATTCATAGCACCCTGTAGAAATGCACTGATGTGACCACCTAACACTGTTGGCGTATGCACTCTCAGCACATTGTGTGTGACCGTTACACAAGCAGCTTCAATGCGCCAAAAAAACGCTTTTCAATCTTTTAAATTCTAAGGAGTCTTGTGTTTGAGACAGTATGGACGAGACTTTTTTAATTCCATTATATTTCTCCTCATCAGCCTTATGCCCAAAGAGCACTGATGTATTGATGTAAGCGGCCAAAAGACTGCAGCAATTACCTTTTTTTTCCTCCCAAAAGATTTGGCTGTTGAAATGAGGTACACTTATCATTACACACTGTGTACTTACAGAGGAAGAATAGTTTTAATCCAGTGAAACAAGCAAGGGCACTTTAACAGTGATGGCTGCAGCCCTGTCACTATAGTATCAGACCACCCTGTCATTCACAGTCTCTTAATGTTGAACAGCACAAATCTACGGTCCTTTCCCTAACACACTTAAACATTCGTAACAGTGGCCATGAAGTTACTCTGAAAGAGAGAATAATTGCACAACAGTTTACCAGAGCATTCATGTTCACACACTTCACATTTCATAGTCCTGGCTGCTAGCCGAGCGACACCACATACAGCATATTCTAAACTTTACAACAACTGATACCCAACAGACACTAATAAATAATCTTACAATCAACAAGTGGCTCCAGTTTAGGATTTGCATTTTTCTTCTGAATGATGACCCATCATTAAACAAAGTTGTTACATTCCATGTAAGATATGACAAAGCTATTTACAACTTGGTATAAGCAATTTACAGTTTCTCTCTTCATTTACAGACATTCAGAAAAAACATTTGTCCTTTAGTTGGATTATGGCTTCAAGTTGTTGAAAGCAATGACTCAGTTCAAGTTCGGTTAGAGTCACCCATATTCAATTCCTGGGACTGGGAGATGTTCTTATTAAACTGAAAACTAGCAATGAGAGAGTTCCTGGCAGCCAAAAGCAGGAGATGACCGGGTCATGCATCCACATGCTGGTTAGGTGAATGTGTTTTCAGCAAAACAAATGCACCCAGAGAACGATCGACTGGTTCTCATTAACAGTGCAACAGAGACTACTCTTGTCACCCTTTGCACAATATCCCTTTGTGGAGGACATGGAGAAAAATTTCATCCCCATGTTTTTCACAACAATAGTGTATCCATTTTCACATCCATCCAATCAGTCCCCGGCTTCAAAGTCACAAGATTGCAATTCCTGTCAAAGCGTGACTTAGCTGCTTTGTGGTTTATGAAGGCTGTTTCCTTCGTGGTTCTGCTTGTTAAGAGCATCCAACGTCAGCTGGGTCTCCTTCCGATCCTCTATGGAGCAGTTGGACACGGCGTTAGCCACGATGCAGACCTTGCGCAGGAGGATCTCCCTGAAGAGCAGATAAACCCACGGGTCAAGGATCTGGTTGAGGGAGGCCAGGCGGATCGCCGTCAGGAAAAAGTTACAGTCTAAATGGACATCCCGGCCAGGGGTGTGATTGGAGGTCACTGCTGTTGAATTGCACTCGTGGGAGGATACCTGGGTGGAGATCATCCTCAGCATCAGGACCTGAGGAGGGAGGCAGGCGCAAGCCCAACAAAGGCATGTCACTGTCTGCATTACGAAACAAGGTACACTATATTTACTGAAAGAATGAGGACAATGAGATCTACATTATATTATATGCACACTTGTTGGCTGAGAATTCATAGTTGGGGATTTTGTGGGCAGTCTGCTTTACATTCAATATCTAATATGACACTAATGTCAAGACAATCCTGAACAGCAACAGTATCAAACCACTAGGAGAAAAACATGATGTTCACACTCTAACTACTCACTGTCTGCCATCAGTGGCTTCTATTAATATCCCTGGTGGGACTATTAAATATGTGACTGACAATGCATGACCTCATAGCACACTGAGCAGACCCCCGAACAGGACCTGGCTAAGTAGATTGGTCCTTAATGGAAACTGGCAGCAGCATTTCAGAGGAATCATACATGACAGCATTTATGTGACTTGCAAGTATGAGTTTGTGTGTGTGTGTGTGTGTGTGTGTGTTTGGGGGGTGGGGTGGCTGATTGAATGAGTGATTGGGAAAACCAAGTGTACGCTCTTGCTTCCTTTTGCTGTCCTGGCAACAAGAGATGAAGCAGAGACACAAGGATCTCCAGCTGCTTGTGACAGGCAGCTGACAGCGACACCCTTTTAAAGGTCTCAACTAAACTGTGAATTATGGCACCGACCACTTTATCATATTAATACAAGGTCTTTCACTGTGAGAGAAAACAGTTTTGCATAATTGCATCACATCCTCACTTTCATATGGTCATAGGGACTATTGTTTGAAAGATGAAAGAAACAGGCTGCAGTCGCCTGAAAACATACCAGCAGAGGAGACCAGCATATAAGCAGGACGCACATAATCCCTAACAGCTGAATGACGGTCTCCGTGGTGAGCCGTTCCCACTGTTTTGAAGACTGAGACGTGCCAGACTTCGTTTTACACCGGATAATCAAGCCCCGGATCGTCACCACATTGCAGGAGAGAGTGACAAGCAGAGAGAAAATCCCAAGTACGGCGAAAGTGACGGCGAAAAACATATTGCCCGGGACTTTTCTGTCCCCCGTGCTGATGAAGCACCAAGTGCCCGGCCACTGGCGTGTGTATTCCCCGACCCCTGCAATGGGCAGCAGCGCGAAGAGCAACACGAGACACCATATGACAGCCAGAGTCTGCTTTGTCACACTTGTCTTCATGTTATTGGAGTACCAGTGGGGGTTTGTTATCGCCATAGCCCTTTCAATTGCCATGGCACTGGCCAAGAAGAGAGCGCACAGGCCAAAAGTTGTCATGCAGACACCGAAAAAAGCGCACAAATTGCCAGATGAGTCAATACGCTCCCATTTCAGATCAGCTCGGTAGACTGATATTACTATTGGACTCGTCAAAAGCTGTCCAAACAGATCAGTCAGCGCCAGCGATCCAATGCAAAGCAAGAACGACTTTTTCCTTTTATTCTCCTTCTTTCTGTAAGATATATACACGAGGATAAGAGCTAATGTGTTGCCCACCATGCCGGTGATCATCATGGTTATAGGGAAACCAACTGATACAGATCCACAACTGGAATTCTTGGTGACATTGCCTTCGCGCAATGACTTGGAGACGTTGGCACCCAGCATCTCTCCAATAGTGGTTTGCACGCCCTCTAGATAATCACAAGCGTCCCTACTCATCCTTTCGGAAAGGTAAAGTCCATATGCAGCTGAAAACCCATGGGTGTGCGTCTGGCATCCTCTCGCGCTCCAAATTGCTTCTACTGAATGCAGTGCGTAAATGCGCGTCGGGTCCTGTACGCGCTGGAGGCGGGACTACCTAGAAAAGCGCCCAGAGGAAGCAGCTGAAGCTGCATATGGTTTTATACACACTTGCTAAATCATAAACTCGATTTTGGAGACCTTGTAGAATGTCTGTGTTATGGTAATCTTAGTTCATTAACTGTTTATTTACAAGTAGAGGCTACGGCACTTCAGATGAATGTCACATTATCACAGGCGCACCTGCTTCGGAAATCACATCTTGGTGAAGCAACAGTGTCCTTAAGCCTCTGAAAGCAGAGCTACAGTATACTGACAGGGTTACAAGTGGAATGTAATAAATCATTAGGCTACCTCCGGTCTGCGATCATTATGGGGAAATTCACATTCAAGGAAATTAAGTTGTGCATCATTTCTCAGATATCTAAACCAATTAATATGAGGCGCACCTTTGATGAGGTTTAGGGCTGTAGGCTTTTACAAATGCATTCTGTATTATTGTATTCATTTTACTCTATAACAATTAGGCTCATATTACATACATATAAAAAATGTTTTTTAAATTATTTAACTACCTACTATTAATACACAGACGGCACGTTTAGGTGCTCTTCCCCTAGAACAGTATCACTCTCAGCATTCTATAATAATGCCAACCTTAATTTTATTAAGAAAGCCAATTAATCTTAATTTGAACACTTTGTAGTGAAACTATTTGACCCCGAGAGTGCAACCCGTGACATTATGTATCAGGCCTTGAAAATAACAGGTGTTGGCGACAATACTATTAACCTTCCGGCCTTAATTTTCTACTTTATTAAACACATAAATATAATCAGGCCTCCTTCTGTTAAACTCAGCAACAAGTGCCACCTGTTGACCTGAATGAGAATAACACGGCGGTGATCCGCATGCACGAGCCCCTTGTTCAGCACTCCGTTACCACGTTTTCATGTTTAGTTTTATCTTGAGCGGAGATAAACCAGTTTATCCTATCGATAGGCAGAGCTAGTTTCTGTATGAAACAAAATATCTGCTAAACCTCGCGTGTATGGCCAAATGTATCAATAGTAATGCCTACTTTGTGACCTATAGCAATGAAACCACATTTCATCGGCAAATAGTTAAAAAGTTACCCCGCTAATAGAAAACAATGCTAGTAAAGGCTCGTTACTTAGCAACGGCGGAGTCAGGTAAGCTGCTTGTAACGTTGGTCACTAGTTTAGCTGTAAGGAGCCTATGTAACGTTATAGGAGCAGAAACTTTCCCTCCGGGACTACTGTCAAACTTACCACTAACCAAACACAACAGAAAGACCGCCTTTGTTACTGTACCGTTACATTTGTCTGCCACGCTTGAATTTACTCAGCAAATGCCGGTACTTTAGCGCTAGCATCTACCTGTTAGCTAACAACTTCATTAACTTCAAGATTGACTCCTGTGCCAACCCTTTAATGGCGCTCTTACGATACTTCAGCTTAAAATCATTTCACTGTTGTTGATATCTGTTCACTGGTGTCCTCTGGCTACTCATCTCTAGCATAATGATGCTGATGATGATGAGACACATCTGTCGGAATCAGCAAACACTAAAACAGCGCTAACCTGAGCAGGTCTCTCAAGAGTTTCCAGCTTTAGCTCGGCCAAATCAAACACAACAAAGAACGATTTCAACAGGATTTTATTTACACGTGTACATTTGAGTTGTTTTACCAATAAAAAGACTATACTGCCACATTCTACCATAAATCAGGAAATACTGTATGATGTTCATTCTTGATGTACTGATCTGAAGCGCAGAAATCTGTCACTTAAATTCTTTAGTTACCCAAGAGACTAATGAATAGGAATAACTGAGTGGTAAACTAGCCGTCAATTGTGTAAAGAAAAAAGAAAAACCAAACATTTAAACCTAATCCAAAGAATGCTGAACTTACTGCCATTTACTTAAAACAAGCAATATCAAAAAGTAAAATACTTACCTTGAAAACACAAAGTATATATTTATCAGAAAATAAAACAAATGGGCCAAAATTCATTGCTACATCTCTGGTATTCTAAATTGGTGCTTAAGTACTTCTTATTTTGTTAAAAAAAAAAGTATTAAAAAAAACAACAAAAACATCTCAGATGTTTCCTAGGGCCAAAAAAAAAAAAAAAAAAGTAATCCAAAATGTTTACTTGAATTTCTCCACAGATGAATAGAATAAAATGTACTGCCACAAAGATGGGTTTAGAATGGGATACAGCCTCTTCACAGGACCAAACATTTATGTTTATTGGACACCTGTAGTTACAGACACTTCTCACAGATCGGGGTGTATGTGGTTTTAAAAAGGGAGCATGTAATGATGACGGCAGAGAGAAGTCACGTTGCCGTGGTCTTTTTTGAGGGAAGTAAGACTTTTCTATGAAAATGAACAGCATACTGAAAGGATGTGGTTGTTTTCCTCGCAACACAACATGCACTTGTACTAAGGTTCCTTTTCTTGTTTTAAAGGCTGTAATAAAGTTATTTCTTTTTTGAACTGGAGCCAGAATGGGAGGATCCAGAGGACTGGTCGCGGCACCTGCAATCACACAAACACCATGGGAAGAAGTACAAGGTCAGCAGGCCCAGCAATTAACATTTAGTTCTGCATACATCAAACAAGTACAAGCGCACAACCATAGACTGTATATAGAGTAATGGACTACGTTTTGCATTTCTGGGGTCGCCTGTTTTTCTCTAAATGGGATCCTAACTTACAAAACGAACATCATGCTGTATTGAAGAAGACCTGAAACTAGCTGAGACCATAAACCCTTTCGGGAAATGTTTACTGAGATAATAAGTCAAGTGAGAAGTACGGTCATTTCTTTATAGATTCATGTACAATTGGACTCCTTTTTGCAACCAGTGGATTCGAACCCTGCTGGCCACTAGAAAGAATGCAGGTTTAAGGTACTTCTGCTTCGGCTTCACTTTTCAGACCCGGAAGCGACATCCAATAATGTATATACAGTCTATGGGCACAACATATAAATAAAACAATATAACAGGGCAAAATGTGAACATATTTCAGTAATTCTGAAATCCCATAAGCGAGGCGACAGTTGTCTAACAAAAATCAGTGCCAGTGTGGTATTCCACAGAAACCCAAACCTTTCGGACGAACGTGATCTAGAACGCCTCCTCTTTCTCCCTCCAGATGAGGACTTGGAGCGACTGCGCTTCTGTCTCCTCTCAGGTGAGGAGGAGGGTGAGCGGGACCTCTTCTGCGGAGAGGAGCCCTTTCCAGACCTGGAGCTGGATCTTTTAGAGGAATAAACCAAGCAGTGAGGTCAGTAAGGTCAAGACAGAGTCTCACCAGCGTGGGCATTTATCAAGCTTCTCTGATTAATGTCACTATGGTACTAAGAAGACCGAAGACGCTGTAAAGCTCACTGAATAAGGTGTCCTCAAAATAGTTTAAAAGCTCGGAAATTTTTGGCTTCTTTTGAATACACTGACATAACTGAGTGGGCAAAGCCTGCACCAACTCCCGAGACGCTTGATGAAGACCCCAGATGTCTAGTCAGACTTTTGAGCCTTGGTAACACTAGGGCTCAATGCAGGTAATCAGATGGTGTACTTGTTATACTCTCAGGCCTAACTAAAACTAAAAATAACCCTACAATCATGTGACTGAAAATCGCAATAGCAGTTTATGAGTTTAGACTGGGGACTGTATTGGAGGAAGCACTATCCAGTCTTAGTTAAAACTTCAGCAAGTTAATATGACTGTTTTGGAGCTTTCAGCCCCATACATACACTCTCTAAGGGAGAGAGTGCATGCCACCTCATTCACCTGGAGTAGGACCTCGAGCGAGATCCAGACCTGGAACTGGATGAGCTTCTAGAGCGGGACCTGAAAGACAAAAAAAAACAGAACCTTTCCAATATTTTCTGAGCAAGAACAATAACTACATGGATCACAGGGCAAGGTACACACACAAATCTTGAGAAATACTTAAAGAAAACTATTTTTTCATACTGTATAGCATAACTGATGAATAAATATTCAGAACACAGCATATGTATGAGAGTTTGGAGAAATAACCAATGAAAGAGAAAGACAACTAAACTGTATGCAGCAACTCCTTCAGAATGGAGCAGATGAATTAACAGATAAGTGCAAAAGGAGAACCGGAGTCCATTTCAAGACTACAACATCAATAATGCATTCCTTCCATCTGAAGCCATAGGCGTCTTAAAACACAAACACAAAATATATTATCAAGAAAGATCATTCAGTCTGCACATGGAGTTTCTGACACCACAGAGGGGGAGGAGTTGAGAGAAGAGAAAACAACAAATCAGCATTACAGGACATGTAATTGATGTTGATCAGTAAATCAGAAGGAAGATTGAGCTGATACTGACATTTTGCCCGGAGTTACCCTTGACCTGTACCCTTTTACCTGGACCTCGACCGTGAACTGGAGCTGGAGGAGCGCGACGATGAGCGGGAACGGGAGGAACCCGAGCGGCTGCCCTTTTTCTTAGCTGGCTTGTCATCGTCATCATCATCACTGGCATCCAGGTCATATTTTGACAGGTCTCCATCTTCATCCTCATCATCATCATCCTGGAGAGGAAGAGTTTTTTAAATTGCATTGTACTTGTCTAGTATTATGTAAAACTTGTTGTTTTTTTTTTTGAATTTCCAGCTCCAGCCACCCATCCTTACATCCAATTTGTATTTGGAAAGGTCACCATCTTCATCCTCTTCCTCGTCTTCTTCCTCCTCCTCATCAGCTTCAGGTTTTGCTACTTCCTTCTTTTCACTTTCTTTTGAGGATGTGCTGTTGGGCTTTCCACGATACTTCTTCTTTTTCCTACCAAACTGTGACATTAGAAACAAGCATGTTCATACGCTTTAGGGACTACCTGCCAAACACTTGTATGCCACAAGTATGTTAGCTGAAATGCTGTTAGCTGTTTCAATCATCAAACATTACACTTTCAGCTGGGACTCACTTCATCGTATTCACCATCAGATTCCTCCCGTTCAATGTATTCCACATTCTCCCTTTCATTGAAACCTCCACCATAACCTGAAATGCAAAGAAATTCAAAAAGCGATGAATAACAGGCATTCGAAAGCAAACCAAAATCTGACAAAATACATATTTATTGAGATACCTGTTCTCTCTTCAAGCTTGGCATATTTTGGTGTGTTACACATATTGCACTCTGACCTTCTAGCCCAATTCACATTGCCACACCTGTATGAAAACAAGAGGGAAAAAAAGCATCTGTAAAAACTGGAGTTATTAAAAAAGAAAGAGAAAGAGAGATTATGACCATGCTTACTAAGACGCATAATTTACTTTTGTGTTTTGCTCATTAGAATAGTTTTGTCTACTTGCTCCAGTGTCCAGTTAATCAAACATTTTGGTAGTCCTGTATGATTTTCCTTAAACACGTACGTTTTGCATTGCCAATCATTAGCACTGAATAGGCCTCTACTCTTCTCAGCCAGAGTTTTCCCAATCTCTGTTCCTCCTGCTTTCATCATCTTTGCCTCTGTGGTTTTCTCTGTGGAGACAACAAAATAATTTTTAGTACAGCAGCTTTTTTGAAAGGGTGTGTTAAGCTTCTGCAAGATATAATAATTTGCATAGTACTCACCCCTGCCACATCTGTTACAACTAGTTCTTCTTGCAAAGTTCACGTTTCCACACCTTCAAAAGCATTGAAAATAAATGAATTCTAATTATAGATAAGGCTTGAGCTTGTTATTTACTCATTCAGGCACGAATCGGGTGCAGACAAGCAAGATAAATAGCTGTAGGTTTATTTATTTTTCACGTGCCACACCGTTAGCTCCAAACGCTAGTCTTTCGTTGGACACCCTGTATCAAAGGCCTGAGCACTGGCAACTGCAGCTGGCTTGTCTATCACTCCAGACGTTTTCGATGCAGTTCATCTGCAACATGATACTGCTGACTACCCAACTTAGACTCCACATTCATGACAACTTGGCTTCTACAACATTGTAAACACCACCCACAATAGTGAGTGCGGACTCTCATCCCAACCCACAGAAGCTAACTATAGCTAACTTGCTATCTCATAAGTGCGCACACTAATAACAAATTAAGAATCCCTGACACATATGTCCAAAACATGTCCCCCCTCCCGTAAATGCACGCTTGTTATGGCCTGCTTATCCTGCTTACGGTGTAAGTAAAGGGGTAGAAATAAAGTGAAAGTTAGCTGGTTTTGTTAGCTAACGTTAGCGGGAACCGCATCTTACAAGGCCAAAGCTAACTAACGTCTGTCTGTTAGCACGACCAGTTAATTCAGCAAACATCTGCTGCTACGTTTGACCAGCCAGTAAATAAAATGTAAATATGTTCCAAGTGTGAGGAGTACTTACTTTTTATCAGGGCAAATCCAGTCCCCGTCGCTGACTCGAAAACTCTTCCCCGACATGTTTGTGCCCGTTGACACTGACTAGCTCGCTAGCACTGGCAGGGTGTGCTCAGTGTGTTCATGCAGCAATAGTTAGCTCGGCGCCTCCCCCTCCCTCCACTGCCGCCTTCAGTTGCTTTTCTGTAGCTCTATATACTCACCTTTCCCTGCTTATAATTTGAAATACACATTGTGACATATTTTGCACGATAAAAGCTGTAGGTCTTTGGACACCAAAGCTTCTTTATGCACCAGTGTAAGGATACATGTAGCCTACTGTTATAGTAATACTTTGTTTACCAAACTACTGACACAATAATATGCTATTTGACACTAAGAGACTGATATTTCAGAAAACACGTGAATGCAACATTGACAAATGACAGACCGGTTTTTCTTAAGAAACGTTGTAACATGCAAATGAGGTATTATCATCAGAAATATTTGCACCTTTATTGTTTTTATTGTTCTTATTTGCACCTCCATTTGCCATTTGCACTCTCCCCTTGTGTGTTCTGAAGAGCTTCTGTAAGAGTAAATTTCTCCAGTGTGAGATCAATAAAGTCTTATTTTATCTTAACCTAAAGTATTGTGGTATTAAAGCTTACAGGACTCTGTCAGTTTTTCTACTCAGTTAAATATATAAGTTACATGCCATGTAAAGATCACAGTAAACAGGCTACAGATTCTAGGAAATACTAAGATAATACAAAATCTATTGTGGCTATAAAACTGCTATTGATACACTTTGCATCCCTTTATCTATAGCCTAATATTTCCTTTGGGATAAACCCCCTTCATCACATACTCGAAAAGCAGAGTTTATATTTTCAAAGAGGAAATGAGGGTTCATAGACAGAGGGGTAAACTACTGATATTGGGTTTAAAATACGAAAGTCAGCATTCACTTTGTGATTTACAATATGTGCCTATATGTTTGAAAACAGAGATGAAAGAACAAAAAGACTGAGGCAGTGGATGTCCAGATGACAGTAATTTAGCTCAAGACCGATTCAAGATCAATTTTGGATGAACAGTGTTGTTGACTCCACATTATTCCTCCTTTAGGGAAATGATCAGTGCTGTTCACGCCACATTATCCCTCGTTTAGAGGTTCAGAATCCAAATAGGGGAGTTTGACATCCAGATCGTGCCAGCTCTGTTTTCTTGCAAAGCCAGTACTACCCACTAGATGGCAGTTAATGCCAGCATTTACCACTGCACATGTCCACTGATCCCTCTACTTTGTTATGGTCTATGTGGCCTGCTCACGCATTGGCAATGATTGTGCTTATTCATTTACATAAGGGCTGTGTAAAGTTCTGGTGTGCAAAACCAGGAACTTCAAGAAGGCAGCAATGTGTGTGCTTAAGTGTACATCTCTGAATTCTATACATTTATGTAATAGTTATGTACTGTACCGTAGTACTCCTTAGAATAATATTTACCTAAAGCAGGAGTAAATATGATAAAATTTAGATTGGAGTTTTGCAGAATATGCTCTTCGTATTCTGTCAAGGTGATAAAGAAACACTTCAGTGACCATTGCTGTATACTTTTTGTAATACTTATAGATGAATCAAATGTACTCAACATATATGGACAAGCTTTTAGGACCATGCTCTCAGTACACCATTGGTGGGTTATGTTGTTAGTGAACCATTCTGGCTGGGCGTTGCATAAATTGAACAGGTCCCTCAAAAGATCTCTGATACTATGTGGCAGGTAATTGTAAAATGGTGTTGCGACACCTATGACAGTAATTTTTACAGACATCAAAGTCCTGTAATACTTGATTATAGTGACATCATTATGCTGAAATTGAAGGGTTGGTGAAGTTTCTACTTATTGGAGGTGTCTGTCAGTGGCATAGATTCATAGAATATCCCTCAGAATATCTTAAAATGAAGAACATGGATAAAGTCCTCTCATGGTCTTCCAGTAGTCTGTGCTGAAACAAAATGAGTAGATGGAAAAAGGTTTGCAATTTATGCACAGTAAGAAATGAAACTATTTCTCTAGTTAAGGATGAAAATCTGGCTGAGGCCTTTATATTCGTGGTTGTGATACACACATATGAACCACGGCCATTTGTGCCATGTAATCCCATACCAATATGAGCAAAGTTAATGTACAAACCATATGCATTGTAGGAATAAAAGCCCCAATCACCTGAGGTTTATTACCTTTAATTCTTTAGTTACAAATTAGAACAATATTAGATAATGTTTTTTTTTTCTTTCAATCAGCTGACAGAGTCAGTCCAGTGACTCTGGCACAAAACATTTCATAAGTGGCTGTAATAGGAACGGGAGCTAATTTCACTGCTGTTAATATGAGCGTAGTTAAGATGCAGGAAGCAGCTCACCATATGCTGTTGAGATGTAAACGCTATTAATGAGGAGGAGGCTTTAAGTTGCAGTTATTTCTCACACCTAACATGAAAACAACTGCTACAGTTTAAGTACATGCCAGAGCTTGGGCTGGTCTAGAATCGTCCTTGTCCACCCAATCTGCTGTCGGTCAAAGTCAAAGACCCTTTGAGGTCGCTGTCGCAGCTGGTCCATGACCCCGAGGCCACACCAGTAGCCATTTCACTGTTTCAACTGGAGTCTATTACTTTCTTTTCTTCGCCCTCTGTTCCCTTTGCCTACTTTTGACACGGGCGAAATGACATTGTTGAGGCATGTCCCTTATGTCTGGGACAAGATAGGTTTATATAATTGAGTACACTTGAGATTAACTGAACACGATGTTTTAATCATACATAGTTTTAATCATCATGTATCTGTTAAGGAGACATGTACTTGATTTATGAGCCCCACACAAGGTTTATTGGGACTGTAGGGACCCAGCAAAAAAGGGTATCAGAGTCAAGAGAGATGCATTTTATGATTCAGCTTCTGTCTGTTAAAGGAAATGACTGTTGGACCTTCTTCAGTATAATTCATAACATCATACACAGAGGCCAAAAGTTTGATATTGCATGAAAACAACAGCATAGACACACACAGACTGATATTTGTTCATGATGAGGCATCCTCTCTGTTCTATTCTGAGTCTTCTTTACTTCATCGAAGTCGTTTTTCATAAAGGAAGCCTCTTTTCTTCCCACTGATAGCGCAGGAGCCATCTCTACTCGCAGCTTTGCAGCTGAGGATGTACTTTCTGCTAGCTTTCAGTGTTTGCATGGAAAAGAATGAGGGGAGATATGAAGCAAATGAAGGCATGAATAACTAATAAGGAGACATTGCCAGTGCTGTAGTATGTTTGTGGCACAGAGTTGCAAGAAAGATTCAGTGAGGAGTCAGGCAATTAAATAGCACTTAGATAAACATTGTCCAATTGCATTGAAGTGGCTGCATTGGTGTTAATGTTTTCCTAATTTTACCGTGTCCTTTTCTGGCCAATGTACAGCCAACCATCTGATGATGTCCTGGGTCAGCAATAAGAGAGCTTTTTCATGGGTGTCAATGAGGCTTTGGCGCGGCTGACACCGTTTTCTAGCCCAGTGGCTGGTTATGGCTGAAAGTTCATGCACAGCAGTGTCTCTGACAGGGAAAGGCAGCCATGTCTGTAGGTTTGGAAAAACCTGCTGCAAGCCACCACGGCTTTCCAATCCTGACAGATGGCTCGAGCTGTTCCCAAGGAAAGGGTGAGGACGAAGAGTTGGAGCATTGGCGCACTGCACCCACCGTTCTTATCTCAGTATCATGATTCAGCATTAATCAGTAGGGTGACATGCATTTCCCACACACCAAACAAAAGTCAGCTTTGGGGCTGTTTGTTAACTGGATGCAATTTGATCCTCGGCCCTTATGAGGCATGTTGTGTGTCTGTGTGTTTCTGCACATTTGCCAGAGAGATGGCCCTGTGTGCGTTCACACTTAACTAGGGTAGCTAGTGGTAGGTGAACTGTAAGGGGCCACTGAACTCCATCAGAATTATATAACGCAGACTACTGCACAGTGAAACAGCTCGTGTTGGGAGATGTGCTGCTGCATTGTGTCCTATCTCCTGTCCTCTCATCCGGTCCTTATCACTAAAGCACATTCATTTTGGGAGCCAGAGAGCATGCATTTTACAATCCAGTCTCACCACTTCTTGTAAAAGCAATCTACAAAGCATGATATGATGTGTAAAATTTAAGGTAATAAATCTACTGTTTAGCAGCAATAAAATGCAAGATGGAGAGAGTAACACTGGATCATCAGCTTTGATTGTGTGAGTGCAATAAAGCACTTCATGTCAAGCGTTCATCTACTCCTGCTGACAATTTGAATCCATTTGTGTTGATATACTTTTTTTAAACTAATTCCAACTGCATTTTTATAAGTTTATTAGTCACTATAGGTAATGCCTGTGGTCTGAAGAACTATCAGAAGCATGTTTTGAGCAGAGACAATCATAACTCGTTGAGCTTGCAGGTGATCTTGAGCATTGCTCAGTGACAATATCAATGTGTCAAGTCAACCAGGTCAGGACTGGAGGAGTGATGTTGGTACAAACCCGGAGACTAGACATTGTTCTTCACGCCGAATCAGAGAATCCCACAGATAAAGTGCCTACAGGGCGAGAGGTGATCTCACTTGATGAGTCCCGTGTGTCTGTACAAAATGCAATATATAAAACCCCTGCTTCCATTACGGCAAGGCCAGCGGGACGTTCTCAATGCCATTTCTCAAATGGTTTTGTCAGGTTTGTCGTGGAGACTCCAGTTTAATTGCTGCACATCACTTTTGGGAACCTGTTGAAGAGGAAAGAAATCAATGTCCCTTCTGCTCAAACTCCAGGCAGAGAAAGCGAGTATCTCTCACCCTGAAGCCCTTTGTGTCTCCGTGTGACTAAAATATGAACTGGGAAATCTAAAAAGTACTGAATTCAGCAGAATACTACTTCAATCATGAAATATCTTTTAGTCCTTTCATTAAGGCTTAATTGAGTGTAATTTGAGATGCACATTCTTTGTCTGCCTAAGCTGTTTTTATACATTTGATGATAAAGCTGAATCAGCCTTTAATCAATTACAAAACCTTTTTCATGAAACAATCCTCATATTTTATAGTGCTGTGGTGCTTGTTGGATGTTGTATATTCTGGTGGAAAACGAGATCGGTAGAGTGAAGGGAAATTGACAGATGGACAGAGAAAAGTAAGAGGAGATGGGTTCACAGTAAACAATACTCAGACTGTAATTAAGTGACCTGACTTCAATTAGAAGCATTATGTGTGGAAAATTGTTTTTGCGGTTTGATGCAGTCAGCCGTTGCATTTGATCCCACAATTCTTCTCCCGTTATCTTTAACCACCTCATTGCTCTTTATTCACTTCAAGTTTCCCGTCAGCACCTCACTGCCGGGCTGACAGTTACTGAGGAGGTAATCTGATTGCCTTGTAACAATGGCTAATGCAGGAAAATGGGAAGCAGCTTCAGCGCAGTCTTGGCCTATGCGTCATCTGGCTCCGCTGTTGGCAGTGACATAGTCCTGGCAGTGGGGTGATTAATGTGATAGGTGGAATTTGTCTCGTTATGTTGACACCGGCTAATAAATGCCTTGTAAACAGCCAGTCACAGCTGTTAATGCATCATCATAATCCAGGATTAGGAGGTGCCAGGCATGGCCAATAAATGCAATTAGGCACTGACAAAATTAATTCGCGCATACTCTGACTTTCCTGCACCCTGTCCATTCTGAGCGAAACTCAAGTGTGCCGTGTGATTCTTCACGGGGTCGCAAGGGGATAAGTGCGCTGAAAATCTCCTTAAATAAAGAATATCTAACTCCATTTGTGTTCACGACAATGCATAATTTGTGGACTATCAACTCCAAATGAGATTGAAATGAAAACAAATATCCCTGCTTTGCTCCTCTAATCTTTTTGGAATTATGGAATTACCAACAAGGGAGTCGGCTTGGAATGGAAAAAATTGAAGGAGAACACTGCACCCGGACCGAATATAAGTGTGAAAATGTTATCAAGCTCAAACTCATCATGCAAATGTATTTTATTCTTACACCCCGATATTGCTCAGAAGAAAGACAAGACAGGTGACTTTTAAATGTGACTGGTCGTTAGAGAGGTCACCAAGACAGCCATTAACTTCCTGTCACTCACCTCCGTCACGCCTCATTGGTAAAAGTCCTGATGCATTTCTTCATGTTTTTACTCACCTTGCTTATTTTAAGCACCTGGGACTTTGGTCTGATGTTTTCCCTAAAGATTTTAAAAGACACCCCCCAACCCAACCTCCACATGCAGTCAGTCCATCCTATTACCAGAGTGATGGTCAATTGAGATGATCAATTTGCATAATGGAGCATTAAATTGGGCCCATCACACCCACCTCTCAGCAGCTTGCTCCCATGGAGGGCTCACTGAGAGTGGCAATTGCTCTTGAAGGGGTGACATGTATCCTCCTTGCTGCTGTATCCTTTCACCATGCAGGCTGATGCATTTGGCTGGTGAATATAGCACCAGTCACTGAATAATGCAGGCTCTCATTGATGAGTAATCTGTTGCCGGATTGTAAAGTTCACGCTAAAGGAATACCTGAGTCAAAGAATGAGAAAGACATTCAGTTAAAAAGTTAAAGTAGAATTCGTGATTGAGATTTTTCGCTCACCTTTGCCCTCTTGTCGTACCTGCTTTGCTAGAAAAGAAAAAACGTCAGCTCTCATGAATTTCTTTGCTGAGAACAAAACAACTAAATACTACGCCTTTTTTTAAAAAACGAATATTTTCTTCAAAGTGTCAGAAATCCTTTCATCCTCTGTGCTCATCCATTCCCATTAGCTTAATGATGCAACGTCTATCCACATGATGACCAGTGGTCATTTCTTGGACACAGAGCAGATCATTTTGATTAACACCCACCAAGGAAAAGAAAGACCGCTATCTTAGGCAGATTAGTTGAGCTTTTTGGAAGCATGTCAACGCCTAAGGACCTGTGACAAATCGCATCCAAGGAGCTGCGAGGATCTGAGGCCAGCGGGCTGTGATTGATGTATGTGCTGTGTGAGTGGCAGGGAGGAAAGAGATAGAGCCATCATGACCGTCCTCTCCACCATGTTGCATTTGTTTGAGGGGTTTTCTCAGGGGATTGTGCTGTCCAGTGAACAATACGGCAGAAGCTCCTTCGTGTGCAGGTTTTGTTAACTGGCCATTTATAAGTGCCCATTTGGCATAGTGAGAACTGGTGGCTGGCAGCTAAAGCAGATTTAATGAAACTGAGTGCACCACTAAGATGGACTCAGATGTTTGTACAGCCTCATGCACATTTCAGATCATTTTCACGTCAATTTGATGTAAAAAAAAAAAATATTTTAACTGCATTTGCTACATTTTACTACAGTCACTCTCCATTGAGAGGGCACTGTGCATACAATTGATTTGTTCATGACATGAATAGTAAAACTTTAATTCCCATAAGTGAGCTCTACCTGTTCCTGCCACATGCAGCCTGCTGGGCTGCTGGCAGCTGATCAGCGGCGGCCTGACAGGTGATTGGCATTAAAGAACTAAGGGATCTGAAGGTAGTTGTGAGGCAATGGTTTGATACATTTTTAAGAAGCTTTTGTCAGATATTTTTGTGACACTGCAAGCAAGCAGGTGTGTTTGGGTCTGTCTTGTCTTTGTGAGTCTGTGGTTGGAGCCTCATACAGCCTGGTTGGTGGGGCGATTAATTGGTAAGGCTGTGCATGCATGAGTGCCATCTAATTTACCTCCATCAGTTGATACACAATAGTAAAGGTCCCTAAACAGGCAGTTGTGAAATACATCTGAAGGTCTCGTTCCTGTTGAGTGTGTAGTCTGGTTAGTACAAGCGCAACCTGGAGCCTCTACTCAAGGCTGTCACGGAGGCCAGAGCAAAAACATCCTGCTATCTGACTGGAATCTGACACTCTCTTCATTCCGTTTTAAATGTCACGCCCGAAAGACAACATGGCTGAGTATTTGCTCGTCTACGCTCCAGATCCATACCATTAGCATAAATGGAGAATCAATTATTTCAGCCCTGATGGAGCTGATTATGCAGAGACAATAAAGGCAGAGGGAAAGAGTCATAATTACAAGATGACCTATGTCGCTTTTCCACCATCACCAGTGTACCAGCACCATGTTGGTATTTCAAGGGTGAGCTGGTAATTACCTGATAAGAACTGCTGGAAAAGTGGGGAAGCAGATTGGCCCCTTTTGCACATGCCTTTGAACACGGCACACTGGTACTGCAACATGGACAAACTCAGCCACTGCTGCAGCCATGCCCCAACTATCCACTCACACGCCCTCTCTCAACACACAAACAAGACACACTCATCACACGCGTTCACAGAAAAAATGTTGACTCTTCATTTTACTTCAGCTGTCACATTCAGCCGGTGTGTCAGACTCTTCGTACTGCTGCCCATTTGATGATAATATCCAGTGTAGCGCTCTGTGGGCTGAGGAATACAATTTAAATGGCTCTATCTCCTGAGGCAGAGGTGCTGTGATGTGCCAGCCACTCAGAAGCACAGCCCACAACCAGCTAGTGCACAGAAGTGGGGCTTACCACTGCCATGTCATGCCTGTCAGAATGAGAGAGGGGGGTAACAGAGAGGCAGATAGAGCGAGCAAGGGCGATATGTGTGAAAGAGAATGGGGGGAGGGAGGAGGGAAGGTACAAGGTTTATCTCTGGGTGTAGCTGCTGAATAAAAAAAAAACTCAGCTCATAAAATCATCTCTGCTGGATGCCAGGGGAAATGTCACAGAGGTAATATTAAAGAGCCACAAATGGCTATATGAGAATTGTGCCCACATCTTTTACACCGATTAGGACCTGAAGCACCCTCTGAGCCATTAACCCTTTTACTAAAATCAGTCTGCAGTCCTATCCCCTGTCCATGAATCAGTCCTTCCTGTCAGACCACTAAGCATTTAAAGCGGAATCATACTTTTTGCTTTCACTTTAAGACACCCCAGCCTGCTGTAATGATTGTGAGAAAAACACGGGGTAGCCCGCTGAATTACAACCGAGTGATATAAGCAGATGCGTTGCAAGATGTTATGAATTATTAACATAGCTGGAAACACAGCATCCTCTTTGGAGGACGACTTTAAAGGTTCTCCTCTTCCTACCCTCGTAATAATGTTGACTGTATTAGCGCGGGCGAGCAGCATGCATGTATGTATCAATCAGAGCAGGAATCAGTGTGAGATCAGACACCACTTCGTCATTTCTACTCTGCCGTCCCACAGCTTGCCTTCACTGCAATGAATAATGAGGATGCAAGGTCATTTAGGATGACAAGGGTATCAGCCCTAGTGCCCCCCCCCACACACACACACACCGACACGCGTAGAGTGTTATCACCACTGAAGATATTGTGAAAATAGTTAGAAGAAGGAGAAGAAAGTCTGAGGAAGTCCCACAGAGAAGGGTGTATGTTGTGGGAGTAGAGAGATAGTAAACTAGAGATTATGTAGAGATAGATGCAGAGAGCAGGCAGAGGCAGATTAAATGTGCTGTTTTATGACTGGTATTTGACACAGACACAATTGAAGGGCCAAATGCTTGAAATTTATGAAAACATGGTGTTCTGACTGCTTTGGAACTGCTTATCACTCTTAGCTGAAAGGTTGGATTCAAAAGAATGAATAAGGTTGCTGAGTAACTGTGCCACTTTGCTAGTTGTTGCTGGATAAAACACTAAGAGGGAGACATCGTAGGTAATACAGTATTCTGTTCTGTCATAATTCAACCATTTGTGGCTGTGCAAAATGAAGGTGGCATGCGTGTTTTCTTGACGGACACCAGAATCAATGTGACCTAATGGTGTACCGTCCAATTGTTGGAAACTGCATTCCCTTCTTGCACATTTCCAAGCCCCAAATTCCTTTCAAATCATGCCACATTGCTGACACCTTTCAAGACAGCTGGACACAATTGTGTCTGGCAGATGTCAAGGCATCCTGGCAAAGCAACACAAATCTGGGACAGTTGGACTCAGGCAACAACCAGACGGGACATCTTCTAAATCCATGCCACCACAAGAGGACACTGTTGATGTATCAGCCCAGAGCCTTGTTTATTAATATTGATGTCCCCACCTTTTTTATAATTTCAAACTACTTGAGTTTAACATAACACGTTTTAGATGAAAAGGTAAGTGGGAATATGTTTTCATCATCATCGGTAAATTGGGTTATTAAATAGCTAAGAGGCCTCTTATTTCATACTCTATCTGAGAGTTGGTGTGTGTGTAGAATATAGCGTGGGGCTATATGGCCAGCTATTTCACTCTCTAATAACCTCTGTTGAAATGAGAGTTTTGGGGATTGAGATAACAGCCGATTATCACTCTGTGTTATTGTGATAAGCATGCACAGAAAACTACACAGAGACACAGGGCATAGCCAATTATGAATATGAAAACCTATTCATTGAGTCAAGCCCTATTCTTTTCAGACTGTAACAGCCTGACACAATAGATATCCTCTGCTGATTCCCAAATGACTTCCTGTCATGTTGATTCAGATACAGGTTTAGTTGAAGTCCAGGGGTGTGGTGAATCATAAATATGGCTGCCTAATCACTGAGAAAACACTATTAGGCTACAGTGCATTATTCTCTCATTCCCATAAACATCCAGCCATGTTCATATGTCCATGAGGGTATATAATCATCATTGAGGACACCTGGTCAACCGGAAAACAAAGAAAGACAAAATTTCACCTTGCTGTCCCTCTATTCCAGTCCAGGTACAGATATGAGTAAAATGTATTTTACTGGCATCATTATAGGCATGTGACAACTGAAAATAATGAGCAATCATACTTCATGTTTCCATTGGATATTTATGTTTCCATAAATATCCAATTATACTGGTACAAAATGAAGCTTAGCTGACGTCTGTGATAGTGGTGACTCAGGTTTACACACATACATATTTCAGCCAACATGGTGCTAAGGGCTTTAATGGACAGGGCCATGAAGGAACCCTGCACTGTCTGTGTGAGGGGAGGAGATGCTACTTAGGGTCGAGGGTATAATTTGGGTCTGAGATGATTTTTTGAGCCTGTTTGATAATGGTTTGTTGAATATAGTTTGAGGACCGGGATGTTGACAGACTCCCATGATTTCCATGGCTGTCTGCATAAATCGGGTGATCTGTGCCTCTGACTTTACTGCCAGGTTACCAAACCATGCAGAGATACCGCAGTGCAGGAGGCTCTCCAATAGTGCACGATAAAATCAAAGCTGCACTTCCCTGTTCACACTAAAGGATCTGAGCTGTGTCAGGAAGTGCAGCTTCTGAACCGCCACCATATGAACCGTCCACACCAGGTGGTCATCCATGTTTGTCATCCAGGATAACAACACCTGTGTGGTATGTTCATGGATGACCACTGGTGAGTGATCACCAAGAACACTGGGGTCAAACACCAACTATAACTATACATCCCACTTCCATGCATATTCATTCTGTATTAACTGCATGTCTATATACAGTACAGTTCTGTTGTACTTAGTCTCATAGTGCACTATTTTCACATTGGTATGGCACGAGTATATGTATTTAACTGTAGAATACATGCACCGGCACAAATCAATCAACAGGAACTAGAGAATGCCACTGACCAGCTGGAATCTCTGCAGGTTGCCTGGGCAGTCAAGATATAGTCTGGCACATGATCCTTCATGAATAACAACTTCACATCTTCAGTTTTTGTACACATTAAACAAACCAGCAATAGCATGTTAATTAGTGAGCTTTAGAGGTGATGTTGGGAGGATTTTATTATATTTGAATTGAGCCTGGCTCGCTGTTTCCCCCCTGTTTGCAGTCTTTGTGTTAAGCTAAGGTAACCACTTGCTGGCTTCAGCATTATATTCAACTAACACATGAGAGTGATATCAATCTGCTCATCTAACTCCAAACCTCTAAAAGTATCCTAAAAGTAAACTGTTTCTTTTAAAATCCAAATCTAAAAAAGCAAAGCATTGCCCCAAATATTTAATGCTTATTTTTGTGGTTGTTTCCTAAGATGTTTTTTGAGCTTTTTTATCATCATCCCCAATTATTTTATCTCCTTTTGCAGCAGTGAGAAACTCCCCCGTTCTGCTTTTGCATTGCATTGTTTAAGAACAGTTTACATTAACAGCACACTTAAAGATTTAGCATTTTTAGTATCTTGTCTATTTTTTTTTCCTGTCTTAACCCTCTACATTCTCCAAACATGTTGAGATATAGGATTTAGTCTTGAATTGGGACAAAGCTATTAATTGCTGTCTCTTTTCATTCCAATCAACTTCCAATCATACATATGTCAGTCCTGAAATTAAATGTCAGGATTCACCAGATATCTCCTGTCGTCTCCACTGAGGGGAAATAGTGGAATGTGTTACACTGTTGATCTTTAACCTCTGTATAATCCTCCATATGCCTCCAATCCACTTTCCACTAGTGCTCCCAGCTTCTTTCTCTTCATCACAGAGCAGGTTCCCATGAATGCATGCTGACCCCACAAGCCTCCTCAGTATTCAGGAGGTGTGTGAGTGTGTGTGTGTGTGTGTGTGTGTGTGTGTGTCAGTGTGTGCAGCAGTCGGGGTGGCAAAGGAGAGAATGTGTTGCATGTCTACTTGGGTGTTGGTTTGTTAAAGACTTTCTGAAGGCTGATTCATGACAGTGACATTTTTCAGCTGCCGATAGCTGATATTTATGCTTGCGTTATGCACATCTAAATGAGCTATTTCATTGTTTATTTTCTTTTATTAGTCCATTTGCAAGAAAAATTGAAATTAACACAGTGTCACTTGAAGTGGTTGCAAACATAATGAAATACTGATGTTCTTTGTTCTGCATCGAGTAGAACTCATGTCCCTAGTTAGCTTTTCCCAAGAGACTACAACAATTAAAGATGAACATTTGTCAGTGCTTTCTTAGGTCTTAGACTCTCTGAGGCAGCACTGACACAAGACCATGACAGGGACACTATGCCCCACATTAGCCCCTTGTTCATTCATTCACTGTGCCATATATCAGTGGTTCCCAAACTTCGGGTTGGGACTCTCTCAAGGGGTCCCAAGATAAGTCTGAGTGGTCACAAGCGATACAAAAGGAAAAAAGAAAAAAGAAAAGTGAATCCTTTAACCTGTTCTGCCCTCTAAAACTCTTCAAACAGAACAGCCTGAGAGGAAATATTTACTTTTCGGTCGAATTACTTACAACTTATGTCCACACAAATGCAATAAGCTGTAACGTGGTGTCACAAGAAAAAGGGTTGAGAACCAATATTACAGACACTCAACAGTTTACTCTATAGTGAGCAGTAAATAGTAATTTGGACAGTGTAAATCCTCATCATTTTTTCACATATCTTTTCATTCAGCTTGTTACTCTGAGGAATGGGCTTCCTGTATGAACACATACAGACAGTTTTTATATCATCAGATGAGACATTTCTGTATTTGTATTTTTGTCTGCAGTCTTCTTTCTGGTGTTTAGTGAACGGCTTCAAATGGCAAAAATGTAATGCCACTTACTGCCATGGACCAATCAGGACTTGGCAGTATTTTTGAAGGCTGTTACATATGCTGCCACTGTCACTATATATTTTAGTGTATTAGAACTATAAGTATAGAAGAACCATTGCAAGTACACCTTTACCTTTTAGACTTACTTTATTGTATATTTTACATTTACTTTTAAAAAGTGTCTGTCTAATTAGATGTCATTAAGTTCTATTTAAATGTATTAAAAGGAATATACTAATTCTACAATACTTGAAGTGGCATTAATTACAAATACTTTTAGTAATACGAATTAAGTGTACTTCTGAAAAGTATACTTATTTTCTAGTCGATTGTAACACTCTATTAACATGCTTAATTAAAGTGAACTTTAATTTCACTTCATTTTAACTATATTTAAGTAAATTTCCAACACATTGGTGGCATAATAAAATTGTACTGCAAGTGTGTTTTGAATGCTCCTGAATCGTGATTTTCACTCGTTCATTACACTTCGGTACACTTAAAGATTGTAAAACTCCACCAGTTGGCAGTTTACCTTCCTATTTACACTATACAATACTCAAGTATTACACTAGTGGTACTCAAGGACTTCTTGAGTACACTTAAGTATACTTGAAGCACACTACTCAAAAAGTACAATTTAAGTATGATATTTTTTCACCTGGGTATGGTTAGAGATACGCATTTAGCTTTGATGGTTATGGTTAGGGTAAGGGCCTGGGGAATGCATTATGTCAGTGAGGGTCCTCACAAAAGTAGAAGTACAAGGTTGAGTGTGTGTGTGTGTGTGTGTGTGTGTGCATATGATTGTGTGACATGTCTGAGTGTTAGTGTGTGCGTGTTTCTCCCTGGCTTATCATTTTATGCGTGATTTTGAGTACTGGCATGTTTGTGTGTGTGTGTGTGTATGTGTGTGCAGTGCAGAGCAACTGTCATGGCTGTCAACTTGGCCCAGGCCCAGGAAGCCACATCCAAACATTCACAGCTGTTGCGACTGTCCTCTGTGGCAATCCTGACACACTTTCACTCTGAAATACACACAATTAATTCAGATTTCATTATGGGCTAACTCCATATCGCGTTGGTTTTATGAGGGAAGAGCAGGAAACGATGAAACGTTAGAGAGTGTTGGTTCCTCACATCTCCGTCTCATTACGATGCCTTTGATGAGTTCATCACGTCAGGGTTGGCTAATGAGTTTGAAAGGCGAGTGTCTGCTTTGCTCAGGGCTTGCTGACAGCAATAAAAGCCTGTGAGCCCTCTGCGGTGATGCTTTAGATGTCGAGTGGCCTTGTCAGGGGGTTGACAGCTCTGCACGATTGAAAAGTCATGCTGAATACAGTCTTTGTTATAAGCTAATCAATCTGAAACTGATCAATAATTAGTTCATTTCAGCTGGTCTGTTGGCTCTTTTTGTTTAACCCTCTTCTCTTTTATCCCCTGTTTGGCTGAACACAATACTTATATATATAACTGTCTCTCTTTGCGCCCGCTATCTGCTCTTTGTTCTACCCTCTGTTCTACCCTTTGTCATACCTTTCTGTTTGTTGTTTTCCATACTGGTTACTGGTGATCAAATATCATCCATAAAACCTACCATATATCATATTTACCGTTCAGACTCAATTTTCATTTGAAGAGAAATGGGTGGTCCTCACTGATAATCTGAAATGTGTTCAGGGCATCAATCTTGAAAAGGAGGTTGGTGGTCCAGAGAGGTGGTGACGTCACTTTGACACATTTCAATCTGGGGCACTTGATTGCAGTATACCAAGCAATCCCCATGGAAATAATCTAGGATTATCCTTTTGCAATGCTTATCCCCCACATCTCTGAAATGGATTTCCCCAAGACATCAACAAGCACATGGGCTGCACGGACTGCAGCGCCTGTCATCTCTGATGCCATTTTTGTCCATATGTGAGAGTGAGACCTCAGAGGATTTGATTTATGCCAGTCTTTCCCCTGATGACTTCCCCTGTCTTTCATGACCAGAGGCAATGGACAGTTACGCTGCGCCAGTCACCATGGCATATCATTATGTGCATGTGTGAGACCTCCGAGGGTTGTCTGCCAAAGGGCACATAGTGTGCGTAGTGGGTATCTTAATCACAAAGCCTTAACACAAATCCAGCTTCTGCCAGCTTCCCTCAGACACTGGACCATGCCAGACATTGGCAGTCTGTGCCACTGTTGCTAGGCAGGGCTCAACGGGCGCAACACGTCACTGTTGTGTTTTGTTGAAACTGGCTCTATGTCCTCATTGTTTGAGGTTTCGCAGACCCCACTGGTGTGTGTAAAAACAATAGTGATAATAGCAAAATCAACCAGTTTATTTCCTTCAGATATTTTTTCTTTTCTTCGATCTTATCAAACCCAACATGTAGAAACGTACTTAAGTGTCAACCTTTCCATGCATGACCATTTTTTGTTAAAAAGTCATTCACAAACAAAGAAGTGCAGTATGTTGTCTCACAGAGTGACATTACTTATGCTTGGGTTCAGTTAGATTCCAGAGAGGTCTCACTCTTGAACCTCTCTCACAAACTTTTACAAAATTCAGTGACAGAAATAGACTTATTTGGGAATTTGGGAGGTATGATAGATATGAAGCATATATAAATCCATTATATTTAACCATGTTGTAGAGCAGAGAGAGCTCTGAGGGCCCGGACAGACGTAATGCATACTCTTTTGTAGCGGACTTCTGAAACATGCCATCTATCAAAGGAGGGACAGGGTCTCGAGAACCCCAAACAAAACATCAAACTTAATGGACTGAAAAGTATACCTGAACCTGCTTGTGTATGCCTGCACAATAAAGCATGTGTCTGTGTGCATAACAGTCTGCATTTTCCTAAAAAACAATGTATATAAAAACAATCCCTCTCAATTATCACTTATGGCCCGCTAGAAGTGCGTGGTGGTGTCTGTATCTGCAGAGATCCTGTCCTCTGCCTGTATTTTCTTATTTTGCTGTTTTCTGAATGTTTCTGGCCATCAGCTTTTGGGCAGTGGGTGTGTAGCCTCCGGCCAATAACAGCACACAGGGTGTCAAAACTTAGCGACCAGGGGCCAGATCGGAAGCAACAAACATCCAAGAGGAAGCTATGAGCCAGGAAGGAGGAGCCAACTTTGAATGCTGTGTTGCAAACCGCAACTGACAAATGCTCCTAACAGAAGTACGCACAGCTCATTTACAAATGTAAAAAGCTTAATGCAAAACACAAATATTACAATATGTTAGAAGACACGTAAGGAGTTGGATAGGGCAGAAAGTGCAGCTGCATTCATCAGTCTATACCACAGACTGTTTAAAACATGGACGTAGTCTCTGTGACGTCATTGTAAAGCTCAGTGACAGCGGCTCTGGCTGTCCTCATCTTGGCGGTGCCTGACTCTGTTAAACTCCCAGCTAATCCAAAACTGGGCAAAGAGGTGGAGCGTGGGTGGAGCTGACGTGGGCCAAATGAAGCCTGGTTGTGAAACCTAGTGGCTAGCTGTCACGCAAAGCGGCCATGCCCATAATTAAGCAAAACTTTGAGCTTCAATATAATTTGAAACATGAAAATTATAGAAAAATGCACCCCCTCTGCAGTCATCAGCTGCAGAGACAATATGTTTTTTCTGCTGTAAAGTTGGGGCATTTTAAGATGGGGGGTCTATGGGGGTTGACTCGCCTTTGGAGGCAGCCTGAAGTTGCCATTTTTGGAATTGAAATTTGGTATTGGCTTATGTTTTAGCCCCAGAGGTTGCTGCTTGGTCAATGCACAAAGTAAACTGACAATTTCTTAAAAGTGTGACTGTTAACAAGCCGAATGGCTTCTGGTATAAAACATCTTCCCTCTATTTGTTTTACATACAGTCAATGTAAAACACATTCCTCATGGCAGCAGCTAAAAGTGATCACAGAGAACATGTGGGGATGTTGATAATCTGATGTGCTTTTTTAGGACTTGTTTAGTATGAAGCTGTTGGGATCTTTGTGTTTTGCCAATAACTTCAGAGCTGATGTTAACAACACGTTGCAGTTGGATCGTCCTTTTGACAAAGGGATGTAAACCGGCATTGAATGAAAAAGTTTAAGATAAGTTAAAAAAAAGAAGTCACTATTCCTTGATCTACCCAACAGGCAGAACCATCCTCCCTCAAAAAATGTCCGTATAGGTCATGTCTTCAAGTCCGATGAAGTGGACGTAGTTTAAGAGTATGTAGCCCACATACAGGAGACTACTGTTTGTGTCCTGTGTGAAACCAAAAGTCAATGCTGATTTAAATGAACTTAGATTTAAGTTAAATTAGGTAACATGCATACAGTATGTAACTGAATTTATGTCACAAACATACATATTTGAACCCAAAACACAATTTTCCTAAACCTGAAGTAACAAAATTGCAACCATTTGACATCAACCAGGTGTTTGTCAAGTATGCCAGTGGCTGGGACCATCCAGCGGTGTATGTATGTCGTTTTGGGACTCATTGGCAAATGATGTATTCCATCGTTTAGGTAGGAGGACGTGCTGGCAAAGGAATTTAGTTTACGTAGACGCTGAGATGCTGCTGAGGTATTTTCAACTGTTTCAATCTCAATCTGTCAAAAAACACAAATTGATTTATTGAGATTTATGTAGTGTGCCATCAAACAGACTGAAATCTAGATTTAGTGAAACAAGCATAGTACAGTGGTGTGTTAAGTGTGAAGCTGCCACTGCTTGAGGGATCCGGTACCTCACACAGTCTGTGATTTACATTTAAAAAAAGAAAAATGTTATCACTCTGAAGTGTGTGGAAAATCACATTCAATACTCGTTACTCTCCAGAGAGACTCGAGGGGTTTAAATAAGCCCTGGAAATGTTCGCAATTTTCTATTGGGCAACTCTTGAGAGAGGAGAGAAAAGCCATTGTTCGCCAACCACAATGGTAAGAGAATCAGGCAGATGGAGGCCCAGTGTAGACTTGAAAATCCTTATAAAGCATGAAATTATGAAAGCAAATGTGTTCAACTATCTATCTGCTTAAATTATCTAAAAATACAAACAGAAAGTCTCAACCGTTCTAAATGGCAGACTGCACTGCCCCTTGAATGACAAGTCGGAGTCAAGTGACCAGTGGGAACAGATGGATCGGGTTTAGAGGGGGCCCTGATGAACTCTGGCAGTGTCTCCGTCCCTCACAGTCTTACCTTGTCCTGGCAGTCGCGTGGGGTTTGTTCAATGTGCGTCACTGGTTTCGTGCAGAGTGAAGGAGTGTCAATGTGGAAGTGAGCCCACCTGACTTCTCTACAGTACTAAACGTCTGACCTGTATTGGATGTGTCAGAGTGATTGGTGTTGTCTGCTACCGCTCACAAACCTGTTTGCAATGGGCCTTTTACAAGCATGCTGAGAGTATCAGGCATCTCTGCCTGACACAGATGAGCTCTGGAGCCCAGCCCAGGTAGAGGATGATGTAGGCTAGCCACAGGCCATCGATGAGCAGCTCTTGCTCCCAGTTCCCTCCTTCCGTGCTTTCCATTTTTTCCTCCCTCTCTCTCTTGTGCGAACTCCTCCTTCCAAGTCTCCTAGGCATGCTGCACCTGTCCCTGCACCAAAAATACCCTGGGATGCCAGCAACCCTTGCAATCTGTCACCTCCAGGGCCTCACTGACATTTTTAATCAGAAAGTGATAGGATCACTGTTATAGACGATATTTACCCCCTTAGCAAACACACTCCCCTTACTCAAGGCTTACCTAGGAGTGTGATTTGTGGGGATCATTGTTGTGAGAGTGGTGCACACTGGTTTTGGAGAGAGGTAACACAAACAGGAGCTGTGTTTCCATCTGAAGGCTTTTTGTCTCTGCACGGTCGGTGGGTTAGACGCAGCTTTGTGGTTACCGAGACAGAAACACATCAAAGGATACATGTGATGGAGTCCAATTATTGGAGTGTCGGGATTAAAAGCCAATATGTAAAACACACTTTGCACTTTCCCATCCTTTCATGCTTTCTTAGTCTCACACCAAGGGGGATAATGATTTCTCCGCAGCAAAGAGAGGCTGTTTATGGGTAATGCTGTGAGAGCAACACAACAAACACAGCATATTAGTACATTTAATAACGATAGTAGATTTTATGCTTAATCAGGCTCCAGCATTGTTCATGCAAGTACCAGAGAGTGCCTTATGAAGTCTGATGAGAAATACTTTGCTCACAACTAACGTAGTGTATCTACCTATGCCAAAAAGTTGGTTACATCCCACTGGCAGGATTGAAAACTATGTGCTGAAGGCAAATTTCCCTGGCCCTCACTATAAAACATTTCTTCTGTTTCATGGGATGCTGCAGCCTCGGGAAAAATAACAAAGAATCTCTTGAGCAAGGTATTCTAAATAAATCCCAAATGGAAAATACTTTTTTTTGTCACCTCAGCGACGGTAATGGATAATTAATGCAAGAATGAACAGGAGAAATGTCCCATATAGTCGTTTTCAGGACCCTGCTGAGGAGAAGACTCACACGCAGGCAGATGTTACCCTCAGGCGACTGATCTACAATAGGATTTCTCTCTCCTCCCCCACCTTGCCGTGGACAATAGGAGGCAAAATTATAAAATCATCTGTGGATCTGTGAGAGGAACAGTGTGCACATTCATTAGTGTAGCTGTGGGCTGTTGAGGCAGACAGGTGAGCAGGGCAAGTAATCAAATAAGAAGTTCAAAAATCCAGCAACCCCACCAGAGAGATAAGCTGCGCTCCTCAGTCAAACTTAGCTGCTGTATAATTAAGGGTTATGGAGTGTCTCTCATCTCACTACTTTCTATTGGCCTTTGTCAGAGGCAGCCTACATAGTCTGCTGTGGCTGTGTCCCATTTCCTAGATAAAAAATGCCTGGGTAAGGGAATGGCTGCTATCCCCCTCTATGGTTGAATAATAGTGTGATGCCCTTGCCGTGCAGCCCCTTGGGGATTATGTTTCAACAGTAACCTGCCAGAGTAAAGGTTGTGGCAGTAATTAAAACCAAATATTTAAGAGTTGGCCAGCAGTCGGACGCTGGTTTTTCAGATCAATGTGGGCCAAGCCCAAGGACCCTGTTGCCTGCCCAGGGCTCCATGTGCCCCACAGAGAAAGTCAAACAGATTGAGTCAGCTCAACTGCTGGCTAACTCACTGAGCTGTAAGGCTGCATGCCTGCTGGGACCTCTTGTTAGGGAGCTAGATTCTTTTACTCGATGTTTACTAAGGAGAAGAATGAGATGCATTGCTGACAGCTCTGAGCACTGGGCCTGTTCACTGGGTTTAAAACATTTTAACTTCAGCATGAAAACAAACTGTTTCAAGCAAGTTCTTCCCAACAAGAGCAGGAGAATTTCCTCAAGCATCTCTCGATTTGCTCACTAAAAAACACTTCTCATGTTGCACCTAGCCCAAGGCTAAATGCAAGCCAGAACTTTTAGCATTGACCCACCTAACCCAGAAACTGGAAAACATTTCACACATCAATTTGAGATATGAAGGAAGAGCTGATGTGGCAATGCGTGCATCCTACTACCCACATTCATTCATGACTCATTCACAACAGACAAAACAAAGTGAGATCCAGGTCTGCATTTGTAGATCTATACATCACTGTGGATACACATTTACACTTCACAAGATGGCAGACAGTGCGGAGGAAATGGTGTAATTATATTAGATACGTTTATTTGGTCACATTATGAAAACTAAATGCTGCAACCTACACGTCCTCCATAGGTTTATCCCATGAAACTGCATTGGTCTGGCAGGGGACTTTAGCATAGCGCTCGCTATCTCAGTCTTGTGATATTGCTAACCCAAACAGTTCCAGATAGTAATAGACTGATGGAGCATAGTACCCATCAAAGCCAACATCAAAAAGCACTTAATTGTCTTGTGTAATGATGAATTTTGTGAAAAACATCCTGTGGGAGTTCCTTGAAAGTCGAATGGTGGCAGCGCATTCCACATAAGTGGTTCGATTGTAACAGGAATTTGTGTTGCATGTCAGTCCCCCTTTCTCACCCCATGCTTCCTGTCTGCCCCCTCACCGTTCACTGTCTAGTGCAGGCAAAAGTGCCAACATAATTATCAAAAAAGAAAAAGAAAAAACATCCCATGAAACTTCAATTGCTTTAGGGACACACTGATCCAAGTCTTGCGATCCCTTTTGAATTGAATTGGTCTTTTGATTCACTCACCTTACAGTCAAAAATAATTCAGAAACCAAAATCACAGGACAACTGCCAACTCAGCTCCCTGGCAGCCTTCTCCTGGAGGCAGTTAGTGGGCTGGCAGATAACATCCTTTGAGGATCACATCCGCTCTACTCTTTCTTCAAGACACTTCCCTTAGGCCAAAAACTCAAGACTGCAACAATTGAAAAGATATATATATTTTAGGCAATACCCTCTGCATCTACACACCTGCAAGCGAAGAACAGTGCAGGTTACAGCAAACGAGCATTAACACACACACTTGGCACACATCATTTGTTAAATTTTCAGTGTGTTTGCTGTATTAATTTTGTATTGTCTGTCTCTTGGCAATAAGCTGAGGTTTTTGATGTCAGTGAAAACAAATATTGACAATGTCAGGAATATATTTTAATTTTTACAGGCACGTCTGCACTTTGAGTGTGGTGGCGCTATGGCATGTGCTGCTAGAAGAACAAATGCTGCAGTTCAGAATGCCAAAACATTTGTCATTTTGAAGCTGGTGCAGGGAAATGTGGCGTAGGGGTGGATTTGTGGAAAGAAATTCAACAATTATGACTTTCCTCGTGGAGGAAAACCATGCACACACACACGCACACACGCACACACAGGCTGGAAGTTCAAACACAATGGCCTATGCATACATTCAACTTATAATAAATGTGACCTGCTGCAGCTGCAATGATAGCCTTAAGAATTTGCACAGCTAGAGTTGTGATTATGATACTTGTTAATAGGCTACAGTTACAATAACTGTTAGGTGATTCATTTGAGAGCTGTTACAGTTATTCTTTAATGAAACATACATCCATATTTCTGCAATTGCGTTAGCACCAGGTAAGGGTGTTATTTGTTGTTTTGCACATGTTTAGAGTTTGGAGGCTGGATGCTTTTCCACAGAACAAAGATATCAGTTTTTGCTTCAGTGGTGAATGGCTGATGTTCAGTATAATGCCATGTCAGCCCTGTTTCAGCCTCTCTTCACTGTTTACCAGTAAATTTTAGAATCAACTCAAAGATTTTGCTGATCACCTTGAGAGCACTTCATGGTTCAGCTCCCAGGTGTACTGCTGAATGCAGCCTCAGATGTGCAGGCAGGGCTGTGCTGGATGTTCCTGAGTTGTGGCTCAAAAGTAAAAAGGGCCGAGCTTTCGCAGTCAGGTCCCTCAGCTCAGGAACTCCCTGCCTCAGAATTGCAGAATCAGTTTAAATCGCTTCTCTAAACAGGTCTTTTAAAAAAAGCATTTTATCAATGCTACCACCACTCTGTTTTAATCACTTCAATGTGTGTTACCTGTCTTGTTATTGTGCTGTTCTTGCTCATCGTTGGGTATTTTATTCCTTTTTATTTTGTATCATTGTAAGTGTCTGACTTTACTTGCCTCAGTCCTGACCTGTTTTAAACCTATTTCAACCATATAAAGCAACTTGTAACTTTGTTTTGAAAAGTGCTGTGTAAATAGTGTTACTATTATTAATATTAACTTACCAAATTGGCATCCATTTCTCCACATGTCTAATGGCAGCTGCCAGTGTGTCTGCCACAGAAGCAGCATAACACCTGCACCTTGCAGCAGAGAGCCTGCTTCATAGAATTGGGTTCTTCAAAATGTTTTTTTATTTCCAGTCAAGGTCAGCTATTTCCCAGCTTTGCTGCATACAGTCTGGGCAAAGCACTGCTGTACCCTGAGTCATCTTAGTGTTTGCCAAAACTGTTTGAGGGCAACCAAAGGGCTTTCTCTTTGGCTCCCCCCCCCACCCCAGCTTTTGCTTCTTCGACCAAAGAGGCTGCAGTTCTTAGGACTGTGTGACACTTGTCCCATTTATAAACTTAAAAACAGTCGCTTTTTTAAATTCATCAAAAAACAGACACGATGCCACAGCCAAGCAGATTTCATCAAATCCTCGGCCAGAGAAGCCCATTTAGCTCCTATAGAATGGGACACACTAGGTAATTCTTGTAAAATCAGTCCTATAGTCGGGGTGCACAGAACATTTTTACTATGGTACAACAGGGGATGTTTGGTACTCTCCCCATACATAGCTTGGTCTTAATGAATGCAATGCTCTGTGTCTGCCTCACTGTCCTCGCCATCTTTGACAGGTGAATCTTTATCAGGACTGAGAAATGAGTATGTGACAGACGAGATCTGGTTTTTATTATGCTGAGATGTGAGAATCCCCTCTCACATGAGAAAAACAGTGCACAGAGCTTGACGTTGTTCTTTTTTTCAACTTGTTTTGCCATTTAGCCAGTGGGTGCCTGGACTTTGCAGCTTGACAAGCTTGTTTATTAGAAATAGCTTGTGACACATTTGTGTGGTCCTTACTCTTTTTGTGGTTATCAAATAATGGATGATTGAAATTCTTTGAGCCTGTACAAAACACCATGGCACATCTTAGAGCCACTTTTGAGAGAAAAGTCTTTTCTTCTGCTCATTTGGTTTGATGATTTTTTGTAGGTGGCAGAATGCCAAAGTGGCTGCATAATGTCTACTGCTTTCAGGACATCTTTCTTATTACATTACTTCATTGGGTCAAATAGGTTGACAAGACTGCCTGTAGACAATAAATGTGTATTGATGACCAATGGCAGTTGCTGCCTGTTACCCAAAAGTGAGTTTTGAAACAACTGATGTCACACATTTCTATTTTTTGTTGCACATTTGTATCTGCATATCAGCAACATTACCAATGCTAGCCATCGCACTGAGGACCATAAAGTGGACAGAAGGCCTAAATTAACACTGTTACAACTAATTCACATTATCTGAGATTGTTATAACAGAGTATTTCAGAAACTCACTGAAAATGAAAACCAAGATAAGGCCTGTCCTGCAAACATTAGGCTGACTAATGTTTACTCAACATGTGTACATTTCCTGTTTAATCTTCTTTTGCCTCACCAGACTGGCGTCTGTCTTGGCCATTATACAGTAACTCACTCCTGTGAGACATGATTCCAGACAGAAGCACTTGGCTGGGGAGGGGTTCGTCATCCTTTACAGTGCAGAAGCCCGTTCGCAGTGATCAACTGTTTACATGCTGGCACAGATGCATCATTGTGAGGAGCCAGACAAACCTGATTTAATTTGATCTAATGGGAACAGTGATGTACAGTACAGAGAGTCTCTGAGGGATGGTGCCTAAAACAAAAAATAGGCATCTTTTCCACAGGTCTGGGGTTAAGGCTCAAATATTTTTCACCTGAAGGTCATATGAGAACAACCATGAAGCTAACCAGCGCTCAGCAGGGCACGTGGTCTGACCAGATGGGCGTTTAGTGGGGAACGAGGGCTGTGCACAGAGGCATTTGAATTGACCAAGGGCAAAAATGAATGCATAGAAATGTCCCATTAATGCACACACATGCATCATGGTTAGATGAATGCTTTTATTAGACAGGCACTCAAAGAGACAACTGCGCTGAAAGGGAATTTTAGCAAATATAATGAAAATGGTGTTAAAACAACACTACCACCAGTAGCTTTAATGTCAGTACTCAAGCATGCTTTCAGAGCATTGTGTACTGTATGAACATAATTTTGTTCCATGACATTATTAACATAAAATCCGGGTCATGAATATGGGACAATTAATTGGTTTGCTTTTAGGTCTCTGAAAGCAGACCCAGATCTGAAAAAATAACCAAAAACAGGATGTATGGCTGTTCC
Organism: Chelmon rostratus; assembly: GCF_017976325.1. NCBI lineage: Eukaryota > Metazoa > Chordata > Actinopteri > Chaetodontiformes > Chaetodontidae > Chelmon > Chelmon rostratus. Next base: position 16,112,021 of record NC_055661.1, read on the forward strand.
ACAGGGGCGTCACCAAATTAAAATAAAAGTCTGAGATGCATCAGGGTGCACTGTTTCCTTTCACCAGAGAAATCTCTGCTCCTGTCTGTTTGAAGTAAAACTCCCAAACATACAGTATGTAGTATAATTGTACAGTTAATATGCTGTTAGTCAAAAAGTAAATTTATAATTGAATGCATCAATACATCATTTTTCTTTCAGTGTTTGGCCCTGTGAAAGCATTCATCATTTAAAAACTGCATAGGCCAATGTGTCAGTCACAAAACCTGCCTACCTCTAAAAATTAGCTAAATCTGCAAGTTGTAAATGTGTAAAAACCAGTCCAAGTCATAATGGATAACATAATTAGTTGGCTGACATGTAACAAAATCTCTGCCTGAGTTTATTTTTAAAGGATGAAGTTGTTCACACCTCTGATCAGTTGCCCTCACCTACTTGCTTGCTTGTTTCACAGTACGGAAACATCCAATTACAAACTAGTACTGCTACATATCCTACCCATTGCATGCAATTTAAAGCTTGTGATTAGCACTAAAGCTGTAATTACAATATTGATTGGCCATAGGCCAGTAGCATGTCAATATTTCTGCCAGTGATGTGATTAAAAGTATTGTGGAAGTACTGTTGCATCACCTGCTCTAAATATTGGTGGATAAGGGGGTTTGGGCCTTAATGACCATTTTATTGTCTTGATATTGCATTTTAATTCATGTAATTAATTTCATTCTTAATTGCTACTAAATGTTCTTAACCCAAATTACATATTTTGATTTATTTGACAACTTAGGTTTGTGGACAGATTTTGCTTAATTGCATATACAGTATTAGTATTTATATATTAGGGATGTGCTTATCTATACAATGCAGTATTAGAAAAAGTTTAATTCTTCAATAGTAGGAGAGTTACAGTACCAAAGTAGTATGTGAGATATTTTTGGATTCATGTAATATTTCTGCATAATTTCTGTACATGAAATATCCATCCATCCATTATCTATACACCGCTGAATCCTTTGCAGGGTCACGGGGGGCTGGAGCCTATCCCAGCCGTCTCTCGGGCGAAGGCAGGGGACACCCCGGGCAGGTCGTACATGAAATATTTGTATGCTAACTTTGCTTGTGGCTGTGTGTAATCGTGTGGCCACAGTACATCCAGCACCCCAGCAAAATAAATACTGCGACATTACCACATGCAAATGAAGTGAAAGTTTTATGGCTAATTGCCAACGCTGTTTATGTTGATTATTTCCTCTCTCATTGAACTGATAACCGCTATCTTAAGGTAGAAAAATAATAAGGGTTGTGAGTTGTGGGGGAGGGATGTAAAGAAAAGGGAGATAGAATGCCAGCTGTCTTGTGAATGCAAAGCCTGCACCAACTACAAACGACACATGGATATAAGTCTAGGGAGAGTTTATCGGCAGCTTTTGTCACGCATGGATGGTAATATGAAAACAGCATAATTCGAAAAATGTCTGGGACAGAAGCACCGAGTCGACACAACAGGCTAATAGACCAACAGAAAGCCTAAAATTGCACACTTTCAGACTTTATATAACATCACATGATGATAACAACATTCATATAAGACGTGACATATTTCATCTGCCATAAAATCCATTTTGCATTAAATGTGTGCTTGAAGTGCTGCTATAAATCTATCTGATCACATCTGCAGACTTGATTGGTGGCAGACTTGATAGGTGGCTGTTAAATGTTTGTAGTTTCCTCCTTCACAGACAACAGCAGATTTCAGTCACCTGGAAATCCAGATGTATTCCAATTGTAACAAGTGTGTGCGGCAAAAAACTATGGAGCATCGTGGTTGTCCAGTGGTTAAGGCGTATAAATTATAAATGTTTTCAATTCAATTCCCGCTGGGGACATTTGGTGCACGTCATACTCCTCTCTCTCTCTTTCTATCTGTCACCATTTCTACTGTGACCTATCTAATAAAGTAAAATGTCAAAAAGTAGTCTTGACTCATGCAGCACACTTGTTTAACTGCTGTCCATACATACTCTCAATTTCAAAACGCTGTGGCTAAATACACACCTTTAATCCACGTGTGCAAGTGCCAAAGAGAGAGGCTATTTTCTAAAGAAATTATTTAAATAAACTTGCCTAATAGGGTGTTTCTCTTTTTCCTATGGCCACAAACACAAAACCAGATTTAAATAGAAGCATTGCAAACTTATGTTTATTTAAGATCATATAAGATAAGATAAGATGCAACTTTATTAATCCTCTACTGGGGAAATTAGGGTGTTACAGACAGCAAGCAATAGCAGGAATAAAAAAGCAGGCGTAGAGGGGAATATAAAAATACAAAATGCTGCTACAGAGTTTTGTCTGCAGCCTATTTTTAACATACAGTAAACACAGCACAAAACACTGTCTCACAAAAAGTAGTGTGGCCACTGCATGAGGGCTAAATTATGCTTGGTTTTGGGTCAATCATCAAGGCCTGAGTTCAGGAAAGTCTGTTCATTGACACAAGCTCCGTGGAAGAGCAGAAACCCCAGCAGGATTTGTACAAGTGCATTTAGTATGTGCCCTCAAGAAGAACTGCATCCAGAACAATAGCCTTATAAAATCAATGCATTTTCATAGTTAATGATACCAAATGGAAGTCTTTGAGAGTTGAAATATTGAACGCCGTCGTCTTGATTTTCTCTTCCCTTCATAATAGGTGAAGTGAATGGTCAGACAGAGGCAAGTTCATGTTAACACACCGATAAAAAACAATCTGAGACAAAGCTGTCCTGAGGCTGCAGTCGAGGCGAAGACCAGTTTCAAGTGCTTCAGCGCTCTCATGATCATCTGACCCGCAGAAATAAACGCAAATCAAAATGCTTTTCTATACAGTACATTTGATTGTCTTGGCAAGACCCGCAATTACTATCACCTCGGGGGAGCACTGGAGTTGCTTTCACACTGTTTGCTGCAGTCTGGTCACTGCTTGGCCGGTCTGGAGGAGTGAGGAAACAAGGGCAAATCAGCACCTCAGCCGATGACTCAACGGGAGGGGGCCTCATGGTCTGATGAGAGCCGCTCCCTGGAGGAACCATTCATTGACTGGACCATCTCGGAGTCCTCGTACCCGCCAATACTTCTTCCACATTATTCCCAAAAAAACCATTCTGAATCCTTTTCTTCTTATTTTCTCTTTTTGTTGTGCACTTTTTTGTGTGTCTGTTCTGCAACACATTTGATGGTTGCTGGATTGCAGACTTGAAAGGAAGGGGCAGCTCTTTGAGGCCACACAGATTTTGTATAGAGAACACACTGGGAGTGTGTTGTGAATCATCCTACGAAATCACAGCGGCTTTGTGCTCGAGCTTGGCAGATTGGTGTCCCATTGATCTTTTTTCTCTGATAATGTGCGTGGCTACTGGAACTAGAGGTGGACCACAGGCAAGATCTGCTGAAAGGACTTACTTCATATGCGTAGAGGTCTTTAAGAACAACATGAGGGCACGGTTCAAACAGTGGGTTACCCTGTTCCTTAGCCGTGGATAAGCTCCCCATATCTTCCCAGTTTTATTTCCAGACATGTATCATTTCCTTTTGGGTTCAACGAGTGGAGCAAGGTCCAAATACTGCGAGGATGAAAATGATGACTTTGGGGGCTGCCAAGATTACACTTTTTTTTTATGCGACTGGGAGTTTTTGGCACCATAATGGGCATCTGGTGACTTTGGGTGTTTATTCCAAGTTTTTGATCTCCACTAGAGGTACTAGAAATACTACAACCTGGATTAAAACGATGGGATACATGGGGGCATCACAGCAAACTGTAAAGACAACACTGCCATATTAACTTGATAAAGGTGACGTTGGGAAAGTATTAACAAACAGTTGCCTATTTACACTAATTATGGATCCAAATTTTCATTCATTTGGTGTTGGATGTTTGTCTACTTGACATCACACTCTCTTTTCAGCTCTTTCTTGGTCTGTACCAACTTCTCATGGAATAACCAGACACTTTTGCTGCTAATTGCTCCACTATGTTCACCAGCTAATCACAAACTTTGAATGTTGCTTGGTGCTAAGCAGCTAGTGTAACGATGCAGGGAGAGTGAAACAAAACAGTGACGTTGAGGGCTGTAAAACCAAAACAAATAAAAAGTTGCTAAACTGCTCTGGAGAGCGGATGACATCGACAGAGCAGGGTGATAATTCGCCGTAGGTTCATCACTACAAGCCACTTTCACAATACATGTAACATGCACGTGTTAAAATAAAAATTGAATTGAATAAAAATACAATTGATTACAGCAGATTTAACTAAAGGTAGAAATACCATATTCCTGCATTCAACAATGTACTTACTGTAAGTAAAAGAACATAAGAATTATCAGCAAAATGTTCTTAAAAGTTGTAAAAAGTAGTGATAATGCAGAACAGCTCCTTTCAACATGTTATGTTATGATATTATTGAATCATAATTATTGCTGAATGAATGCGAGAGCAGCATTTTAATGTGGTGGTTGAGGTACAGCTTGTTTTGACTAAGTTATATGCTTTTGAATTGTTTAATCTGCAGCAATGTGTCATATTTAACCCACCTTAATACTTACCCCAGCCCTATAGTCAAAACTGCACTTGTAGTCACGTCTCACCTAAAATATCTTGTTACAGATGTGGTCTGGTCTGGGGGTGTGTTTTCAACAGCACAGACGCAACTGAACGATCATAGAAACATTCTGGGAACATTACAGTGTCTGAGAGCATCTCGCCCCTCTACACACTGTTATGTCTCACTTTGATCATGAAGGTGACACTATGTAGAGTGTATAGATTACAATGAAGTAATCAATTTAACACAGTATGTAGTTTAGAGAATATTACAGATACAAGACAAATCCGTCAGAAAGGTGGGACTGAGAGGAGAAGGCGCAGTAACAAACCTGTCTGCTGCTTCAGCACCACGGACAGCGCCGTGGATTTCTCCATACACAGCACAGTTAGGCTGCTGGTATTTCAGAGTCATGGTCAGGGCCATAGATTCTTACCTGCACAAACCTCAGTCAGATAAAGGATCAATGAGTCAGGTGGACTTCACTAACATATTCAACTGAACAACCCCTCACCCCCTGCACTCTCTGCTACCAGGGGATTGAGAGGGGGGATGGGAGGATAACAAGGGGCATGCATTTTGGTTATTTTGCAAAGAAGGTGGATGGCATCCCCTCATCCCCCCACAGTCTCTTATCATAGAATTATAATGGAACAAAAAATGGCAAATAATCAAGCTTAATTGACTAAAAATTGTACTTAAAGTACAGCATTTGAGTAAACATGCTCAGTTACTGTGTACCACTGATCACAGCATATGGTATCCTGTATATGTCAGTAAATTTAAAACTCCTGAATTAGGCTCTTGATGTTACATAAAGTAATCTATGTGTAACTGGACCAAAGCTGAATCTGACCATTATGTGTGACACTGACAGGAGACAGTAGGGGTCCTATGCTCTCGCCTTGCTCCCCGCCACCGACTCTACAGATCGAGGGGGGGAGTGAGTCCTGTTGCTAGGATACGGAGCACAGATCTTAAAAGGGAGCAAGAAGAAAACAGTGAAGCGAGCGATTCCCCCCACAAACAAACCTGGCTTCTCAGGCATCGCAAATATGTCACTGATCAATGACACCATCCACTTTAAAAATGTGTGTCATCAGTGTTGCTGGTGGCGACGGCATTACCAGGTTAATCTCAGGCAGGAGGAGCAAATGATCCATATAGAAATTAAGGAATTCATTTATAATTCAAAAGGCATCAGTGATATTGACACATAGGGCCTATCAGAGGCACAATCATTAATTCTCCATTTTGTATTCTTTCATTGAATGCATTAAAAAAGCATTAAAGCTTTGTCTCGGTGCATCAAGCAACACCCATTGTGCTGCAGCCAGGTGGTTGAAGTTCACGGCACTTTGTTAAAGTGACTTTTTCTTCCCATCAATCAGCAGCACTACTGACCCTAAAACCCCACGCCGTAATTGCCTTCAGGATTAAAATGGATTGGAGCCTCCGCTGAAATCCTGCATGCATTTTCCATTAGTTTTCGCAAGCAGGAAGTTTGCAGATGCAGACTAAAAGTAAGGACGCAAGGAAAATCTTGGATTAGTTTTTGCTCTTTTTCATCTTTATGAATATTCAAAATACTTGTCAGGAAGTGTAAATAAAGCAGTACATGCTCCTATAAGCTGTTTACCATGCAGAGGATATAGTGCAGTTGTTTGCTTAGGTAAAGAATGGCTGTCAAAACCCTATGTGATTATTCACATGTATTTAATATTGTAATAGGCCTCTATTAAGAGATATGATCGTTTTAGGCTTGGTGTTGTCTAGAGCGAGCAATTGATGTAATTATATCAAATATTAGATTACATAACATTAGATTACAGCTTGGTCCCTATTACAAATACAGAGAAGGTCAAATGACTCACTAGACCGCCTGTAATATGATTACAGTTGAGTCAAAGGAGGATAAGAATCCATGAAAGAAGAATAATGTTATCAAATGCATGTCACAGACGCAGTGAGTCGTCGTTATGTATGCTGTGAAAGCCAATTTAAGAGATGCGCTGTAAAAACAAGCACTATCAAAAGACTCACCATTTGCATATTTATGGTACAAAGAACCGTAAGAATATTGTTCACACAGTAATTGGGGCTGAGCTTACTTGGCCATAAATAGAACACGCAAATTACATGCAGCATCTAAACATGTTCCACCCTCACATTAATGACTGTTTGCTTCCCTCCCACCGCCGAGCGCATTGTTTATTTGTTTCCTCTCTCTCTCACACAGTGTCGAGCAAGTCCTCGTGGGGCGCTGGGGAGGCAATGCAACCTGCTCCCATTAGGAGACAATGATGTGCTGAGCTGATTTCTCCTCTAGTGAATGCTGCAGTTAACCTTGTGTGTGTGTGTTTGTGTGTGTATGTGTGTGTGTGTGTGTGCGCGCGTGCTCATTACAGACAGGCTTTAGCATATGCCCTCAATCTATAGTTTACTGTGCATGGATCAAGCATCAATGTGTCTCCTTCTTCTCTGTCCATCTATTACTCTGCTCTGCCCTCTCATTCTATTACCATCTCTTTGACTTGTCCTCTAGGTCTACCCCCTCTCTTCTTGACATCTCCATCAGCCACACAGGATCGATAGATGTATGGGACCAGAAGGCGACGCGTTTCCACCGAGACAACAGCAAAGTGCATTCAAAAACTGCTTGTTAGTCAAATGTTCCATTCCGCTGCCCTTTCTAGCTGATTCAGTCTTGTTTTCAAGTCTCCCTCTCTGTCTCTCTCTTCTGTCTTGCATTAATTTCAGCATGCAGAATCAATGTTTCTTTATTTCAGAGAGAGAGGAAGGGGGAAAAATCTCTCTAATACATCAGATAAGTGTGTGGCAGAATATCTAAGCTCCACAAAGGGATATCTTGATTTCACTACTCTCGGTGGAGATGTAACTGATATAGACTGATATTTGTTACTGAAATCAAATGATCACTTACCATGGTATGAAGCTTTCAAATACGCTACCCTTCATGGGAAAGCGTTTCTCTTTAATCCCCCTCACTGAGCAGAGACGATGTTTGATGTGGGTGTTGTGTCCAGCCAGTCCTCACTGGGCCACGAAGTCGAATCTGTAAAAGCTGCTTGATGATTAACGTTTATGCAAAGTCTGTCTGCCAGCCTTTAAAACAGCCTGGTTTAGTGACCCGAGCGTGCATCAGACTCCCCGCGCACGCTGCTCCTCGTATTATTCTCCAGTCTGACAGGAAACATGGAAAAACATTTTCTGCCTGTAATCACATAGCTTGGTCTGATTGCACTGTAGTGTTATGGTGTGTTTTTGCCGTTGTGGATGGGTGTTCTAAGGTGGAAGGAACAAGCTGAAAGAAGCAATTTGATCCCACTGTCAGTTAGCTTCATGCATATTGCTCCCGTGGGAAAAACTGGAACAATTTGTTTTTGTGTTATTGAGCAGCCGCTGTAATGCCTCCATTTCTCTGCTGGTTTGACACTCAAAGCTGTGTGCGGCAGCTGAACAGCGGATTGCTGATCCAAGTTGTTTTCATCCGTAAGGCGAAATGCAGGACTCAAAAGGGTTTCGTAATCAGCATTGTTTTGTGCCAATGTTGACCCCAACCGAGAGGGTCTCAACCTTGGGGTTATGACCTCACATAGGGTTGATTGATGTGCAGGTAGGATTTCTAAAACTGATATATTGGTTTTGATTGAAGTACGTTTAGCTCTAGGGATGGCAGTGTTGGTCAGGTGGTTCACCACTTCTTGGATGCACTGCCATGAGGTTTTGTACAGACAATCATAGTCCCCAGAGGATGAAGTGTAATGACTTTGGTTTATGGCCACATACATGAAGAACTGCATCAACTACAGACAGAATCAGCTACATTTTATGTTAAATACTAATTATTTGTTTTAGGTCTCTGTGATTTAAATATGACAGAAACT